>NW_023501435.1:0-331189 GCF_013396195.1 Fusarium tjaetaba
AGTTAAGTAATATTACTTTATAAAAATAAAAATTAGATTATTTTAAGTTTTTATATATATAAGATTAAAAATTAGATTTTTTAAGTATTTTTTTAAATTTTATATAGAAGATTTTAAACTGTTAAGGATTTCTTAGTAAATACTAGTAATTCTTTAACAATATAAGTTTAACTTACTTTAAAAATTCTCTAATTTTATATAGTTAAGATAGAATTATATAGTATTTTTTTTCTTAATAATATAGCTAATAATATATATAATACTATTTTTAGTATAATTTTATTACTAATATATAGATTTATTTAAGAGATTTAAAGTTTAAGGAAAGTAGTGGGAAAAGGTGGCCAGTCTGTAGGGGTGGCCTGTCTTTGGGTGGGGGACGTTAAAGTCAGACTGCTCACTTCCAACACCAAGTCAACCAATGGCAAGGCTGGAGCGCCATATGACGAACGAACATGTTTGCTGATCGTGGCTCCTTCGCTTCACATCCTTGTTCAGTCTACAGCCCTGTGTTTCTGTATGAGTGCTCGTACAGTATGTAGATGCGATCCATCTCTGCGTCTTGTCCTCGGCATTCAAAGGTCCGAAACCTGTGGCCCCAGCTGGACGATCATGGATGGATCTTTGTTTCTTGGAGACGCTCGAGTCCATTGAGACGGTTTCTTTGTCTGATTTCTTTGTCGTCTTTGTTGGTGTGCTACAAGTAAAACTTCCCCTCACTAACCTAAACTCAAGATATGTTGATCTTTTAGTTAGACAATAAGAATTGACTTTAACCAATACGATATTCAGCCATGCATGCGCCATGATTGCTCAATTGACTCAATGAAAAGGCTGAAAATTTAGCTTCTGATTGCTAAAAGAGGTAGAATACTAATTGCCGGTAACCGCTGGCCCCCTCCTCTCGAAACAAAGCTCTCAGTTAAACCATCACTATTGTCGTTAGCTCAGATGGGCGTCACCTTTCCTCTCACCAAGCACAGCCTCCGCTGCCAAGCTGATGTTTTCGCTGACACTGCAGCAACCCTCCCTGTTCTTCACAAGGTTTACCAGGGTCCTTCCCTGCCGCCATGAAGAATGATGTGAGGGGAAAGCTGGGAGTTGATGGCATTCGGCGCAGAGTCTATGAGAAGTCCAGCAGCATCGACTGATTTCTTGAAGCTATTTTTGAAAGCCTTCCGAACAATCCCAACAGATGGACAACTCTGACGCATGGTTTTTGATTTTGCACGAATAATCTCATGCCCTCCAATGGGTGGAAAATTAATGTCGACATCTTGAGACCGCGTCTTGACGCGACCAAAGAGAAGAAAAAAAGCGCCAATTGTTTACTTCGAACCGCTTTTGGCATCAAGCTGTCTGCATCCAACCCACACCATCCAGTTCTTTGGTTACATTGCATTGCATTGCATTGTTCGTACCTGGAAGATGCAGCTTTTTGAGTGCGCGGCTCCGACCTTGTGACCGAGGACAACACGATATCCAGCGGCTCATCTTCGAGAATTCAGCAATGGCCCTGGTCAATGTTGTATCGACACAACATCATCAGTTGATATCAGAATCAGAAACACAGCTTCGGCCTGGGTTATACACGAATCTTCAGGTTTCATAGTAACAGGCTCAACCCATTGGTCTCTCTGTACATGGCCTATGCTTGCTCGTTTCTTAGCTTCCATATATCAAACCGCCTAGGTAAGGATGGAGACTCCATCCTTTCCGGTCAGTTTCCACCAGAAGTACAGTAACCGTTACGAATCTCCATCATGTTTGGTGGAGCTATGTCAATCGCTATACTTTTGCCTCTGTTCCCTGAACCTCACCAAGATTCAAAACTCGGCGGTCAATGCAGATTAATCCCCCTCTTGCTTGGTCGAAGCCTTCCCGACAGCGCGGGCCTGTTGGATCTTGTTCTCCGAGGGTACCACGCTTGAAGATTTTTTAGACTGTTACGAAGGTTCAATGGTGTCGCTGTCGAGCCAAAATAGATGGCGTGTTTTTAGTGACATGCGATGACGAGACAATCTAGACACTGCCTGGCTGGACTCTTCTTCTCAGCCATCCTCATCAGCCTCGATCTGCCTTAGCAGTACCAAAACGAGCTGTGGCAGGTTTCTTAATCAATTCAAGATCGCCAATCTCGATTTCAGTTCCGACAAGTCTGTCTCAATCAAGTTATCGCTCGGCTTCGTGGGCGGGGGATATTCCTGTTTAGTGGCGTCTAAAAGCCTCTCGAGGGATTATCAATGGCTAAAGCGAACAATAACACAGCTGAAAACCAGGTTTATCCTTTCATGCTATAACGAATTCGAGCAGACCTACATTAACCTCTGTCGCAGTATCGGGTCGGCCTTTGACAGATTGACGGATCGTTCGCACCCAATATGCCAAATGCCTGTCAAAACTCCCTGTAAGTGCCCAGAGTTCTTGAACTTGGACGACCCGGCCAGGAGGACATGGCCCAAGTGCGCGCTGCGCAATATCTTTATCGTCGATCCACGACCTTAATTCCCGATCCTCCCTTCTGGCACCGTCTCAAGATTCGACGTCATTCTTGGCCGTGACCGTCTTTCTCTTATTAAAACATCGTCATCGCACTGGAGTTGAGTTGCTATACGGAGAGTGGTCAAAATAATTAACTGCGCAAACGGGTCGGCCCAAGTCACGGTAAGCACACACTGCCGCTTGTCTAAGCCGAGCCTCATCGTAGGCCATTGCGCATGCCTAATGAAGATGGCTATCGAAGAACTTGCAATCCCTTGCATTGCGGCCCGTGGGTAAGCAGACTCAAAAGAGCCAAGAGCAGCGGCTTCGCACGCTTTGGGTTCTCTCAATAGTTCAACTCTAGCTGCCACTTACCAGCTATCAAAGGCCGAGAGGCGACGGCGTAGGCTAGTAGCTATACGGATACACTCATAGTATCATCTCACCTTAGCTTTTATTGTTTACTTGATTGACATCTCCCCAGAGACGAATGACACTGCAGAAGCCGGGTTCCACGTTGTGGTGAGCTGCAGCCAAACCCCCATAATTTGCAAGAGTCGCCCTCAGCGACCCAATCGCTTCGCATCAGTCGGTTAGTTCGCTGCTCGTCAGCTCTCCAGCTCGTCTGAGGATCCATTAGCACCTCCTAATGTGGGATGGACTCACGGCTTAGACTCCACCACGTCACCCCTCCCTCAAAGCCCTCCCGACGCTACCAGAAGCTCACCATCCCTGAGCCCTACCAGACTTCAACGCGAGAGCGTCTCCTGACCGTCGAATGAGGGGTAATCGCGACGATAAGTTCCCTTCACTAATGTGATGGTGTGATGGCGCGTGCAGAAATCTGTTAGAGAATTGACATGGGCACTGAGAGTCGCGAGTGCTTGCTACGGCGCAGTTGCAATTCTTACCATGTTCCCAGTTCCAGCGTCGTGGGGTAATTGAAGGGTGATAATTCGCACCCGCTTTCCAAAGTAAACAAATACGAAGCGTGTCGCGTCTTCTTTTTCTTCTTTTTCTATGGGTCTAACGCGCCGTCACGTGCATTTTTGCTCACCATCTTCTGGCTTTCTTTCGCTTCGTGAACGAGAAGATGGATGAGTTGGATATCCGAGACTCCCGTCCCTACCACTTTGTCGATTGTTTGATATCTTGCTAATATTCTGGACAACCCTACTTATTGCTCAGCTTTGAATCGTTCCTAGCTTCGAAATGGCCTCACCATTGGCGGACGCTAAACTTAGCCAATCTCTCCAGTCTATCGTTGATAAGGATGAGATTCGCTCTGTAATCTACAAATTTGTTCGTGGCGCAGATCGCAAGATCCGCCATCTGGTCCAATCTGTTTATCACCCAGATGCTATCGACAATCATGGCTCGTTTAATGGGCCTGCGAGGGACTTTTATGATACAATGACTGCTTCTGATTCGACACGTGCTGTGCATCACCAAATCGGCCAGTCTTTGATCGAACTTGGACCGGATGGCACAACTGCAAGTGCTGAGACATACTGCACCGCCACAACAGTCAACGAGGCTGACGGCCAAGAGACCTGGATTACTTTCTTGGTCCGATATGTAGACCAATTCGAAAAGAGGGACGGATCATGGAAGATCTCGCACCGTTTTGTTGCCTTTGATGCCGTCTCGGACAAGGCCATAATGCAATACTTGCCGAAGGCCAACCTGGGCACTCGACATGAGCAAGACTATTCTAGGAAGGTATTGAAAGACTGATGCGATCTCAGAGATCAAACTGCAGCTATTACTATTGACTCCGTAGATATAGATACTCTTGTTAGACACATTCATGCGTCACAGTCACCTATAGCACTACTCCGTGTCGTTTTGTATTATTTATTAATTACCTATGTATTATGTCTTATGTCTTCTTTCTTTCCATCCTGTTCTCAGTAGGTACCTACCTTAGTACTTTAGTGGACCGACCCACGCTCCCGGGATTTCAAGGTGCCAAAAGAGACCCTAGCGCAAACATCAAGTAAAAGTTTACGATCCATATCTTATAATTTGTTTTATTTTTTCTTTGTCGGCGACGACATGTCACAAATAAGAAAAGACGGCTTACCATATCTTGACGTCTCTTCTCCCTTTATCGCAATTTCTTTCCTTTTTTTTTATTCTGACTTTCTTCGTCTTTCAATACTCCCTCTCTGGCCTGTCCTTGTCATTCTGTCTTCAAGCTCTCCCCAGCTTTGATCCTTGAATTGTTGCTCAGGCGATCTACGCTTGAGCTACGGTTGCTAGTACAAGCATCGACCAACATTCATTTTTGGCACCTTCTAGTCCCTTCCTACGAGTCAACACACTCATTTCCCGGGGCCAGGAAGTTAATCGAGCCGGTTCTTGAAGTGAGGCTGTAGACGTAGACTTGGACTTGAGCATTGCATTACATTATATGTCTTGCTATGTCAGTGTTCCGCATACCATAGCTTCCAAGTTCCTGGCCCGATATCCAAGCTTTACACACGTCACTATCATACTACGTGACATTCAATGACATCGCCATATTTGCATTTATATACTCAAAAGTTAATTGGAACTGACAGTAATTATTATTAGCTTTGTTGTAGAATGCCGAAAGACCTAGCACCATGTCACTATGCTCAAGAGTTGGAGCCTCGATCTTTTGGTTCATGCCTTTTGTGTTTTGTTCGTCAACGAATCCCAGTCAGACTTATACATGATTATTCATGCTCAGCATAGACGATTTGCACTATGATGGTTGTACACAGTCTTTCTTTTAACCAACCCCTGCGTTAAGTGTCTCCATCTCGAGGTCTAACGATGAGTGAACACGTTCGCAGTTCACCTTTCCAAAAGCACAGACCTGACGAAAAGGCGGAAATGAAAATTATGTCCAAGCTTTCCAACATGGACTGAGACTGAGACTTGACTCCTCAGGATTCACTAGTATACAGACAAGGTCTTATTTCTGAGGCGTTTACGAAAATTATCGTCTCCGGCCCTGCCGCGACTCCTGGGCATTCGGAAGCCATTCTCATGTCCCGACCCATGACTGTGGCCAGTGGTCAGTGGATTAATCCATTTTTCCGCTGAAAAGGATCCAAGCGTTGACGAAGTCATATTGAAAGCTCCAAATACAGGGTAGCTCAGGGTCAAGATATTCAGGGTCCAGACGTTAGTTTCGTCTTGGATAGCCACGAGCGCAGACAAGTTTTTTATACAATGTGGGCTTTTTAACGTGCCTGACGGGCATGATATTCAGTTACTCGGCGTAGTTGCCCGCAGTACATAGAGCATGAGATATATCTATTAATGTGGTCAGTCGTTGTACGAGGGCAGAAACCACATGGATGTTGTCCGCCTTGTTTTAGCACAGGACAAACCTAACACAACGATATCGAGCTTCATGCTTCCGTCCTGCAACAGCCACGTGAAATAAGTACCACCACGAATCAGAATAAGCATACATGTTTCCCTGCATTCAAGGGCAAATCCTGGGGTACAATTGTGCCTATCGAATAATTCCAATCTAGATAATCCAGGCACGAGGTCGTACTCAAAGAAAAGACACACGGCCTAGGTAATATCCGTTACTCAATGGATGTAGAACAGCACCCAAAGTTAATGAAGCTTAGTATTGAATTGATAGAAGCACATCTGTGTAGGACAGTATTTGCGAACATGCAAGGGTTGGATACACAACGAATGGTATTGGACGAGCTTCGATTGAAGCCTGCATATACGTACGGTAGTCACGACAGTTACTCAGCAACCTATCAGTGAAACGTGACCTTGTTTCCACAACTGCAGCTGGGGCATGGATGCTGACTCTCGATATTTTGCGTCAACTCGGTAACCGTTTTTATACCTGGTTTTGCCCCTTCAGCCGGGGCTGCGTTTTGGCATTTGAAGACGCTCGCTTCTCGGTTGATATACCAGGTCCCCATTGAGCTCCACAGCAAATGTCCGAATAGCGGAAATTATACAGCAGAACTTTCCAAGACGCCACAATAGGAGTATACTGTGTAGTGCTTTTCATCATAAAGCGTGTATATCAGGTTGAGTTTTTCTGAGTGTTCCAGGCTTCTATCCACGAATGGATGAATAAGAGTCTTTCCAGACAAAACCGCAGTTGCCGAACATGAATTGATAATTAGCATCCCTCTTGATGAACATATGAGATATATGTTATTCAAATTCGATATACTCCGTAGATATATCATACTAAGAGCTCCCCTCCTTTTCTTATACCACTTGGTCTAATAGTTTACTCTGAAATCTACAATATCTATTACCGCCACAATTGACCCAAGGACTCTTGCATCTCATTTTTCTAAATCGGTTTATTATTAGTACCCTTTATATGTATTACATCTTTGGTTATGCTTTCAAAGGTAGTGAGCGAAGGAAGGTGTCTACCGCCTCTATGTAAACCGAGAACCCCTTTGCTCGAGGTTCCACAAGTCAACTAGATATGTAATGAGTGCAGTTATATAGGATGATAAAGACCAACCTTAGGTCCATCGAATCCGTTAGGTCAAGCTGAAACGGGGAAGCCTTTTGAAGACAACCGGGGAAATGATCTTCTCGTCAAGGGGGCAACATAGGGACTTTTCTAAGGGCTCAAAAGATAGCTGATAGTCGAGCCTTGCCAGCCTGTGATGATGAGGTTGGAGAGACGGTGTTGAAGCCGGCCACGACGAAGAGCCTTCTACAGCCGGCTGCGTTAATGGTTGTCGCTGTAGGCTTGTCTTATCGGGCTGCGAGAGGGAGGTCTATAAAGACGGAGGCATAGGTAGGTACATGTGATTCGGGTGATTCAAAACAGGGAAACATTCTCTTTGTCGGTCTCAGGGTTATAGCCCGACTAGAACCATAGACAAAGTAGGGACTGACCTATGACCTAGCTACCCGTGTATCTAATAGAGGTGTTCTTCAGGATAAACAGACTGACCACAGAGGACTCATACGAGCTTCTTTATATCTCTAATTTCATCCTCTTTAGACTGCCTTTCCTAGATAGGGAAAAGAAAAACGCCCCTCAAATCAAGAAATTCTACCCAGATCCAGTTTCTTTTAAACGCCGCCCGTGCCAAAACCCAAGAAATCAAGCAGCAGCATCTTCGCCCTCTTGAAGAGTGAAATCCCATTCCTTGAACGCCGCCCGAAAAGCCTCGACGTCTTTCGTCTCCTCCTCAACGGTTTGTTCACAATCCTTCCAAACCAGGCGACTTTCAAGGCCAAGAAGCTTAGCTAGCACGCGACGTCCAAACTGAAGATCGAAGCGTATGTCTGAGGGAAGAGGCATGACGAGGGCTTTACCCTTAATACGGTCCTCGCCATCGTCCGCCCAGAGCCATACACGGAAGAAGTCACCCCCTGACTCGGCCTGCTGTTCGAGTGTGAGCTCTCGAGCGGTGAAAGCTGGAAGAGACTGATTCTCCGCCTCGACCTTGAAAGCGGCTTCCGCGACGCCTTTGCGAATGAGATCGGCCGAGAGAGGCATTAGTTGCCAGATAAGGTGAACATTGCGCTCTCGGCTGATTTCCCACGTCACGACGCCGAGCTTGTGTGAGGTCTTGGAGGCAATCATTGCCTGAACAGCTTCTCGAAATCGTGTCATTTCATTGTAGGTTTTTGCGGCTTCTCCTGCTGGGTCAGTGACATGACCAATGCTCGGTATTGTAGGGTTATGTGGTAGTGGAATGATGATCAAGTGGCCTGGAAAGGTAAGGCCTTGCTCTGCAAATGTGCTCGAGGTTGGCAAAGGACCTTTGGCCGTGGAGATGTAGGCGTCGTCGCCGATACTACAGCACATGTGGGCCGATAGGTTGGGATTTGAGAGACAGAAGTAACACCGATCAGGACCCGGAGGTGGCGACCGATGGTGCTGCTTCTGGCGTCGGCCTCTATGGCCTCTGCTGTTATCATCACCCCCGTATCGGCTGTAAGAATCATCCTTGGGTGCACGCTTCTTCGTCTTAGGGTTGAACGGCGAGGCTGTCGCACCGGGAGGTATTGAAGCATCTCCTTTGTTGAGACTAAAAGCGTACAAAGACTTTGCTTTAGCGTCATTGCCGAAAGGAGCCATTGAAATGAACCGAGTGACGGAGGTGCTGTCCGTTTCCTTTTCGGTAGGATGAACGAAAGCCTCTCGTTCGTAGAAGAAGGCTTCTGGAGAAGCTGTTAAGTGATAGCGTGGTTTGAGCGCTGCACATAGCTCTGCAATATTGTCCGAAACGGCGAGTGACGCTTGGTTTGCGGGATCGAGCGCAACCTGAGACCCAGCCCAGACACCTGCTGGCCATGTCGACGTCAGGAGGATATCAGCGTTGTTCGCGCCGCGCAGGCTCTTTGCGTCATCCGCTGTGTGGAATGGGAGGTGCTGTTCCTTAGATAGTCCTGCAATGAGGTTGGGATCCAATTGGCCACCCAATGCGACAATCCTCACACCATCAGATGTCTTGGTAATGCTGCGCTTGCCTAGGAAATGTAGGTTCTCGCAGATCTCCTCCTCAGCTTCAACCTTAGCAGCAATACGAGGTGGGAGTGGGCGGGTGCCAACGGTGAAATAGGTTGGTAGAGGGACTTCGATGGACCCGACTAGAAGCGCATTCAAAGATTCATCGTCTTGGGTTGCGCTGAAGACATCACCAGTGAGAATGGCCATGGAGAAGTTGTTTTTGGCGTGTAATGTTGCTAGCTTCTTGAACACTGGCTCAAGCTGGCCATTGAGGCTGCCCAAGACAATACTTCATGAAAATCGTCAGACCGTACAAGTGAGTAGTGTGTTGGTTTGGAGTCATAACCTACATTTTTGGTGCAGCCATCTTGGGTATGGTTGTGGTATAGTGAGGTTATCACGATAACTTCTCTCCCCAGGCAATGAATTGAAGAAGCTATGATGAAAGTGCATACAGAAGCGCGTTGAGCTTAAGATAGATAAGAGAATGCGAGGCGCGTATGATTGGTTGTAGTGGGCCTTCCCGCATTAGCGCCGCCTTTATCGGTTTTGCCGCCTCTCAACCGGCGAAAAAAGTTTTGGAGGGACGCATTTTCGCGGTCACTATGTGAAGCTCTTTTTTTGCACCAGGATCTGGATCTTCAAGTCTGAGAATTCTGTCCTTCCACAAAGTCATACCGCCAAGATGCCGTCCAACTCGTCAGGGCGCATCATCAAGGCGCGGAAGAACAAAAAATCAACACCCCATCAAAAGAACCACCGATGGGAGTCTTTTACTACGAAAATATCCAAATTCAACTCGCTCCAACCATTGCGAAAGGTTCGCCGTCATGACCTCGATACCGAAGACCTTTCTACCACGACGTCCTATTTCCAGACCGGGCTTCAGAAATGGGGAGAACTCAATGTCTCGAAACCGTTTTCTGCGTTCAAGACCAAGGTCTGGCCGCTATGCGAGAGCCTCCCGCAACTTCTCTATTTCGAACAGAGGATAATGGACTTGTTGGCCGATTTCATAGCAGGACAGGATAAGGAAGCTCTGGAGCCTCTATTGGACCTTCTCACCGCTTTCTCGCATGACCTGGGAGTTCGGTTTGAGAAACATTACGGCAGGAGTTTGGATTTGATTGTTGCTATTGCTGCGAAGCCTCAGGATGTCGATGTTATAGAGTGGACGTTTGGCGCCCTCGCCTTCTTGTTCAAGTACCTGTCAAAACTTCTTGTACCAGACTTACGGCCAACTTTTAAGGTTATGGCGCCCCTTCTCGGAAAGTCACGACACCCTCCCCATATTGCTCGATTTGCGGCTGAAGCTCTTAGCTTCTTGGTCAAGAAAGCGGCAGCCCCCTCACACCGCGAGACCGCCTTGAAGCGCCTGGTCGAATGCGCGCGAGATGATCTTCTGAGTATCAAGGATGACCGCCAGTTTACCTTGTACAAGGACGGATTGATGAACATGTTTGCTGAGGCAATCAAGGGTACTGATAATATCATCCACTCAACTGGCCCAGCTGTGTTCGCCGCGCTCGTTGATGCAATTCCCGAGGAGGAGCGAACGCTCGCCGAAGATACCACTTGGACCGATGTCGTCTGCGGCGTTCTCACCAGTGTTATCCACCATGCGACTTTTGATTCTTTTGGAGACTTCGCTACCGGAGTCCATGAGACCATTCGAGCCAACATGGAGCGTGTGTCTCCTGCTGATCGCCAGTGGCAAGCGGTTCCTCTCTTCCGGATATACGGCACCATGGCTGGTGTTAGGAAAGGAAATCGCCTCACGGACTGGGCACCACTTATCAAGAACTTTGTCGAGCTGTTATCCGAGGTTACAAAAGCTGGCCTGGAAGTGCCGCAAGACACCGCAAGTGCTGTTTGGAAATTTGTTATCGTCAATATTGCCATTGTCTGGCACCATGCACCTATTGATGCATTGATACCCCATATCGTTCCTCTTACTCAATCACTAAGCAGGGAGCCCCTGATGAAGTGGTTCATCCCCTTTTGCTCTTATTTCTGCGAGCTGGATGCTCAGCGGTTTGGAAGTCTCTTCCGTAATGATTTTCAAAGGTGAGAATTCAAGATGAGAGGCGGGTTTTAATATTTGCTGACTATTTTAGATTTATTGCGAACCACTGGTCAGAGGAACCTAACGAGGACATGATTTGCATATTATTACCAAAGATGATTGAAAACCGTGCTTTCCCACCAGCTGGCGAGAAGGACAGTTGCAGAATGCCACAAGGCTGGCAGGATCAGATTGTCTCCAAGTTCGAACGCCTAGAGATCTCTCCATTTCCCGAAAGGGGGCCCTACAACAAAGATCCTCAGGTTTGGCGGGATAGATGCTTGCCAAAATACTCTGCTCTTCTTCAGATACTTGAGTTGACGACTGTTCACCCGTCAACAAATGCTCGTATCGCTGAACTCCTGCTCCGGAAACTCAAGCTCGCCCTTCGCCCTTCATCTACCCTGGCATCCGACGAAGTTCATTTCATTGTTGGCCAAGGATTCCATGCTTACCTTCGTATGAGCAAGGCCGCCGGCTCCGTCGACATCACGCTGAGCCCCCTGCTCCGAGCTGCAGTTCCACGTTTCTCCCAGTCAGTAAGCTTTCTGCATGCCTATCTCGCGTACGAAGAGATCCTGCAAAGCAAGGAGATTGCACGGAGACAAGACAGTACAAGTAGCGATAGCTCATCCAGCGACGAGGACCCGGTGACTAGATCATTGATTGAAAACCTGAGTTCTCCATCACACGATCTGAGACTGGCGTCCTTGAATTTGCTGAAAGCACTTAGCCCGACGCCAGACAGTTGGAACGCCGTCGAGACTATGATAGAGACCGAGGAGACTCCATTAAGTCTTGCGCATACAAGGACAATCGCCATGCATCTTCGCAAGCTAGGTCAGAATTACGCTTCGTTTGAGGAGGGCTCTTGGCTACAACGAGCTGTGCCTGCTTTCTTGTTTGGTATGCTGACAGTCAAGCTGTCGCCTGTGTGGGATGATTCGGTAGAGACTATGAAGCAGATCACACAGACCAAGGCCGGGGAAGAGGCAATCTGTGAGGTTGCTTTCCGCTGGCTGAAGATTCCCTCAGCTCGCTGGGGCCCCTCACAACCTGAAATCCAGAGCTCGCGTCCCGCATTCGTTTCCGACTTTGAATGTACCAACGTGCGTCGACTCGAAGAAGTCGCAGCCGAGGTGGAGAATATTATTGACCGCCCTGATGAGTTGATGCTGCAGAATTTTGACAACAAGCAGCAAACTGCGGAAATAAACGCTGGGAACTCAAGATCTCGTGCACTGAAAGTGTTTAACGCGATTCCCTCGATCGCAGAGAGGAGATCTCGGCTCCTTGTGCCACATTTCTTGGCTTGGGCGAGTGAAGACCGGACCCCTGATTCAGCAAACGATCAAGATGTCTCCGAGGGTGCCACTTGGTCTCTCGCCGATCGCAAGGCTATGCTCAGTGTCTTTTCACAGTTCATCAACCCCCGGGTCTTATACCAACATGAGGAGGTTTATACCGCACTCATGCAATTGATGGAGAATGGTGACGTTGAGGTCCAGAAGGTTACCCTCAAGGCCATTCTCGCTTGGAAACAGGAGGCCATCAAGACCTATCAAGAAAACCTGGAGTTCCTTCTAGATGAAGCTCGTTTCAAAAATGAGCTTACAGTCTTCCTTCAAGATGAGAACGCAATCAAGCCAGAGCACAGGGCTGATTTGATGCCTGTTCTCCTTAGATTGCTTTATGGTCGTACAATTTCCAAGAAGGGTGCAGCAAGCGGCAGGCATGGCTTACAGGCCACTCGGCTGGCAGTCCTTCGGAACCTCAGCGTCGAAGACATGGGCAGCTTTTTGGACATTGCCACGGGTAAGCTGAAAGATGTCAAGGTTGTCGGCGCCTCAAAGACGATCTTCGAGGAGCCTATCCTTCCCATCAGGAAGCAAGTTGGTTTTCTCAATATGATTTCCTCCGTCATATCCGAGCTTGGCACCAACGCCACGCCCTATCTGGATACACTCCTCAATGCTGTCTTGTACTGCCTTGTTTTTGCCTGCCGTCAACTCAGCGCACAAGGTATGGGCCCAGAGAGCGAAGAGGAGGAAGAGAAAGCCAGCACGCAGTCTCTTCTTAGAGTCATTCGCTCAACTGGTTTAAAGTGTTTGATCGCTCTTTTCCAAAACGCTCAATCTTTCCAATGGGCACCATACCAGGATATCATTCTTGAGGATGTTGTGGCCCCAAGGTTAGAAAATTTGCCCAGCGAGACAACACAGGGGGTTTCCGGTATGCTGCAACTTTTCGCTACTTGGTCTGTTCTCCCCAGAATTGCACTATTCCTTGCACCACATAGCAAGATTCCCGAGGGCATTCTTCCCAAAGTTATCGAATGTCTTTCGATTGAGAAGGGTAAGGATGAAGTCAAAATTCATGTTCTTACTATAATCCGAAGCTTGATCAAACTTGCTACTGCGCCCGCACAAGAGTCCGAGTTCAATGAGGTTATCAAAGCAGACCTTCTCGACACCAACTCGAAGACAATCTTGTCACAGATCTCTACTGTTCTGGACATGTCCGGGATTAGTAATGACTTGATGGAGGCCTGTGTTGAGACAATCCTGACCATGGCTCCTATTGTTCAGGATACCGAGGACATTCAAGCCGTGATCGAGATCTCCATCTTTCTTCTGAACCAACCTCCACGGAGAGTCAACCCCAAGCTCAAGGGCAGAATCCTGCTCATTGTCGAGGAGTATGTGACTCGCTCCACTGCTTTTGAGAACCAAGCACTTCTCGACAATGTTTACGACACTATATCGTCTCTTTTCAGTTACTTTAAAGATCGAGAAAATAGACAATCACTCTCCAGGGCCATGCTGGCCATCGCTGGGAAGGACAACCGCCTCCAGGAAGTTGCTGGTCTCTGTGCAGCTCTCAATTCTTTCAAAGAGGGGCGAATCGATGAGCCGGATTATGATAGACGCCTGGCCGCTTACAGTGCAATTTCGGGCGATCGAGAGACTCCATTGACTCCAAAGCAGTGGCTACCTTTACTTCATAACATGACTTATCACATTCGAGACGATGCCGAGTTCGGTATTCTTTCGTCCAACTCGGCCGACGGACTTCGGCGGTTCATTATGGATGCAGCAACATGCTCTTCTGAAACTTCGAAGGCGAGATTTGACATCCATTTGAGAGGTGTCATCTTGCCTGCTCTTTACGCCGGAGCCCGGGAGCCATCCGACACAGCTCGGCGAGAGTATCTTCGAGTTATGGGTCATCTCCTATCAACAATGCCCGAATGGGAACCCGTAGCTGACCTCAGTGCATTGTTGAATGATCGGACCGAGGACAGCGCTGAACTAACCTTCTTCTTTAATATCTTGAGTCCTGCAACGGCAAGACAGTTAGAGGCTCTGCATATTTTAGAAGCAGCCAACAAGCAGAAGGAGATGGGAAGCCAAAACCTGGCTCAGTTCTTTATTCCACTCCTTGAGCACTTCATTTTTGGTCGCGCTGATGGAGTTGATGACCATGGACTTGGCGCTCAAGCAATTATCACCATCGGTAATCTCGCAAGCTCTCTGCACTGGAAACACTATCGTACCACTCTCCAAAGATACATCGGCTATGTTGAAGCCAAGCCCGAACAACAGAAGCTAACAATTCGACTTTTAAGCAAGGTCGCTGATGCACTTGTCGACGCAGCTGAAAACCAGCCGCAGGAGCGTATGGAGATTGATGAGGTCGATGCATCGTCATCAGCCACCACCAGACTCCCCCTTACTATTCCGACGGCAGAGAAATTGAGCGTCGAGGTTACTAATACCTTCCTGCCCACGCTTGTCAAGCATCTCCATGAAAAGGACGAGTCGGAAGTCAGCTACCGTGTCCCCGTTGGCGTGATCATTGTCAGACTTCTGAAGTTGCTGCCCTCGGAGCAGATGGACCAGAAATTGGCTGGTGTCTTGACTGATATTAGTCACATTCTTCGCAGCAAGTCTGTCGAAGCTCGTGACATGGCTCGAGACACATTAGTCAAGATTGCTGTTATCCTCGGCTCCTCCTACTTTGGCTTCATCCTGAAGGAGTTGCGAGGAGCTCTTACCAGAGGTTACCAGCTCCATGTGCTTTCATACACCATGCACTCCATTCTGGTCGCAATCATCCCCATCTGCTCTCCTGGTGATTTGGACTATTGCCTTACCTTTGTCGTAACGGTCATCATGGATGATATCTTCGGCGTCATCGGCCAAGAGAAGGATGCTGAGGGCTATACCACCCAGACCAAGGAGATCAAGAGCAGCAAGAGTCAAGACTCGATGGAGCTTATAGCCAAGAACGCTTCGATCAGTCGACTTATCGAACTGGTCAAGCCACTACGTGCACTTCTGATGCAAAAAGTTGATCTCAAGATGGTTCGTAAGCTTGATACCCTGATGGCGCGTATTACAGCCGGACTTCTGCAAAACCCTGCTGCCGAGACCCGCGATACCCTCGTTTTCTGCTATGAGGTCATTCAGGACGTCTACAATTCTCAAAAGCCTGAAGTCGAAGAGAAGCTGGACCCTCGAGTTAAGAAGTATCTTGTTCAAAAGGGCGCGAAGAAGAGCGGCGATCGAGGCAAAACTACTAAGCACACGTACAAGCTAATCCGCTTCGCGGTGGACATTCTGAGGGCAATACTGAAGAAGCACGATAGCTTGCGAACCCCTACCAACATTTCCGGATTTATTCCCATACTCGGCGATGCTATGGTTGGTGGAGAGGACGAAGTGAAGATCTCAGCGTTCCGGCTACTCGCTGTCATTGTCAAAGTGCCATTCCTTGACGATGAGGGATCCAAGTTGTACAAGGTTGCAGTGAAGGAAGCAACCAAGAGCATCTCCATGGCAGTATCTACCACAACCGACCTATCTCAAGCAGCTCTGAAAATGCTTGCTGTTGTCCTTCGAGAGCGTCGTGATGTTGTCGTGAAGGATGCAGCGG
The DNA here is from genome assembly GCF_013396195.1 of Fusarium tjaetaba. Taxonomy (NCBI): domain Eukaryota; kingdom Fungi; phylum Ascomycota; class Sordariomycetes; order Hypocreales; family Nectriaceae; genus Fusarium; species Fusarium tjaetaba. The sequence continues at coordinate 15,933 of NW_023501435.1, forward strand.
TTGATATGCTCCTTGCCAAGTTGAAGGACGATCTCACTGAACCCCTTTATCGCCATGTCACATTCAATTTTCTGCGGTCGGTTCTGGACCGACATCTGGAAACCGCTGCCGTTTACGACACTCTGGACTACGTTGGCACAGTTATGATCACCAATGATGATAAGGACACTCGTGACCTTGCTCGAGGCGCCTTTTTCCAATTCATCCGTGAATATCCTCAGAAGAAGGCTAGGTGGGCTAAACAACTGAACTTCATTGTTGCCAATCTCAAATACGAGCGAGAGGGTGGCCGGCTATCTGTCATGGAGATTGTCCACCTGCTTCTCATGAAATCATCAGATGACTTCGTGCAAGAAATCTCCTCCACATGTTTCCTTCCACTATTCTTTGTCCTCGCCAATGACGACAGCGAGAAGTGCCGAGTTGCAGCTGCTGGACTACTAAAGGAGATATTCCGCAAGGCTGACAAGGAGAGGACTCAAACTTTCCTCGGACTTGTGCGAACATGGCTAGATCAGGACGGAAACGAGGCAGTTCTCAAGCTTGCCTTCCAGGTTTTCGGCTTCTATCTAGAGTCCGACGAAAATGCATCCAAGAACAAGAAGGATTTCAAGCTCGTTCTAGGAAAGATCACTAGCGTCATTGAGGTGGAGGATATTCGAGGGGCTGACGGAGAACTTTTGGAGGCGGCACTTGAAGTCATCCGGGTCTCGTTGTCTGTGTTCCCTGAAAAGATTCTGTCAAGCAGTAGCGAGAAAATGTGGTCCAGCATCTTGAGATGCCTGTCACATCAATCGACTTCGGTCAAATTGTCATCTATTGGACTGACAAGCTCATACCTGGCTGATTTTGCTCAGCAAGCCAGTGATGTAGCGGTTGGCGAAGCAGTGGTTGGCAGCCATGGACTTACACTTGATTTACCCAAGGTCCAAAATCTGGTGAGACTTGGTTTAGGTGTCCTGGCGACCCGAGACATTGACGAGAAGCTTGGAGCGGAAGCTGTCCAGGTCCTTGCTTTCTTGGCTCCTCGCCTCCCTCTCCGGCCTGTAACTGAAGGTGAGAGGTCTGACGATGTCGAGCAAGAGCAGCAGGATGAGGAGGAAGAGCACGAAGAAGAGGGGGGAGAGCAGGTTGAGGAGACACAACGAAAGACCGATCTTCAACATCTGTTCTGGAAGATCTCTCACATTATTCGACGAGAGATCCCCCCTAGGGCTGTTGCCATCACACCAAAGGTGGCTGCGATGGAGCTTCTTGAAACGGTTTGCCGGAGATCTTCAGCCGATCGCCTGCGACCATCTTTCAAGACTATCCTCGTACCCCTTCACAATCTTACTGACCCCTCCATTGCACCACCTTTCTCCAACGATGAACTCTTCAAGACGAAACATGAGGCTCTCAAGACAAGAGCCCAGATCCTCATGGATTCCCTGCAGAAGAAATTTGGTACGGCTGAGTACTCGAAGCAGCTTCTTGCTATTCGAGAGGAGGTGAGGGCCAAGAGAGAGCAGCGTTCAAGTAAGAGAAAGATTGAGGCACTGGCACAACCGGAGAAGTACGGAAGAGATAAGAGAAAGAAGTTTGAGAAGAACAAGGAGCGCAAGAAGACTCGATCAAAGGAGCAGAAGGTCATGCGAGAGTCTTTCAAGCGGTGGTGAGGATGATGGACGACGTTGCATCAACTGGCGTTAGGGATTTGTGTCATTAGTTAGATTGCTTCTCGGCGTCATGATCTGGACATAGTAAAAGTCATTTGTAGAAGAAGACGAATTGAAAATTTAGCCATTATCTGTCGCAACTTATTCTTTCTCTCCACACGATGGTCTTCCGTCAATTGGAGCAATATAATTCTGATGCATCAGTCATGTATAAGCCAGACTACTACTCCGTATCTTTCTTGGGGCTTCCAATCCAAGAATCGGATATCGGCCTCTGCATCAGTCATCAGCACCCCAGTCTCTATCCGACGTCGGGGAACGTTGGTACGGAATCTTTACACGAAATGACGTCTTGTGCTGAGACTACGACTCTGTGATTATCGGCATGTTTGAGCTAAACAAGACATTCGGAATTCCGACCGCTCAGCATCGTTGAAGATCGTCATAGTTAGGAACTCCGAGTTTCCACTCCGGTCCATCTTGAACAAATACATGAAAAGGGGCTTCATAACGGATTGATTCCGGATTAAATAAATCATAATGCAACATAGGTCTTCCTAGACAAAACTCAAAACTCATCAGAACTACATTCCCTCCACTGAACAAGTCAATCATGGGCTCACGAGGAGAAGATGTCTATAAATCTATCACTGCGGGGAAACTGTTACGCCAAAGGATAGAAGCGGGTGATTTCATCCTTGCTCCTGGTGTATACGATGGGTTCTCTGCGCGCATTGCGCTCGAGGTTGGATTTGATGTCCTGTACATGGTTAGTCTGCTATGATGTGCTATCAAAGCTTCGACTGACGAGTATAGATAGACTGGAGCAGGAGTCACAGCATCCGTTCACGGATGTGCTGACCTAGGGATCGCAACACTGAACGACATGCGGCGGAGCGCAGAAACGATCGCCAGTTTGTCACCATCTACGCCTGTTATTGCTGACGCGGACACCGGATACGGCGGACCAATCATGGTGGCACGTACGGTTGAACAATATTCGCGCTCAGGTGTCGGGGCGCTACATATCGAAGACCAGGTGCAGACCAAGCGATGCGGCCATCTCGCTGGAAAGGTCCTGGTGGACTTGAAGGAGTATGTGGTCCGTATACGGGCTGCCGTGCAAGCACGTCGAAGGATTGGAAGCGATATAGTCATCATTGCACGGACAGACTCCATCCAGAAGCATGGATATGAAGAAGCACTGGAACGGCTCCGTGCTGCACGCGATGCTGGAGCTGACGCTGCTTTCCCTGAAGGTCTTCGATCGGTCGAGGAATCGCGGCAGATGATCGTAGATCTCGCACCATGGCCAGTATTACTGAACATGGTGGAGAATAGCGTCACGCCGAAGCTCTCAGCTAAAGAAGCAAGGAACTTGGGGTTCAGCATGATGATCGTGCCTCTGGCTACACTGGCGCCGGCTTACACTGCAGTCAAGGCTGGTCTGCAAAAGCTGAAGGAAACCGGTTCAGCAGATACAGAGCTTACACCACAGGATCTATTCCGGGTTTGTGGGCTCGATGAGTCGATGATGGTTGATGAGGAGGCTGGAGCATCTAACTTTGAAGGTGGCGTGGACTGATGCGTTTTAAGATGCCATGCTACACTCAAGGGTGGCTACCAAACCATCTTGCATAGAAGACGTTGTATATAGCTCCTCGAAGCACCTGTGCTTTCTTTACCCAATATAATCAATATTCAGAGGGAAGTTCCAGTCCATATAAACCTCGGGGAGGTTGGATAATCCGAAGCTGTCGCCTACAGGCGCAGCTGTCGAGTTCCAAAACGTGCTGGCATCTGTGTCATCCGACTGACCAGGTTCTGGCGCAGTGTTGTCCGTGTCGTATGGGCTGCCTTGCCCGTTGTATTCGACTCGCCACCACCAAAGAGAGTCAAAGACGACGCTCATAAACTATAGCAGTTAGGTGAGTAGACCTGGGGAACTTTCTCTTGCACGTACCAAACGACTACGGATCCTCAGATCCAACCCATTGGCTGTAGAAGTATCCATCGAATCGCTGTTTGACCACAACTGGGAGAGGATCGTCCCATACCTCTCATCCAGGTCACCGTGTTGCATGGAACGCCTCTTGACGAATGAAATCGCCTTGAAGAGCGACTGTTGAGCATCACGCAGGTCAATGTGCTCTTTCAACTGGCTACGGACTATTCGTAGGATGCAGAACGCCGCTAGCAAGGCCATGCGGGTATAGTAGTTTGAAGCATATAACGCAAAGTCCTGCATAGCATCTAGGCGAGACACGACATCAAGAACTTCTGTGGCTGTTGAAAAGGTTGTGATCAGGCCTGGTTTCTTAAAGTCATGACTTCGTAGGAAGAAGTAGTAGGCTGATATTGCGAGACGGGTACAGCAACGGGTAAGGTAGCCTGGTAAGTCAGTCAAATTTAATACGGTTAAATGACACTTAACTTAAGGTTGGCTCGCACATACATAAGTCATCACGGAGAGGAAGTGGGATGGCTTCCACTTGTTCACTAAAGATCCTGATTAGCGGTGGCAACGACTTACTGCCCTCGCCCTGCTCGTTTATGATGTCGCCAAATGCTCTAGTGGCATCAATCAAGATGTCATGGCACTTGATGCGGTAATGGAATGAAGCGTCCACAATCTCCTCGAGCCTAGCTTTCCTCTGGTAGGGCTTGGACTCGGAGATAGAAAGGTGTGGGAGGCCATCACACAGGCTGGTACTGTTCATCTTGAGCGAGTACCATAATTTTATAGACAAGAGAACTTACGCTTGGAAAACTAAACAACAGTTGAGCCACAGATGAGCCCTCATATCTCTCATCTCTTTGGATAAAGAAGTATGCGTCCGTGCAAAGTCTTGCTCGTGACCATCGACGAAGAGCCCATTCTGGACAGCGAGCGAATAGGCTGTGCCTGCATACACATGTGAAGGGTCTTTCCACATTGTGTCCACTGGAAGAGGCCAGAGGCAAAGAATCAGGGAGCTTTTTATAATGGGAATAGGGCTCGTAATGTGTAAAAGGGGCTGGAATGTTCCGCCTCTGATGTGTTGAGCAGCTATCTGGTGCAGCTTCGTGGCATGCTCCAAGTGCCTGACACCTGTGACAACTATTGTCCAAAACAAGAGGGAAGACTCTTTGAAGCACGATTCGCAGTTTACATCGTCTTCACTGAAGATCCCAGGCAGAAGCTTGCTATAGTGGCTGAAGAACCTAGCAATTTCAGTTGGCGATCCATTTACTGCATGTGGTGGGATACAACACTTACCGAGCAAAGCAATCGTCTATCTGTTTTACCGCAATGTCCTCTCGGCGCAAGATTTCAGAAAGAGATAAAGATCGGTCTGACTGTACAGCATATGATGGACCAATTTCAGGAGATGGCTCAGTAGCGGTAAACATCAAGGCACTGCTTGAAGTGCCTACAGCCGTACGATCAGACCGGGCTGGCGAAGCGTCTATAGTAGCCTCTGGAGCTTCCACTATATTGTTGCATTCTATACGCATGCGTTTGCAACGTGAACATGGCTGTCCGGGGTGCTGGTACAAGTCGCACCTCAGCTATAAGCCATGAATTAGCAAATCTCAATTATCCTAGGCCCAAGGAAGTCTTTTAACCTTCTGTCGCCTGCAACGAGCACAGGCTTTCATGCGACTTGTCATATGCATGATTTACTCCTCTGAAACTAGTAGTCAGAGACAGTACGACAAGGGTCGTCGTGTTGCCCGAACAGTTGACTTGTTGCTTATGGAGTCGGAGTCAAGAGATGGAACAACTTCCCCACGATCCGCCGGCATTAGTTTGTGGATGTTCGGAATTCCGACTGCGGGTTCTTCGGCAGATCGACGCGGGGGTTTAAGTTTCCGGCATGAATTGTTTTTACTAGAAACTAACTAGAGCATGAAGAAGCGGAAACTTTATTATTCCCAATCCAACGTCCATGTAAGTACATAGCACAAGAAGTGGAAGTCATAGCTGAATATCGTTCTGGGCTTAACCATATCAATCAGCTCAAACAACATATCGGAACCCCCTTGGATGATCATCGCCTTCCATTCCTACACCAGGATCCTCAATCATCACTCTGTCCAGTCGCTTATTCTCCCAGCAAAGTAAAAGCGAGTAGGTTATGCTAAGTAGCACGACCAAAGAGGTAAACCCGCAGGAGATCCAAGCACCCTTGTGATAGTAGGGTCCCTGGTCTTTGGGGAATATGTTCGTGCCAACCAAGGGCCCAAACTGGCCCAGCGTAGCGAATATTGCCCACCCACCGGCGCGCTTGCTCTCAGTGTGGTGTACGCTCGAAACCCACGGAAGCAGAATGCTGATACTGACAAAGATTTGTACACTGAGGAAGACTCCCGCGTATCGAGCAGCAACCCCCTCGGAAACACCGAGAAGGCAGTATCCCACTGTTGATACAATCGCAGCAGCGGCCACAAAGGGTCCACGCAGCTTCGCACGGTCGCTGGCAAAAGCACATGCTAGAATTGTGATAAAGCAGAGAGCGTATGGGGGAGCGGACAGTCCATTGCTTTCTTGGTGGTTGAACGTGCCCATTTCGGAGATGATAGTCGGAATGAAGAGAGGCAGCGAGCCGAAGCACACGTTGCAGGAGAAGTACATCAAGCCTGGCACATAACCTAACACAACCATTCATCAGCCTGAGCAAGTAAAGAATAATGGAACTACTCACTCCGCCAGTCCAAGAATGCTGAACGCCATTCAGCCCAGCTGACCCCTCCCGCGCCCCCTGAGTCGACGGTTTGTCCCCGTCCAACACACTGCCAGGCAACTTCTTTTTCTCTGTCGGTAAGAAATTTGGCACTGAGCAGGTCGTCCGGGAGATAGAACCATGCTAGGATGGCAACGATCCATACTGGTAAACCTTCAATGAGGAACAGGCATCGCCATGGCGCAACTGAGCCCCGAATACCCAGAATAGCATATCCCAAAACGCCTCCATATGCGTTTGCAAGGGCAGAGCCAGAGAGGAAGATGCCCTGGCGGAAGCCAACTTTGTCTCTGGGGTAGAAGAAGGACAGATATAAAGGCACACCGGAAAACATGCCTTCGAAACAACCGAGCAGCACACGCAAGACGACCAGACTGGCGTAATTGGTGACGGCGGCTTGACATGCTGATATGGTCGAAAAACCTATAGCAGAGAAGAAAACCCATTTATGTGGAGGAAATCGTTTGAAACCGACGGCCGTCCACTGAGAACAAATATCTGTTTTCTTATCAGCGACACGAACCTGGCCACTCCTGTTGGTTCAGTGACTCACATGCGATATAGAAAGCCGTTCCAAGCCAGTCGTAACGTTTGCCCTCCAAGTTCACAGAATCTGTCAATCCTGCAAGACGAGCATTGCCCAAGTTACTGCGATCCAAGTTGGAAAAAGTGTAGACCAGGAACAAGAGAGGCAGAATATGGAAATCAAGCTTGCGCATGACTGCCTTCTCCTCAGCCTCTGTAACAAGAGCCATTCTGTCGCCAGTGATAGGACTTCTTTGCTCTGTCACCCTCTCAAAGGTATCCTGCTGAGCCTTTTCTTCAGACATGATAAATCGTTAAGGTCTTGATAGTATTTGCCTTGATACGTGCGTAATACCAGACAGTTTCTTGAAAGAAAAGCTGGGTGACCTACATCAAACTCCCTTGCCTACACTCGCGGTTTTAATACTTCCACAACCTGAAAGCAGGGCGGGCTATGTGAACCTTCAGTAGCCTCGAGGATCTGTCGGGGGTGGCATGGACGCAGTCAGAGGGTGAGATACACTTCGGAACTCCGATGTTGACTCTCCAGTGTAGGCGCATGGCCCCCGGAAATCAGCATCCGTCTATTCAGCCGTAGTGATATAATCAATTCCCACTGTACGTGGTAATCCCAAAGTTCACTAGGAATGGCCCGGTTCAGAATGCAACCATAGCATTAAAGGTGATCTCGGGCCTCCGTGTGGCTTCTTCTTGTTAGCCCGCCTGAGTACGTAGCTAATGCGTTGTTCGGAATTCCGATCGAAACCGTCATGACATTTGTGTAGACTTCGAACTAAGACGGCTCCGATGCCTTTGACTTGATGAGCCAATCAGGGAGGAAAGTCTGGGAATCTCGTTGAATGCTAAATCTCTCCGCAAAGAGGTCATGTATAAGATGCTCAAGTGACCTAGGACAGTGATGTCCTTTTATCTACTCGTACATCTACCAGCGACTTCAGCATGAGTGAACCAGAACCAAAGTCATCAAGCCCGACGGTGCAACTGTCACAATGGGTTTCAAAGCTGAACCTGGATGACATCCCGGACCGAGTGCGTACTCGAGCAAAATACCTAATTCTCGATGGGCTGGCGTGCGCATTCGTCGGATCTCATCTACCTTGGTCTGAGACGGCAGCGCAGGCGATCCTCAACCTGGAGCCAACACAGGGAGACGCCTCGCTCATCGGGTGGGGAGGACGCAAAGTTACCGCTCTCACTGCCGCGCTTCTAAATGGAACCTTTATCCAGGGTTTCGAGCTGGACGACTGGCACAGCGAGGCTCCCCTTCATTCGAACAGCATCATTCTGCCAGCTCTGCTTGCCGCTGCAGAACAAGCCAATGCACAAGCTTCCCGCTTCACAACCTCCGGACAAGACTTGCTTCTCGCGACTATTGCAGGCTACGAGACAGGGCCACGTGTAGGCCGTTCTCTCTGGGGTACACATGTTCTCTCATCAGGCTGGCATTCTGGAGCAGTCTTCGGACCTGCTGCTGCCGCCGCCAGCGTCAGCAAGCTTTACGGGCTCGATGCGGAGACGATCGAGGATGCTTTTGGGATAGCATGTACCCAGTCATGTGGTCTCATGTCTGCCCAGTTCGAGAGCGACGTAAAGCGCATGCACCATGGGTTTGCAGCACGGAACGGTCTTCTGGCTGCTGTCTTGGCACAAGGCGGCTATGTTGGTATCAAGAAAGTCTTTGAGCGCGAGTACGGAGGCTTCTTGAAACAATTCAGTTCTGGAAATGGAAAGCAACCTCAATACCGACTGGAGGAGTTGACGAGCGAGCTGGGAACCAAGTGGCAGACCGAAGGCATAAGGATCAAGCCGTACGCAGCGATGGCAGGCACACATCCTAGCATTGACTGTATCCGCCATCTCCAGGAGCAACATCCCGATAGGCTGAAGAGGTTCGACGAGATAAAGAAGATCGACATCCTTCTTGGCGAAGCTGCTTTCCATCACGGAGGCTGGAAAGCCGTTAAACCTCTTACAGCAACGGGAGCTCAGATGAGCAACTCGTTCACGGCTGCCACACAAATTGTTCATGGACAAGTTTTGATGCCACAGTTTACCCCTGAAATGCTCGTTGATAAGGATGTTTGGAGACTTGTCGATCTCACCGAGTGTAAGCTCCATATTACTGATGGCGACTCAATCGGCTGTCAAGAAGTGAGGATTATGTTTGAAGACGGGACGGTCCTACATCACGGTGTGCCGAATGCATTCGGCGTGGATCCACCCCTGTCTAATGAAGATATAGTGGACAAATGGAGGCAACTAACCAAAGGCATTGTTGAGAATGAAGTTGTAGCAAAGATTGAGGAGATAGTGTTGTCTTTGGAGGAGCAGGATGATCTTGTAATGCTTTTTGAGCTCATCCGTGAAACATCGAAGAATCCGCTGGCCAGATAGAGCTACACTATGTTCCATAGGCGGTGCTTGCAACAATTAAATATATAACGGACTGGCCCTAAAAGAAAGATATTCTTGATGCAAGGACTGTTAGACTATCGCAATGCGCTAGTAGTGGTCCACTGGCCACAGAGGTACTGTAGTCTGTCATGATTTCATCTCCGGGTGGGTGACTGGCCTCTGAACCATGCTAGACATGACATGGAGTTTGCAAAGGACGACATAGTGTTGGCTTGTATTGTACTATAAAGCTCATATAAAAACTATAGAATAACACAATGCGTCAGTTTAGAACAACTCTGATGTTCAAGAGTATAGTATCATTATTCAATATTACTCAAAGCCTAAGGTAGAGGAGAACAAGCTTGTTTTAATTCCAGGAATAGTATATCTTCAGTCCCGGGCCCTCAGTGAAGGGTATCCATCAACGCCACCCAATGCTTTTACCCAACCTGGGCATTGTACAAACCTCGCTTTTGTACTCTATTGTTACATCCCTTTAGCCACATGCCATATGCCATCATGAGCTCTCGCTTTTACCAGCTTGAATGTCTGCGGGAAGAGATTCCTCTGGCCAAAACTCAATATCGCCGTCCTCGCCTAAACTTCCCCTCTTCACAAGACGACCCTTTTCCCTCATAAGGTCTTCGATAGTGACTTTCCTATCACCAAAGATGTTCAAGTGGTCGCTGATGACATGTCTGTTCCTGCACTCGGGACATGTGATGAGCGTAGAGCCATAATGGTAGCCCTGCTTAGAGACATTGTGGTGAGAGCGATGGCCGCATGGAATGCACGTAAATGATAATTGGTAGTGCGACGCCTTGATCTCGGGCCTTTCTCCTTCGCTTTTGGGCGTCTCGCCAGTTTGCGCCTGCTCAGGGTTCGGTCTGGCGTACGTTTGGGTAGGTGGTCGTGGAATGTTATGCGCAGCGCGGAAAGACTGGAGGTTTGTAGTGGCAGGACGAATGAAAGGAGCGCGCAGGAATGGTGAGGAGCGCTGCGGTTGCTTTGGAAGCTGGCGCAGGACTTTGGAGGCGAAGGAGGGCGCCCGTGAGGCCATTGTGCGAAATTTGATTGACTTGAAAAGTGAAGGTTGGGGAAATGTTCTCATGAGTGGAAGAAACGTCTTGGTCTTTGAGACGTCATTTGTGGGGCTACCCATGTTAGGAAAGATGATGGAAGGTCAGCGAATCATATCGTTCCCATCACTTACACGTCTTCACTGCTACGGGCAGAAGAAAGATGGATGCATTCTTTGCCTTGATTGTCTTCCCTTGCTCCTAGGTATGCAGTAAAGACTTCTTCTTGCCGGCTTCGGCAAGACTCAACCCTTACATAAGGTTCATTTGCCTCAATAACGAAATTGCTGCCTTCATTTTCCTGTTGCTGCGTTTAATCGTCCAGAGGGATGTATTAGAGCCTTTTATAGCCCGTAATGGCAGGCAACTAAGTTATGTTTTAGGTTTCTATAACATCAGCCTTATGACAAAGCCATTCGTATTGCGGCATAACATCTAAGTTATAAGCTAGATACATTATTTGCAGTCAAGATTTATTGCTGATAGCTTAAATCAGCATAGGGAACTTGGCTGCCTTAATCAAGCAGTAATAATATAAGTTTCCTTTTTCCCTGTCTTTGTCTTCTTCTCAGCTGCTCGCAACCATCTACTTTCATCCCACATAAACAATCTTCGATCGACCTTTGCAACCGCGCCTAGTCCACCCATCACACTTCCTAGGTCTTGGGATAAACTGGTCTTAAGGCTTGTTAAGATATACCAAACTTGCCTGTGTCTTTTCATTACTTAAAATCACCACCCAAGTTTTCCTGTCATGCGACTCACAGCTCTCGCTGCCTGGTTGTGTTACACTGGCTTCTGTCACGGATATTCTGTTATAGAATCGGAAGACGTCGTGCACGGCCTTTTCAAGCTTAATTCAGCACGTTATGCATATGGGTACCATCCTTTGATTTGGGACTCTACCCTTGCCTCCTATGCGCAATACTATGCCAACCAATTGGGCTATGGTGCCGTTGTTCCTGATAATTTGCAGAGAACTGCTGTATACACAGAGGCCTCGGCCACGTGCGTGGGTCAACCACAGAGGCGTACTTTCGAGACTGCTGCGAACTTCTGGCTTATTGCCAAAGAGAGGCCCAACCGTGAACAAAGGGACTACTACAACTACCGTAAGCGATATCTCCGCTCCGTTATGATCTTCACATTCTAACTAATGACCAAGATGTAATCATGGATCCTAAGGCGAATCGAATCGGATGTGGTCTGTCATATGATTATCAAAATCCATGCGTTTTCCACACGGTTTGTATGCTTTCTTCCTAAAGAGATTGGTATGCTGTCCTACAGATCAAGTTAAAAGAAGTACAGAGTACTGACGGGTTGTCTACCAAGTTAGCTAGTGCGTGAATAAGATAAACCCTACCCTTATGGTAACCATCACAAAGGGGAAAACGGTAACATCCGACATCATATCATGGAATAGGCGGCGAAATCAAGAGTTTGCTTTGCTAGTAGTAATAAATCAGAACCTGTCTTCACCATATCCATCTCGTCTTTCAATCATATAACGATGTCTACAGGGTAGGTAGGCAGCACAGCTTATATAATCAAGGTGGGTCGGTTGGCCCGTGCACTCTGCCCTGCAGACTGGTGGAACAAGGAACGACGCGATCGAGAAAAAGGTCCCGTTCGCGCGACTCCATCAAGCATTGAACGTTGAAGCCATCGCGACAGACAGAAAACTCCACATATCTCGACACCTTTAGTTCACATCGATAGTGCCATCATCATCGGGTAAATTTTGGCATCTGAATCACTTCTATCAGTTCCAGCATCCGGCGATAGCGAGAGGAGACTCTTCGCGTGTTTGCGTAGCTCCTTTCCCGCAGCATGAGATGACCATCGAAACCTCATAGCTCACACGATGGAACGATCAAAGCCCCAGGCTTTCTTGACGAGCTATGCGCCGCGACTGCGCGCCTACAACAACTCCCTTCTCACCCCTGTTCTACCAAGCAGCGCGCCCGCCGGACCAGCTTCGAGAACCACAAAGCGAGGGACGACGATCATAAATTATGCTGAAGATGGCTATGATGACTTGGAAGATGATAGCGACGATCCTAGACGACGGCCGACGGGACTGAGGAGCTTACGAAAGGAGGACTCGGTCAGCAGACAGGACCTCGCCGACAAGATTGGCAAAGACACCAAGCAGCCTGTAGAGGTGCAGGGCGTCTGGCGCGATTGGATCGCCAAACACAGGCTGCTGAGGAGTGACCAGCAGAATGCCGTTCAAGCAACATTGCCTCTCACCCTCATTCCGATTCGAATCGATGTGGATGTTCCTGCGTTCATTCCACCAGCTCCATATCCCATGCCGCATAACCCGAGTACGGTGGACACCACACTTCCTCAGTATCGTCAACAGGAAGCGACAGCGCCGTATAAGCTTCGGGACATCTTTTGCTGGAATCTGCACGAGACCCTTATCTCTACCGATCAATTTGCCCAAACTCTAGTGCAGGACCTCGACCTGCCTAACCGGCAGGCAGTCATTGCTGATATCAGCAAGCAAATCCGGACGCAGCTCGAAGAGTACTCGGGCGTTGCCCTCCATCCGCTATTCCATAGTGACCCTCAGGCCCTCGCTGTTCCGCAGCCCACGACTGCTGCACTGACGCCACGGCCAAGCTTCGCGCTGAAGTCTCGGGATGACTCTCCCGTCTCCGCTATCCGAGGGGCGTCCCGGCCTGACACTCCGGCGCAGACTGGAGGCGCGGCCACTCCTTCGCAATCCCAAGTTCCCGATGTCACCGCAGAGGCAACGCCGATTCTTCCTGAGTCTGACGACTACAACCCTGACGATACCTATCGATGCATCATCAACTTGAACCTTAATCTGGCATCAATGCTCTACACTGATAAGTTTGAATGGTCTCTATTGCATCCGCCTGGAACCGCCGAAGCGTTCGCCAAGGTCACTTGTACAGATCTTGGGCTGACAGGAGAGTGGATACCGGCAATGACGCATGCCATCTACGAAGCGGTTCTGCGGCTGAAAAAGGAAGCCTGTGAGGCTGGCGGCCTTGTTGCTGGATGGGGTGGAATGCAGCAGGAGTTACCGAACGATGCTGCCCATGGCTCTGAGGCTGGCTGGAGGTACGACCCGGAGCACCTCGGAGATGACTGGGAGCCGAAAGTAGAATTCCTTAGTAAGGAAGAGATTGAGAAGCGAGAGGGCGACAGAGAACGTGAAGTTCGTCGATTACGCCGTGAGACGGCGCGGTTCAGCTCTACAACAGGCATGCTCGGAGGTACGCCCTTTGGTGCGCCGATGGAAGTCGAGGAGGAGAGAATGGGGCGAGGCGAGCGGTCCAAAAAGAAGCGGCGTTTCCGAAGCTTGAGTCCGCTTGGCCGAGGCGGTACACCAGGAGGGCGAGGGACACCAGACGTTGGGGGATATGGAGGTGGCGGAGCTTTGACAGACCAAGAGAGATATCAATGGAGGTGTATGCACTGCAGGATATGGGGCACAAGCGTCTGGGCTGTGAGAGATGGACCAGCAGGTCCAAGAGTAAGTTCAAATCTTGGCACTCCGTTTTCATTGCTAACATTACTCAGACTTTATGTGCCAACTGTGGTTATCTCTACGAGCGTGACCAGAGACTGCCCCGTCAAAGTAAAAACATTCATATATCAGATATCCGCGGATAGAGACCCTACGAGTCTGCTCTTGACAAGGAGAAGGTCCTAGACATTGAGGCAATTGAACGGCAACCGCCTGTTCTCATGGGCAGTGGCGAATAGTACTAGCAATGCGTCACCCCGACAGCCAGTGATGATGGTGTTTGTTTTTGCGAGGAAAAGCTTTTTGGAGGTGGAAATTGCGAGGGATGATTATACGGCGTCTCGGGAGGATATGGGGTTCCTCATGTGGAATGATACTTTCTCCCCTATCTATGGAACGTTGGTAATTGCGGGAAGGATATGAGATGCAGTATTGCGAAGTACGCATCCTTGTAGCTTATATTGATGCCCGGTGGTTTACAAGGGGTGTTTGTGATGCGTCCATTGACACTACTATCTTGAATTATAGATGGGTTGAGCTTAACTCAGAATTATGCTCGTGTGAAGGGCAACGCAGTGTGAGGTGGTTTACCTTTAGATACGATACGATTTTCGTATAATCTACCTACTATACCTATCTAGGTAGACAATGGATGTGTAGATTATTCACAGAGAAAGGAACTACCTATAGGTGATATGTGGTCATCACGTGTGCCAGCTTGACCAGGCCTCCATATTTCCTAAACCTGACCACAACAACCTCATTCTATCCTTGACATGGCCCCGTTAGGCAAAATACGTAACTTCAACAGAGTATCATGCGTACTATCCACATATGCAAGTCACCTCTGGACCCTTGCTATTGCATAGCATTACATTGGCTGTCGAGCCACCCAGGCAAAGCCGCACCACGCTTTGGGGTAATCCGGAAGAACCTCCTCCACGATCCAATCCGTCCACTCTAACGCACCACATCACAGCCTAAGGAACGATTAACTTACACCCCGCACTTCTGAAATGGGCTATTCTGTATCTTCCGAAACAGTGGATATCACGTTCCACTGGGGTACTGGACTACTTGGAGACGCCCCCAAGGCGGTTCGAGCCGAGAAGATGCTGCCGATTCATGCAGGGTTGATGACTTTGATACCCCTCGTTAGCCGTCTTCCGTGTCTGGAAAAGGCATTCCGTTCGAGAGCCTCGGCAGTCCGAGAAATCTGTATTATCGTTGCGAGTGCTTCGTATATTGAAGAACAGAAAGTAAACACCTCAGAATTGAGGCGGCGGCGAACAAATAACAACCTGGACAGGGCTCATAAACCAAGTGCAGTCAGTCAAGGCCCGGCGGAACAATTCAATCACCGTAACATTCATGTCGATTGTGCGCTGCACATTCGCCAGCCATCACATGAGACTACCAGTCGCAGACAAGATCTGGTAGCCTGCCTGCTCGCCTGGCAAGGTCCTCACACATGGCCGGCAGGAGAATCCTGGTCTATAGTCAACAATATGCCGGGGTTATAGCCACTATCTCGGTCATGATGTATCCGAAACTGCTGGATTTGGACGAGAAAGCTCTCCAAGCCCTCACCTCCATGCGCTATGTCAGGGGTTTAACTTCTGCCACCTCCGCATTGCCCGGCAGCTGACCAACAACAGCTGTTTTTCGAGATGGGCATGGGCGCACAATGAACACATGAACAAACTAAATTTGACGGAAATTCTCTTCCACGATACCTGCAGTTGCCGCCTCGAGACTTCTTTTAAGCGGACGGGCTGAATCCCGAAGTACCGCGAGATCCCCTTTACCAGGACAACTCATCTAGGTTCCACGGCTGTAATTGTTCCACCATCAAGAGCATATGAGCTATGGAACTTGAAGTCAAATATACACCAATGTTTCGGGTTCCGGTTTACAGACGGGAAAAGGAACATCAACGCTACCAAAGACGGATCAGCTGGAAACGGATGCTCAACAGACAGTGTGATGTAAAGATGCCCTTCACTTCCCTCAACAGATCAATATGCATAAACTATCTCCTAAAGGATATATAATCTTTACCGGAGCTACGGCCCATTGAAGCGATGTCTACTGAGGAGCATTGTGCCCGTGGTGCAAGGCACCCGTGGATCTCGAAGACAGGCTTCTCCATATTGATACCAGACGAAGATGTGACAGCACCGCATAGTTGGTAAACACCAGGCTCGAATAGCGGCAAACGGGCCAAAGCTTTGGGTCCATGAGAGAACCAACAAGTTGTGGGGTCAGCCTCCTCACTTGAAGTACGGCTAAGTACAATCAACCCTGGGCGGAGATCCATCTGGTTAAGATGGCAGGGTGACTCAAGGGTGACCGTTTACTCCTAGTTGCCTTTCCGGGACTGGTAACTAGACTACCTCACGATCATTCTATGGATTATATCATGGGTCTCATTAGTCCACGGCAAAAAGACGATGGAAGCGACGGCCCGAAAAACGAACGATGTTCCTATCCTTTAGATGCCTGTGAAAACAGTAATCCTGAATCTTGCTCTTATTCTTACACGGCCTCGATAGTCCAAGCTACAGGGTCCCTCCAATGAGCGAAGATCATGAGTGCAGCCTCTTCGGAGGCCAAACCATTGCTCTCCTTCGGGAACTACGGACCGGCCTACTCGTTCTCTTTGCTACTGTAGGTATTCATCGGACACTTACCGTACGCCACCGGAGGCTATCACGGAGATCGGCTCAGGAACTGCCCCCTGCAGTCACCGTACCTCGTTGTGGCTCTTCTCGACAAGTCTCCGCTCTGGAGGCATGCCATGCTTTGCCTGTTGTCACCAAGTGGGACATCACTGGCTCAGCAAGGTCCTTCTTACCTTCGTACTGTCCAAGGGCGTGCGGCCCGTGAACCGATTCTCTCCTGAAGCTACGAAAATGGAGCCTCATCGGTATGACGGCTTCTCTTGATGTTGATCACTCCTTTCTTTCGAACTTGGACATGGGTGGAGGGGACGATCTTCTAAGTTCCAGATCTTCTTATTGACGACTATATAACAAGCTCGGATTCCCAATTCAAATCGAACTCACCACTCCTCACCTCATCACCACTTCTTCAGTCAACCCAGTCTCATCTATCCAACGGTCTAGCTTCACTTCAAAATGTATCGTGTCGTCGCAACCGCCTCGGCTCTTATTGCCGCTGCCCGGGCTCAACAGGTCTGCACTTTGACCACCGAAACCAAGCCTGCCTTGACCTGGTCCAAGTGTACATCCAGCGGCTGCAGCGATGTCAAGGGTTCCGTTGGTATTGATGCCAACTGGCGATGGACTCACCAGACTTCTGGATCTACCAACTGTTACACCGGAAACAAGTGGGACACCTCCATCTGCACTGATGGCGCGACCTGCGCCCAGAAGTGCTGTCTTGATGGCGCCGACTATGCTGGCACCTACGGAATCACTTCCAGCGGCAACCAGCTCAGTCTTGGATTCGTCACCCAGGGTCCCTACAGCAAGAATATCGGCAGCCGAACCTACCTCATGGAGAACGAGAACACCTACCAGATGTTCCAGCTTCTGGGCAACGAGTTCACCTTTGACGTCGATGTCTCTGGTATTGGCTGCGGTCTGAACGGTGCTCTCTACTTCGTCAGCATGGACGAGGATGGTGGCAAGGCCAAGTACTCCGGAAACAAGGCCGGAGCCAAGTACGGAACTGGTTACTGTGATGCTCAGTGCCCTCGTGATGTCAAGTTCATCAACGGAGTTGTAAGTATTAACCTAGAGCACGATTGCAGGTTTGGGACAGACGCTAACCAGTACTCAAGGCCAACTCTGAAGGCTGGGAGCCCTCTGACAGTGATGCTAACGCTGGTGTTGGTAACCTGGGCACTTGCTGCCCCGAGATGGACATCTGGGAGGCCAACTCCATCTCCACCGCCTTCACTCCTCACCCTTGCACCAAGCTCACTCAGCACTCTTGCACTGGCGACTCTTGCGGTGGAACCTACTCTGATGACCGATATGGCGGTACTTGCGATGCCGACGGTTGTGATTTCAACGCCTACCGCCAGGGCAACAAGACCTTCTACGGTCCTGGATCCAACTTCAACGTCGATACCACCAAGAAGATGACTGTTGTCACTCAGTTCCACAAGGGCAGCAACGGACGTCTTTCTGAGATTACCCGTCTGTACGTCCAGAACGGCAAGGTCATTGCCAACTCCGAGTCCAAGATTGCAGGCAACCCCGGTAGCTCTCTCACCTCTGACTTCTGCTCCAAGCAGAAGAGCGTCTTTGGCGATATCGATGACTTCACCAAGAAGGGTGGCTGGAACGGCATGAGCGATGCTCTCGCTGCCCCCATGGTTCTTGTTATGTCTCTCTGGCACGACGTAAGTCTAACGCAGCCCCCCTATTCATATGTGAAATAGGAACACCACATACTGACTTTTCTCTACAGCACCACTCCAACATGCTCTGGCTCGACTCTACCTACCCTACCGACTCTACCAAGGTTGGGTCCCAGCGAGGTTCTTGCGCTACCACCTCTGGCAAGCCCTCCGACCTTGAGCGAGATGTTCCCAACTCCAAGGTTTCCTTCTCCAACATCAAGTTCGGTCCCATCGGAAGCACCTACAAGAGCGACGGCACCACCCCTAACCCCCCTGCCAGCAGCAGCACCACCACTGGTTCTTCCACTCCCACCAACCCCCCCGGCAGCGTCGACCAGTGGGGACAGTGCGGTGGCCAGAACTACAGCGGCCCCACGACCTGCAAGTCTCCCTTCACCTGCAAGAAGCTCAACGACTTCTACTCCCAGTGCCAGTAAAGGGGCTGCCGAGCTATCTAGCATGAGATTGAGGAACGATGTGATGAGTGGATGATAAAGGAGAAGTGCGTGGATGAGATGGACTCGATGTGGGGAAACAGGGGTTGGCTTTCAGTTTTCCGGGTACTTTGTGCTCTTCTTTTGCCCTTCGTTTGTCTCGCGCAATAAAAAGCGACCTTTGCCCCTATTGTTATATACATCGGTAGAAAATAGTTACAACTGTCGTTATCAACCTATCTCTTACTCGACTCGCTTTGAAATTTCTGTATGAGTAACTGTTCCACCGACTATCTTTCGAAGATAATTAATGACTTTCTGCAACGCCCGTTTTAGTACAGTTCTTGGCAAGGAACGATGTGACCAAGAAAGACATGAAATCCTGTCAACAAGATGACATGGGAACACAACATACATAACAGACCATGATATTGGAGATAATATCGGTATTGTGAACGTCGAATTTAATGTATGGATAAAGCTGTTGCGTTCTACGGCGTAGTGTAAGACGCCTTATATTGTGCTATGCTGAAAACAAGCATCTTGTCTTATTATGTCGATATTTGAGAGCTCTGAGCTATACTTTAAGTATTACTATAGAGGGATTTGGCTTTTCAATATGGATATGGCTGTTGAGTTAAAAGAAGCTTCGAGCCCAACTAGGAGACAATGACGCCCAGTGTCGACTTCATGATATGATGTCCGTCAGCTAACCTCCTATTACACAATCTGGATGGGACATGCCACTTTCAGGATCCTGGACTTTTCCTAGAGATCACAGCAATGTCTTCGTATCTTCAATGTATCCTTATATCAGCATATATGTCTAGGTAGATACACGGCTGAAACGATTGTCTTCCATATCTCGAATTCCTAGATGCAAAATTATCCTAATTCAAAATCCTCCATCAATTACAGTATATTTAAACAGACTCGCGCTTCTTCTCGCTCTGCTGAATCTCAGCCCCGTCCTTGAACTCTTGGGTCTGATGTTGAGCAGTGTCAACACCGAGCATCTGGGCACCCTTCTCAGTGTGATCGGCACCACCGAAAACAGTATCCATGTGCTCAAGAGCGATACCCTTGGTTTCAGGGACAAAGAAGAAGACAAAAATGCAGAGCAGGATGTTGACGGCAAAGAAGAAGAAGAGGCACTTGAGGCCGGTCTTGGCGAGGAATGTTGGGAAGAACTGTTGGAAAATGGTGTTGGCCACATTCTGGCATTGAGAGGCCATACCGACGGCCTGGGTTCGGACGTTGGCGGAGAAGACTTCACTGGTCCACATCCAGACACCGGCACCCCATGAAGGCTTATAGAAGAAGCTATAATAATATGTTAGTATGCGTTTACAAAGGCGAAAAAGCAAGAAAACTCACATGAAGAGGTAGAGCATGACAACAATGCCAATAGCAGTGGGCTCGGTCTTGGGGGTGGGAGTAGCGAGACCAATGACGGGAACAATCAACATGCAGACAGCCATACCCGCGGCACCGACCATGAAGAGCCATCGGCGACCAAAGCGATCGGCGGTCCATACAGCGTTCAAAGTGAATAGAATACCCATGGTGGCCCACAAAGCGTTGATGAGGTTGATCTTCTCAGTCGAAGTCCAGACTTGCTTGTAAATGGAAGTGGAGTAGGTGTTGAGGGTACCCTGGCCGGTGAGCTGCTGGCCGACGTTGAGGACAACTGCAATACCGAAGCGCTTCCTGATAGAGGGGTCCTTGAAAAGGGCACGGTATCCAGGGCTGATGGCCTCCTTCTCGTACTCGATAGCAGCCTGGATAGCCAGGACCTCGTCCTCAACCTCCTCCTCAGTGTCACGGATACTTCGAAGGGCGGAGCGGGCGTCGTCGATCTTTCCCTTCTTGATGAGGAAACGAGGAGATTCTGGCTGGAATGGAAGCAGGATGATGACAAAGATGGGAACCATGACCTGGAAGATAACAACCATGCGCCAATCCCACTCGCCAAGCTTCTCTCGGTTCTTGCCGCAAGCGAAGTTGATCCAGTAGGCAATAAAGGCACCGACCGAGTAGAAGAGTTGCCAGAAGGTCATGACCTGACCTCGAATCTCAGCGGGGGCAACCTCACCGATGTAAACAGGGCCAGCAGCTGGGAGGAAGTCAGTGACCAGTCACAGGAGCTGGTGAAAGTATATAACTTACTGAGAGCGGTGCCCTGGCCGATACCGATGAGGACACGGCCGAGAATGAAGACACCAAGCTTTCCCTTGGGGGCAAAAGCCTGGATGATAGCGGCGATGATGGTGATGAAGCAACCAATACCCATACCGGCACGTCGACCAAGCCAATCAGCCAAGGGGCCACCGATGAAGAAACCACTAACGATAGCACCGATAGTGTAGCATGTGTTGATGAGACCGACAGTGTAACTGTCATTCTTGAGGTCGAGATTGAACCAGTTCAGCCAGTTCTCCGAGGCCTGGAGAGCGTTGAAGACACTGGAGTCAAAGCCGTAGAGCGTCATACAAGACGCAGCTACCATGGCAATGAACCAGTTGTAGACTCTGGTCTTGCTGGGCATGTTGGCGGTGTCTGGCCCTGTGCCTTTCTTTTTTTCTTTCGGGTGTCGTTAGTCGAGAAAGAGTTGCCGATTATATGACTCAAGAATGAGAAAGGTCGGACTCAAGAAGAGGCAGAGAAGAGAATGAGGATAGTGGGACAAAGAACAGAGGAGAGAAGGAGAGAAGATGATGCTTCCCTTGCTATCTTTTTATCTTCGAGACGAGGAAGGAACCCCCAGAGGCTAGAGCCGTCTTTCTTGCCCCCAGACCCCAGACTATGTCTTTCCTAGGTTAACCCCAGACCCAACCCCAGGATGCGGTTGCGGTTGCGGTTTGCGTTGCGGCTACCTATGGGTGGTTTACGGACGGACGCACCTTCCCCACCGTTCCGTAAGTCTCTACCTCTAATTGTGTGTTAAATGTGATGTCTCGATGTGAATGGCCGAACTTGCTTTCTGTTGTTGCTGTCTCCTGAAATCTTGACTACCTCAGTTGTTCGGCAGAAGAGGCAGCATTTACATCCACCATTCACGCTCGTCAGTCGACCCCTGGTAGGTACTTGATGATAAGGCAGTTGAGCCTGTATATCAGTTTCATGTCCTCTTATCGAACGTTGAGAATTCGCTTAATTATCGTTGTTTCCACTTTTCTAGCACTGAGTCGGGATCCCATCATCCCATCGTTGAGCGCTTCACAGTTCAAACCCCCGCAACTATTGAACGACTCAACGTAAGGTAGCTCAAGATCGGAACCCCCAAAGTTGCATCCTATTCCCCCACGATTCATTTACCATGAGTCTAAAGAATAGAATTCAGTCCAATGTATCAAAAGAAGACTCCCTTAATTAGACTTGTGATGCTACTGTGCCGTGCCGAGTTCCGTCTGCCCAGGTCGCTGACCCCTGCCATGCCCTCCACCGGCTCGGCGCCTCTGTCAGTTTTGGGTGGCATGCTTAACGCCTGTTGGAGCAATTTCTTCCTGGCGTTCTCTTAGACCTCGACTCTCTTTGGAATTGGCTTCCTTGGGGGAGTGGAGAATGGGGGGGATGTCTTTTTGCGGCTGATGATGGCCATACCGCGTGGCCAGATGGCAGGGCATCAAAAGCTACGATTGGTGGAATATCTCAGGAAATAATTCCTCCGTCAGAAATAGTCAAAATTTAACTCTGCCCGTGCTAGACCCGTTCTGAGCCAAGCTCCATTGGTCTCCACCTCCACGATTCACCCGTGCGGAGTAGACCGCTTCTCGTTTTCCTGGATCTCTTCCCCGCATTGGACTTGCCTTGGTTATGGAGAAGAATCTCGGAGAGAAAGCAAATAAAGATAAGCGGTTATTGGGGAGTGATTACTCCGTGATCTTTGGTGTTCTATCTTAGGGAGGTATGCTGCGATATGCTACGATTAGTAGCTGAGCCTGATGGCGCCACTTCGTATATACCTTTGACAGTTGAGTCTATCTCAACAGCACAGAGAGTCATG
Organism: Fusarium tjaetaba; assembly: GCF_013396195.1. Lineage (NCBI taxonomy): Eukaryota > Fungi > Ascomycota > Sordariomycetes > Hypocreales > Nectriaceae > Fusarium > Fusarium tjaetaba. The sequence goes on from NW_023501435.1 coordinate 38,666, forward strand.
TAACCCCAAAACGGGTCCTCCAACTTGAAAACGACCTCATGGATGATGGACGTAGGTAGTAGACTTGGTCAAGGCGCAGCATGGCTTGGTTGACTCCAAAACTGAACTACATAGCTCCAGCTCCAGCACCAGCTCCAGCACTTGCCAAGACATCGACCCCTTATTCAGCCCGATCTTACACCCTCTTACAAGTTGTCATATTGCATCTTGGCCATACCGCTTAGACGGCAACATCAACACACCACACCATAAATCTCAATGCCAAGTGCGATCAACCCAGGGTCTCAAGCGCCACCGACAACGGACCGATGCTCCCTTTGTGACGACGTTGTACATATCTTACCTTACAAGTGTTTGGCCTTTGCAGAGTACCTAACTAATAGCTATTCTTCACAGTTTCCCTCTCCTTGATAGCAGCACCGTTAACGTTAACTGACTCTTTGGCGAGAGGACGTTCAACATAAAACCAAATCAGGCGACACCTATGTTCCGGCGGGGTCGGCCGATTGCTAGATAAATGAGAGTGAATACTCTCTATGTACCATATTTCTGCCTTGACTCCATCATTCCAACTCCGAATGACAGCATTGTCACCCCCAAACTTTGCGTCCATCCCCGTCATTTCCACACCAAACAATGCAGCTTTCGGCTAAATTTGAATCGATGCAGTGGTTTTCATCATACTTCCCTAACATTGACCAATAGCTTGCTTTACGGGGTTCTAGTCGTAGTCACAAAATGCATTGTCTTTCTAAAATACCTTAGGTTGACAACCTATTCAGTCCTGTCAATGAAACTCTTACACCATGAAGCATCCTGATTCGAAACCACCCTCATAGTAATTGAATCTCGATTCATACCAGCAATAGGTTTCACCCTATACACGGCTAAACCGCGAACATCGAGAATATTACGAATTCAAACCTCCTATCTAATCTATTGAATGGCCTTACAAAGATATACATAAGAATTGGGATTGTATGTCACTTTGGAATTGTTTGAAAGGTAATGTTCATAAACATGCCCATACGCAAATTCTTTACTTCCTATGGCTTATGCGGTCCGGCCGACCCACATCGATGAAATTGCACACTCCAACTCCTAATCAACGCATTGAACAAGGTATGATACACTGCATCTCGGCATACTAGGAAGTCAGGCTTTAACTCTACCCAAAATCTAACCTAAGAGCCTCAATCCTAGAGCGTGCTTTGGAATTAAACATGAGGAGTGTTTCTACCCTCATCTTCCAAGCCCAGCTCCTGGGATGTATTATTAGGAGTCGTCACCGTGAGCATTTGTGTAAGATCAACCCCTCCCCATGGCATCTCCTTGATTTGCTGTGAGATTTGTATTTAAAACCCAGCCTGAGTTTGGGGTGGTATACCCCTGCCTTGATACTGTAATTGATACTGTTCTCTAGCGGTATCCCGTGCTTGCTTTCGCCTCGAAAGTCGTTCCACCATTTCCTGGGATATCATACTAAAGCTTTCTCTCCAGGTCGAGGCATCTGCCCAACGGTCTCCGTAGGTATCTAATGTCTGTGAGACCTTATCGAGACATCTCAAGCTGCGATCGAGATTATCCTCTCCATTCATCCCTTGGGGTTGCAGTCGCCTTGGGAGAGGAGGCGCAGGTGCAGCACCTGGGCGAGAAATCGGAATTGGAACCGGCATTCCCGAGAGAAGCATATCTTCTGCATCTCTTAGAACCGCGAGGAACTGATTCGCCATAAAATAGACCCTCAACACGTCATGGTATGTATAGAACCCGGAGTTTTGTGCACCATGTGCTATCTCATGGACAGTGTCAAGGTAGGCCATCGAATGCTCAAAAATCAGGATACGGTTATAGTCGGTAATGCTGGGTGCCCTGGCCGAGGGTGCAATACAGTAGACGTAGCTATACCTCAGCTCTTGGTCGAACAATTGTCTGATTTCAGGGGCCAGATTTGTCGGCAGAGTGTCTTGCCATTCGCGCATATCAAGACACATTTTCCAAATATAGGAGATTGGATCCTGCAGAGGGACTGAACCTGATTGGTACAACTCCTGGTACCAATGGGATTGCGCTCGTCGGAGTTGAAAGAGCAGTAGAGCAGGGTCCGCGGGCTGGGGCCCGGTGATGGGACCTGACGCAGAACTCTTTCTCCCGTTACTAGATGCCTGGGGAAAGGCGACATTGACAGTATCATCAGTGAACGAGAATGTTCGCGCATGGACCATACTAATGGCACTAAAGTGCAGATTAGCAGGTGCGGGCTTGGTTAAAAAGGAAGGGTTATGAAGACTTACCGGTCAAGAGCGTAGACGCAGTAAAAGATCTTGCGTCGCATGTCCAGAGAAGCTTTGTCAGGGACAGAAGACGAAGGAGGGTCTTGGTGAAAACCCAGGTCAACTATCGCACGGGCTGTGAAACCTATCAAATGCCAGCTATCGAAGTGGGCAGGGTCCAACATGGCATACTGCGTCAAAAGAAGAAGCGACTGGATTTGCGTCACGTATCCGGGGGTGAGAGCACCATCGGCATGGTTCATAGCTCTTGACGCATACTCGAGGCCAGTAAGATAGTGTGTATCCTGGCTACGTTTGCTTTGGGCTATAGAGCCAATGGCAAGGACCATGTACACCATCCAGTAGTCCGAGTCTTTGATGGTCCGGGTATCTTCTTGATAGATGTCGTCAAGAGCGGTTAAAAGTGAGGTTTCTGAAAAGCAGGGGAACAACGAATAGACATTGTCCATGTAATGCTGGACCAGCACATGAGCAGTTTGCCTTGGAGGTAAGCGGGCTTGGTCAGACTCTGGAAGGGCATCGTTCGTTGTTGCCGCCAAGACAAGTCTAGCAAAAGTCATGTTTGTTGATATGGGTTCAAAGTCTCGCGTTGTGGCATTGACAGAACTAACGAGGCATATTAGCATAAAGGGACTTGGCTGCTGTTCAGTACTTACAGAAAGCCAAAGTCGGATACAAGAGAGTTGACATCAGAAGTCTCCCGCTTTTGCGCCGCTTTGCGATGTATAGCGGCACGAATGAGCGCAAGAGAGTCTCTACGGTCCATCTGTTGCACATTGAAGGCCGATGCATCTGTATCATGGAGTGCAACGGATGCCTTGCGTGATTTTGCAAACTGAAGCCGCTTTTCAAGCTTCTCTATGCGCAATTCCAGGGCCGCCACGTAACTGAACACAAAGATTAGATGGGCTCTCGCTCTCAACGACCAAGTTATCGACCAACCTTCTCTCCTTGCCCCGAGCGAACTGATCGTTTGCTGCTGAACACTCATTTGAACGGCCAGCCTTTTCGCAAGCTGTACAAGCCGGGAGTTTGCCATCACACTGTATGATATTAGCCACTGTCCGAAACATATGAGCGGCAAGCTAGTTGCGTTTACCTTGACCTTGGCAGCGCGGCCTTATACATGAAGCCAGTCAGCAAACATGACCCCTCGAATATAGGCTCACTACTTACACCGAGAGCAAGCGGACACTGGCCTTGACACCCTCAAAAGCGGGTTGTGAGAGAAACTCGGACGTGGCATTTTTTCCAAGTCTGTAGATGCCGACCTAGCACAAGGTATCGACGGCAAAAGTCCTGAGGGACTGATAGGGCAGAGTGTCCGTGCAATCAACTACAATAAGCGCAACGAATAGAGCTTGACTGGAGATAGTAGGTGATGGGTGAGGTCTGGGGTAACAGTTCGTTCGACTGTTGTCAAATTTCTCCACTCGGAAGCGGGACAATCAAGACCACGAGGACCAGGTTTGTTCCAGGAGTCAGTGGATCGACCTGTAATCTAAGCCGTTGACTCCGGGGATACACAGAGATTGTAGTTGGCCTTTGAAGAACCTCAAGGAGCCTGACCACAACGTGAAGCGCAATCAGAAAGAGGCGTGGGAAATGGGCGCGGTCTTGTGCAGGCAGGCAATCCACTGTTCCGTGGCGTCGTTGGCTAGTTCTTCTGAGTGGACGGTTGCGGGACAATCATCCAGGAATGGACTTAAAAAAGAACTCGATGCGTCGGTAACGCGTTGTATTGGGGTTTCAGAACTCTCTACAAGTTTCTGGAAAAGATAGGCTCAGATGATGACGGGAGGGAAGTGGCATCTCAACCGCAAAACATGGCAATGTAGGTAGTTTTGTCGACAACAAAGGTAACAAAGTGCTATTGTCTCATCGAGTCGACTCGTGTCCCTCGAGTTGTCGAGCGGGGCGGGGCAACAGATGTGGGTGGATAGGCACCTTTAGAGAATAGATGGCGTAGTAGTAGTGCGGTTATACAGCGGCACAAATGACGATTATGAGCAAGAGGTACAGGTTCTATTATATGATCCGTGGCGGGCAGTCTTAGTATTGAAGAGCGTTGCTATTCTGATGGCGATAATAGTTGTTTATTGTGTACCAAGAATGTCAGCGGCATGAGTGTAAGGAAGAAAAAAAGATAAGCGCGTGCCTCCCGTCTATGACAGGATGGACAGTTTAGGTGTTTGTTATTGGCAAGTAAGCTCATCCCAGGCGGGCGTCAGTAAAACAACTACCTAAGTACTAACCTCGGTTCATGAGTGTAGGTAAACTCTATTCACCAACCCCAGAACAAAATTCAGGAACAGTGATCAATGACTCCCCGAAGCTTGAATATCCAATATGCCAATTCCCGGGCACTAGCGAATTTCCCTGTATACAAAGGTTCCGAACTCTATCGTATGCTGTCTCATCATGCCATATTAAGCCACCGCAATGCAGAGCTGTAGAACCAGGGCGAACTTAGGATACGACGAATCTTAGACGGACGGGCCGGATTCATTTCCCCGATGCACGTCAGTTCAATACTATTACTTTAAATACTGCCGAATACCTTAGTCAATGTGTCTGTGTACGTACTTGGCCTGCAGAATACTGTGCAATCATAACTCCCTTCGACCTCATTTGACACGCCAAGGTCTGTTGGTTTTGGAGCTATATGTCTCTCTACTTGACTAAACCTCTCATTCTTGGACTGTCGACAACTAAAAATGCTATAACATCAAGGACCGAGTTACAGTCTGTAAGCCCGACTGAGGAGCGATAAGATTGGAATTTGTATCGACAAAACAAAGCATCAGATATTGGACGTGGGATGGCAAGGGTTTGTAGCTTATTTGCTTATTTATCAACCGATAGAGGCGCGAACAGACTTCGAGGCTAAAGTAGGATACCTTTATAGCGGGTCTGGTGAGCAAGGCATCCAATCCATGGCAGATGAAAACAGAACATATCATGCATGCATAAAATAGGTAGCTGTGTATTCGCCCGATGGCACATCCGGCTGGAGATAGAATCAATTCCGCACGGTACTTGATCAAGTTCCGCGGCCCATAAAATAACACGATGTGACACGATGTTTGGTCAAAGCTGGAGTGGGCTTTATCAGATTACGGCAGATGCCTGAATCTATAACAGGGAATCATATGGGTCCTTTGAGGTACCTTACTACGTGTTGTGAGGGACTTCCTGAACATATTTGCGCGACATGTCATTGCTGACACGAGTATCACATATGCATTATTCTTTGTACGCGCGCCATCTAGGTAATGTCGCATACGGCCTCTCGGCCACATGATCCACGCGAGATGCATGTCCTGGAATCAAACGTTGAAGGTCCCAGAGCGGGCTGGCCGAACAATAAAATTCATCATAATTCAGCACCTGTCACTCAAGGATCTGCACTAATAGAAGCTAAGACTAGTCCTGTCGAGGTAAAGTCAATTTTCGCCCACCTTATCTGGGGCATGTTTCTTCAATGCTGAAACATTCATCACTCAGCCAATAAGTTACCAATGTTGTCGCCGAGCCAAACAGCTCGTGACTTCTGGTACTCATCAAGAAACCTGCAAACTTTATCCTTCTGGCGGATCCAAGCATATAAACTATGGTCTTGTGGTTTAGACCAGCAAAATATCGGTGTCAATGTCTATTCTAGCTACTAAGCTATTTTCTCTTGTTTTTCACCGAAGGCCCTAATTCTCTAGGTCAACTTACTAAGGTATTGGTGATGCGTTGACATCCATACCTGACCCGCCTGCCCAGCCTTCTGTGCCGCTTTCAACTCCAGTGGAGGCTCCAAATTTCTCAGGGTCTTGTTAGCGAGCATCGAGACCTCGAACACTTTCCCCGCTATTGCAACCTCGTTTGCCCTGGACGCTTGGGCGTCGCAAGAGTCAAGCAGCCAATCAGCAACACCTAACTTGCCCATCGACCTGTTGCCTTGCCCCTCGTTTCCGCGTCGTCGAGGACCTGACCTGCTTTGGCGTACATCCATCCATCCATACCTCACTCACTCACCTGGGTAGGTACACAATCACTTTGCCTGTGCCCTCTACCTTACCAAATACTCCCACAACACAAGCGCCTGGCCAATACTATTCAGTCAACCTGCGGTGATGTTGCCATCAGCGTATACATCCCTTAACATCACGGATTATCCATAAACGCCTACTCAGGTCCTGGAGCTAGAATCTATCATCATCGTTTGGGTTCAAGACCCCGGCCCGTTCCTGTGCCTTGTTTGCTTTGTTTGCATTCCTCCTGTGCGTGCGTAACGGTGCCTCTCAGCGCATCGGCCTCTCGATATCGATAATCTCGGCATCGGATGCCTGCGCGCGACCAAGTTCAACCTACCTCATAGGCGATTTCGCCGATATATTCAATGGACCCGGCAGACATCTTCCGACAAGGCCTTGGCCAAGTCGCTCCCCGCCAGAATCCCGTTTTCATGGGTCACCCTCAACACCATATGGTCCAGTTCCAGCAGCAGCCGCCACCTCCGCCGGCCTTCAGGAAACCTGCACAGCAGACCGACGAAACTTCGGATGGTGACGGCTCGAGTCACCGCATTGCCCACACTCTGACTGCTTGCTGCCGTTGCCGACAGGTACCTATCCCCTTGGTGCAACTCGATAATCTGAGCTACATGCTAATGTATTCCTATGTAGAGGAAAACTCGATGCGATCCAACTTTGCCCCGCTGTTTGCCATGTGAAAGATCCGGATCGACTTGCGAATACCTTGATGCAGCCAAAGGTCGCAAAATCAACAGGCATTATGTTATCAGGCTACAAGACAAAGTCAGGCAACTCGAGGCCGAGCTTAGCCAATATACCGACGACGAAAATGAGTATCCTACAAGTAATGAAGACATGGTACGGCCCGGTGGAATGGTTCGTCTGAATGGTGGCGATGAGACCCCTCGATACCTAGGACCCAGTAGCGGTATCGCAATGACACGTCTTCTTATGGAGCAAGCAAAACGATACACTGATTCAAAGCGCATATCCGATCTCATCCCCAGTGTACGCGCCAGACAAGCTCGTATGCAGTCCATACAAATGACAGGACCTTCGGCAAGGAGAAAGAGTTACCCCATGATTAGCCAGCATCCAGCCGAGAGTCTGCCCACAAGAGCCGTTGCCGATAAGTTACTGGAGATCTTTAACCAGAAAGGTAAAACCTCAAGCCTGTTATGAATTACAGCATTCGGAATGCTAACTTATCAAAGCTCAACTCTTCTGGCCTGTTCTTCACGAAAAGGATCTTCTACAGGATCTGGATGCGGTCTACAATGGCGACACTGATCCTTATCGGCTTTTTATTGTCAGAATGCTTGTAGCCATCAGCTTACAAAAGCTTGACACACAATATGCTGGCTTGGCAGACAGCTACTACTTGGCAGCAATGCAACTGTTCGAAGACGTCGTCCGCCCCAAGGATCTCAAGACATTGCAATGTCTCGTGCTTCTCGGACAATATTCGCTTCTTACCCCTACAAGGACGCCCATCTACTATGTGATCGGCCTGGCAGCTAGAATATGCCAACAGGAAGGACTAGCCAGCGAGAAGACTATTTCTACAGGGTACAACTTGGATGCCAAAACAATTGATATGAGGAGGCGGATCATCTGGACTGTCGCCGCGATGGAATATGGCTTGGCGCACAGCATGGGTAGGCCCAACAGTTTTGCGACAGGCGACGACCGACTAGACGTCGAATTCTTCGCAGCAGTCGACGACGACAACATCACCGACCAGGGCATCCAGCCAGGCCCTCCCAGTGAGCGCAAACTTGTTGCCATTCATTTCTACAGAATGAGAATGTGCCAGGCCGAGATCCGAAGGGCTTTGTATGAGAAGAAGAAGGAAGAACCGAAGCACGACTCGCACCCTTGGTTTGCAAGGATTGAGAAAATGAACAAAGAATGGCTAGATGCATCACCCACGAGCCCCGATTGGTGCAAGCCTTGGTATGTCCTCCTCCATTTTATTGCTCTCTATGTCTAATGCGATTCGATAGGTTCACCGGCAGGTATCATCAGATGAGGATATTCATGTATAGACCCTCTCCGCAGATCCCAAAGCCATCACCTCGCGCCGCGGCGATTTGTTACGAGAGCGCAGCGTACATCATACAGCTCAATGCTAAGCAGATGGGAAGTGGCGCGGATCTCACATGGGTTTTCCTTCTGACCGTGAACATGTCCCTCAACACACTCTTGTGGACTGTTTCGTATCCAGAAGTGCGCCGAGCGCACCCCCGTCATGAGGTTGAAACTCTCGTTCAGACTTCTATGGAGGTTTTGGATCGCTGTACAGAAAGATGGCCCGGGACTGCGTCCGCCTCACAACTTTACTCCATCTTCTCGAAAGCTTGTTTGCAAGGCTACGATGAGCGCCCAATGACGGGACAGACAGCCGGCTTCTTCACCACGCCCCCTTCCTTCGCAGACCCTAACTCGCCCGAAGCCTTCCAGAACCTTCAACAAGTCCAGGCCCCTTATCAGAACCCACCTCAGTTCAATCATGTATTCAACTCACCGCCAGAGGCCATGACCGCTTACGCCTTCGATCCCAACTTCCCTCCACCTCAACCGAGCTTCAGGTCTAACTCCATCTTCTTCAACCCTGCGAGCAATGAACCTACTACGGGACGAAGATTCTCATACTTCCCACCCGACTTCATGCAGCCCGGCGAGACCATGATGGATGACCCAACACCGCCAGCCACCACGACCCCTGAGCAACATATGACATCGCCTCCAGATCACATGTCAGAGCAATTGCCAACTCCTCCTGACAGCATTCCGACCGGCAATATGACAACACCAACCCCTAGCAACACTTTATCGCCCGCGAACACCCTGACGGCCCATCCTACCCCCATTATGCAGCATGCCTCGCCGGCTGGAGTTTCTCTGGTGCCCGTGCAGACGAACATGTCCCCTCCTATCAAGATTGAACAATCCCAACGTGGGCCCACGTTTGTTGTACCTCAAAACCCACAGGCTGCACCTACTCAAAGACCTCTACCAACCCCAAACGGTATTGGGGATTGGTTCTCGCCTCCTGCGCCATTTATTTCCCCGTACGCTTTTAACAACATGAGCAACAGTTTCTTCAACGATTCCATGGCGAATCCTGGGAACTATGGAGATATGTCAGGCTCTGGTCTTGGGTTACAGAATATTCAAGGTGGGAATGCTCCTCCTCAGTTTGACTATGGTTTTGCCAGGCAGGGTAGCCTTACACAGTCTCAGCAGCTTGAGTTGATGAATGTGCTTGAGACGGAGGGTATGGGGGACATTGATGCGTTCCTCAACGGGGGGAACATATCTAACAGGTGGTATTAAGGTTATTGCTGAATACAAGATAGGATAGAATGAATTTAGGCAACGGATTGGTTTCACAGGATATATAAGCATGGGCGGCGTTTCTTGGTTATAAAACATTAGACATTGTCTGCGGAAGGACGCTTGAATTATAGACCTGCTCCTGTTTCGAGTCTTGATTTATACTGTATGAAATGCATTGGCCATGAAAAGTCCCGCCCCGAGACCACTTAGTGAAGTACACGAAATATCATTTTTCAGATATCAATCAAATGGCGGCCAAGTAAACAGAGGGTTAGCAAAGGGTCGTTACAGCAGCATAGATTCTTTGTCATCTTCAAGGTTCCTCTTCTCTGGAGGACCAGCTTCACTTGCCCTGCTGACAGGCTTCTTGGTACGCTTCTTGCGCCGCGTGGTGCCAGTGACACGGGGTACTTTCTGCACCCACTGTCCAATAAGGCTAGCCCTCACACTGTAAAGGGGGTAGTCGTTGCTATCTTCGTCAGACCATCCCTTGAGACCTGAATTATTAGTAGATGTTGCATTGGATGAAGAGCCGTTGGCAGCAGCAGCGGCAGTTGCTGCACGTTCTCTCTCATCGCGCTTCTCTCTAGCCATCAGGGATGCACGGAACGTAGCATCGTCACAGACTCGTTCATCATTAAGGGCTTCGTAGACTCGCTGGTTGTGTTCCCGTTTGAGCTGACGCTCCTTGTCTGCCGGACTTGGTTCGGCTGGTCTAGCGTTGTCAGATCCACCATTGATCAGAGATGCGGCGGCGGCGGCAGCTTCCTTGCGAGTAGTACCGATGTGCATCTTTGAGACATTCTGGGGCAGGGTATCGTATAAGAACGGGAGGGGCGCAGGTATGCATAAGGTCTCCCAAGAGGCGCTGAGCTGTAGCCAGTTATCGTCGGCACGACGGAGAATTTCGACCCAGTCAGACCGAGCAGCAGAACGACTAGGTTGGAAGACCGGATAGCCATCGGCGATACGGATCAGCCTTGCCGCCATGTAGGTATGGCGTTCAAGCTCCTTGGTCGAAGTTTGGGCGAGGCAGTGGCAAAGGAGGAGGGAGTGAAGGGCGTCGGCCATAAGGGGGTGGTAGGTCGACCATTCGCATGTCTGGGGCACATCGAAAAGCGGTGTTTTGCCATTGGAGGTTGTCAACTCTTGGCTAGGATATGAAGGGAGGTCTGAAGGGGGGACGGCGGCGAAGAGTTCCGAAATGGCGTAAGTGGTATGTGGCTCGAGAGAGTATGTGGCCTCAGAAGGGCGAGGGTTGCGGGTGCCTTTTGCGGAGGAATTGACTCGATCATTAAAGTCCTTTGCGATGGAGGACGGTAAATTGGGGGAGTAGTCAAAATGTGACATAAAGGCGAGGAGATCTCGGATCGCCAATTTTGCGTACTTCTTGACAAGCTTCCGCGCTTCGGTCTGTTCACGGAGAGACTTTTCGTCAATCTCTGGCGACTTGCGGCCGCTGACTTCTGTATCAAAGGCCTCGCCTGGCCTGTGCGAATCGGCATGCCCACTCTGGCTCTGACTTGTTGGGATGCCATCTCCGATATGCTGGCATGCCACTGATAGATACGCCGCGCCACGAAGGAACAACAGCTGAGATTCCAAACTACTCGGTTGCTCTTTCTCAGATGGGACGATGTCCTGGCGCCATCGTCTACCCCGATGTGAATACTGGGACTCTAGTTCGTCGCCACTGAGTCGATGTGGCTGTTGATGTATTCGACACACTGCGAGAGCGGCCGTCAAGTCATGAGCCGCACCTTCATAATCCTCCTTGAAAGTTTTGACGATTGCACGCGTTCGGAGAGCTTCGCCCTCGTTGGGCCTCTCGGATATGATGTCTGTCAAAGGCTGAAGACTAGTTGACTCTGCCAACTGACGCGAGGGTATTTTCTCATGAAAGAAATGTACATATTTGGCATCTGGATCCTGTGGGTTACGCAACAGCACCATCGCCCCAATTTCGTCAATCGGTGATGCACCCTGCATTGTTGCAACGCTGCAAGCAATCTCATCCAGATGGTATGCACGGCTAAGCTTCTGGCTTGCCTGCTCCCTCATCCGAAACTTGCGCTCGCGGCTCAATCTTGTCCCGTGTCCTGGCCCCGTCATTCCCAACACAGACATAGGAGATGCGCCGGGTAGCCCACCATGGACGTTAGTCAACACGGGTGAGGCAATGTCACTAGCAGCTCTCACGGCGAGATTGGTGGCTTCGTCGACGAGACGGCGAATTTTCAGTAGGTCATAGAGGACGGCAGGGTCAATAGGACACGGCCGCGGGGTATTGTAGTTGATGTTGGCAATAGTTTCGAGGAGCTCGATAGGCATCTGGAGCCATGGACCGTGGAAAGCGGATATGTATCGCCAATGCCTAAGGTAAAGCGTCAACGGGGTAATCGAATGGATCGCAAATGGCCACCTTGCAAGAAAAATCAGCGGCGCATAACCAAACCTACTTATTCCGGCAAATATTAAGAGTCTGGAAAGAAGAAGATGAGGAAGAAGAATCATCCTTGGGCATCTTTGGTTTCTTCTTTTGACTGCCTCCGTTTGTATCCATAGTATTCGAGGTTTGTGGATGCGTTTGCGAAGCGTTGTCCAGGGTCGCATTCTGCCCCTCACCACCAGGAGTTTGGCTGCCTTTTTGCTTTGCCATTTTTTGTACCGAAATCGCGGCGTAGGCAAAGAGCGCGAGCAGATGCCTTGTGCGCTGGTACAAAATCTGGAGACCCTCGAACCGGCTTGATCGCAGACCGCAATGTGTAGATCGATAATGAATGGTGTATTCTGGTATCGAAGACGTGGGGTAAGTGTAAAGAATCTAGTTGCGACGGTTGCATGAGGGACGAGAGGAAAAGGCTAAAAAATTGCGACTATATTGATGTTGGCTGGGAGGAAGCTCTTGATAAGGATTTGTGGTCCAAAAACAATAAAATCGTCGGACTGCTATTGTGTTCGAGCGCAGGAAATCGTCATGTTTTTCTGTAGTACAGGAAGTAAGGTGGTTTGGATATGCAAATCACGTGAAGGCAGAGTGCTGCTGAGAAGGTGCTTCAACGATAAGCGAAGGGTAAAGGTAACCAGCAACGATCTGTAATGGAACCTGCCTTTACTTTTCAGATTGAGAATATGGACCTGATATCTCTTACAAGTGACTGTGCCAGTACTTGAATGCCATCATTGACCTGTGCCTTGTCTGATCGTCTTCTCTTTACAAGCTCCTGTTCCACGAATGTGTTGTCCCTAGCAAGAAAACGAAAGCCTGTACAAAGACGGAACGTCGCTACAATTTTGTGACTGTTGGATAATTGACGCAGCATGATCAAGATATGTTCATTACTCTCTCCCGGAAATATAAAATTATTAACGTGGGTAGACGAGGGAGTGATTAAGGTGTAGGTGACTATAGATATTCCCGTTGAGACCTATCCCCTGCGGCCTATGTAGGTAGGTCGACAGACACAAAAACCAAACAATCCCAATTCACACAAAACTCCCTCAATGCACACCGAACTCTTCAGCTGACTCCTTATGGAAATTCAGATAAGCATCAAGCTCTTTCAACACATACATCAATGCTCATAAACAAGGTCGCGCTCACTAAACTCCTTTTCGGATGTGAGATAGGGGAACTTCTCCCGTAGCGGTAAATCCTTTACTGTTCCGAGCAACCGTGGTATTGGTACGCTTTGTGTGATGAACTCGTTGGAAAGAAATGATATAAATGCCTGTATGTCTCGCTTCGTGGTCATGGGACCGAGACTCGCGCGAACGATTCTGTTCCTGTCAGTTGATAAATTTGATGAATCTGGTGAAACATACCCCGTTGGCTTATTATGTATAACTGCCATCTCGCTTGAACCACAGGCATGTCCGCTAGAGAAGATCCTGTCCCATTCCCAGTCCTCATAGTCTAAGGCTTTAGCGACACCACCAGGGCAGCAAACGCCTGAAGCATAGTCGTCAGCAGTGTTAACACGAATCCAGTTGATGCCCTTACCTCCTGCTCGTATATATACTCCAGCGCTATTGGCAAGCCTCTCTACCTCCGTCCAAGGGATATATGAACCATCTTCTCTCATAATGTTGAAGGCAAAAGTTGGCCCTTGAAGTGAAGGGTCGCCATACATGAATGGGCTATCAACATATAGCTCGATCAATGGGGATCCGTTTCGGTGTTTCAGGTCTACAAGGCGTTCATACAAGTAGCGAGCGAGATAACAGCAATGACGAGATATCATATCCTACGATCAACCGTCAGTTAATCTCAATACTAAAGTTGCATGGCAACTCACCATTGAGCCATAAAGCCTTAGGTGTGTATCAATGGCGACTCCAAGCGCCAAGATACTATGAAATGGCAGTGTGCCATCCTCGACACCTTCATGTATATCCCATATTTTGTGCAGATCCCCCAGCCCGGGAACTTTCTTCATAACCCGAGAGTCTTTTGAGGGGGATAGCTGAGCAATTGTTCCCCCACCAAAGTACCTCCTCATGTTCAGTATATGTCCAGATGCCCGCCTGACAACCAGTGCTCCCAAATCAGGGAAGCCAAATATCTTGTAAAACGAAAGACAAGTGAAATCGGGTGCATCCAGCGGATCGTGGAACAGGGAGCCGAGGGAGCTAGTCATAGCGAGAGCCGCAGCATCGAAAAGGGTATAGACATTTCGAAGCTGAGGGTGTTGTCGTATCCTTTTCGACCAGTCCTGTGGTAATCGGCGTCCACTAAGGTTGGACTGGCCTGGATATGCGAACAAGCCCAGACTGGTCGATTTTCCTCTTCGGGACTGGCAACTGAAAGGCCGCGAGATCCATTCTTCAACACTCTCATCGTCTTCGAAACAATGATAGTCCCCTGACGTAAGTGCGCGAACCCCGATAATACTCGTATGAGCTTCCTTATGGCATCCATACCAAAAGCTCTTGGTAGGGGTCTTCTCCCCGATGTCCCGAAACGCGTCAGCAACGAGCTTGATTGCAGCCGTAGCATTGGCGACGAAGACCAGGTCGAAATACTTTGGGTCAGCACCAACGAAATCAAGAGCTTTTGCACGGATATTATCAACCATATCACCCGACAACTTTGCCGGGAGATTCTCTGAGTGTGGATTGCCCCAGAGGTTACCAATCATTGCTTGGGAGAAGCCGGTTATAAGTGATCGCGCATATATGGTAGCTCCTCCATGATCAAGATAAGCCCCTGTAAGCAGGCGTCAGCGGATCTGGGGATGAAGAGCCAAGGAATGAAGCTGGCACACCTTGTGCCATGTTGGGATACTCGTATTCTCGGAAATCTTCGACCGATGAGTTGTATTCCATGTCCGGAGAACGTATATCTCGCTCTGAGCGATGTTCAAGTGCTGTATTTGTTTCTACCTGAGCACGTAGTCAGTCTCATTCCCAAGATAGACAGATTGGTGGCTCTAGATTACAAAGCTGACGTACCATGACTGAGGGGGCTATAGAGACAGTTGATGGGTTTGGGAAGGGAGAAAGACTTTCCCGAGTATTAACAGAAGATGAGACAGTCTCGGAAGATAAAACAAATGCTGATCGGTAAGAACCATCGAGATCGGTCGACAAGTACAGTACTTTAATTGACTTTGCAAGTAAGGAACCATGGTCAAGGGATATCCGGGGATAGTCACCACCTGGTTCACAGCCGCCACTCACCAACCAGAATCAATATATGACACAACTCTGATCAGATCAGCCCGGTTCCTCGGCTTGGCCTGCATCTGTATCTGCACGTCCAAGCTAGGGCAGTTTCTCTTTTTGACCCTTTCCATGTGATAGAACATTCCCGAAGTGAATACTAGTCAGCTACCCAAAGCCAAACCAAGGAAGCAATGCTGATTACAGTGACAAGGGTTTGCAGAGACTTCGGTCAAGAACTGCCTGATTTCTCAAAAGTTGAGAGCCTTGAACCTTGCTTGAATGTTGACTGATGCTTTTCATGTCGATGAGCCGAATAGCCTGTGTTCCAGCTGAAAGAAGAGATGGATGCAGCTAAACTCCTTAGGCTTGGCTGGTCAGCTCTAGTGATTCTTACGTGCGCTAGGGCCGGGCCTCGAGAACGATGATTTGGGGGCAGAGGTGCACTAAAATAGATGCAGGAAATCAATCCATGGTTGCTCGGCATCCACCCAAACGATGCGCGTAATCCTGGTCTCGATGTGAGCAGGGGTATAACAGAGTCCGGAATCTTCTACAGCAATCGACCGATACTGATACCACTACTCAACGAGGAAACAAGAAATAGTGCTTAAAATTGATGTTAATGCCTCACTTCTCACCCCGTTCTTATTAACCATGGTCTGTCGTTGTTGATTCCTGAAAGCCCTTGGCATATATTGATAACTTCGGTGGAATGGTACAGCTACAATGAATCTGATAACAGTTGGGGAAAGTTCTTGGAGGCTTTTACAAAGGTCCCTATTCGACTACTAATGGGATGGAATGAAAGCCTCCGAGACCTCCATTTAAGAACTGGATCAGCACTTCTTGCAGGTACCTTGAGCTCTATTAAACTGACATCCACAAGGTCCAACGGCCAATTCAATAGGCCAGTGACAACGGGCACATCTGCGCCGTACACTACCGGTTACCAATCTGATACCGATAACCGCTGATTTGCATTAATTTTCACCTAAACATGTACCACAGCCGAAAGACAGGTTTCAAATAAGATTCTTTTTTCATGATATCTGCTTGTCAACAAACTAGAATACCCTGCAGCTCCTATCAATCAAGCTTTGTTCAGGGGAACAACAATCTGCTTCCAGACAAGACAGAAACTTTTGGTTTTCTCAACGAACTGAACTGAAATCGCCACTCGCATTAAATACAGTTTCACCATTCACTCCCCTCACATCGCAAGAATGAGAGCAAAAACACCAGCCAGGGCAAGGTTGATCGGGAGCGTAGCAGACGAGGCACCGTTGGGACTAACAACGCTAGTCTCAGTAGAAATAGGCTTGCCGCCAGTGCTTGTGCTTGATGGAGTAGGAGTGTTCGTCTCAGGGTTGACAGTCTCAGTCGGAGTAGGGAGGTAAGCCGGGGCAGTGTAGTTCGGGTTCATAACACCCGGGTTCAGGTTCACAAAGTTGGCGCATGTTAGACGGGTCTTGTTGGCATAATGAAGAACAAAGGACCGGTTGCCAAAGTAGGCCCCGATGCCTTCCTTGGTGGAGGCATAGTAGTCGATGTAGTCGGCTGTGAAGGGGTCGCTGGTGATCTTTCCATGCTTTCCACTGTTGTCTCCAACCTGACAAGACGCAGGTTTCTCAGGGTCACAGGGAGGCTCCTCGCCACGAGCGAAAGGGTCGAGATGGGCGAGGGTGGCGGTACAGTTGCCATTCTCGGGAACAGGTTCAACATGGATGTGGTATGCTATGGCAAGGTCAGCTACAGTCTGGTTGAGCGATAGTCGAACAATTACTGAAGGGACCTCCCTCCTTGGGAAGGTTGCTGAACTGGACCTTGAACTGGACGCCGTGTCCATCACTCGGAGCTTCAGCCTGGATAAACCCCTTGACGTTGCCGTCGATTGCGGTATCTTTGAAGAAAGGCTCCTTGGGAAGGGTAGCCTTGTATTTGACACCAATAGGGTTGTCGTTAACTCTGGGAGCATCGTGAGAGTCATCCTGACCAATGACCTGTCCGGCAAGCGCCGAGAACAGGACGGCCACGATAGCTTGAGTGCGCATTTTGAGTGAGATTGTAAAGCTGTGTATGCAATCTTTGTTGTGTAGGTAGGCGATGCTGTGTGTAAGGCAAGCAGGTGCGACTAAAGACCTTGGAGGCGAAGTAAAGGTAGGATCTCGATATTAAAAGAATACGAGCGAGTGAAATGACCACTAGGGCCCGACAGAATTATTTAGGTGCTGAGGCTTGCTCAAAAGTGAATCAACGGATCCAGTCTTACGTTGTGATGAGATGGTGAACAGCGACAGTGACAATGACAGTGGCAGTGGCAGCCGAAGCTATATATAGCGTGGGCGCTGAAGCTTGCCAAGAGCGTCATCACTAGGTGATAATCCTAGAGGATAAATGAACCTGGATTGGTCTCTCAGTACAAGCCGCATAAACGAGGAAATGCTAAAGTCCCCAATCCGTGTTGGGCAAAGCCTGGCTAGCCTGGTCTGAATTTGTGCAGCAAGCAGCAACCAAAAAGAGGCTCTTTGCCTCTTCCCAACGAATGAATCGCCTAGCAGATAACGCGGGGGAGAGAGACGATCCATTCTAGGCCCGGTAGCAAGCAATAGTCTCCCTGTGCCGAGATATCTGCCCAACGATTGGTGGCCACAGGGGACAGCCCGTATTCACGAGCGACGTGGCTTAGGCTTTGCTTGTTTCAACGGACACGGCGCCATGCGTTTGTTCACCTTTTGATTCAACGGCTATGACGGCCAAGCACAGCATGGGGCATCAGCGGACAGCGTAAAAGTCCTTTGAAAGCTCTTCGGCACACGGAACCCCGTGTTTGCCAGGAGGGTGCATCGCTGACAGGCGACAGACAGCCAACAAGCAACAAGGGAGGGCTGCGTAACCTCACACGGCGTCTAAAGGCAACATCCATCTTACTGAGTCCTGGCTTAGGATCTTGCTGCTTGTGTCGCTGTTGCACAACAAGCAAAGCGTGTGCGTAATGATGGCATCACAAATTTCCTTTTAATGAGATGCTCTCAACTTCCGAGCCTTGGTATTGCCTCATTGGGGCCACTCATCTAAAGTCACTGACAAAGGCCGTCATCTGACGGAATGGAGCCCTCCGTGGTAGCTCTCTTGATCAGTAGTCTGGCGATCATAAAGATGGCGCTTACATGTTTTGTCTTGTTTTGTTTCGTTTCGTTTCGTGTTGAGCTCTGGGGTAGAGGTGTGCCTGAAGCTATTGGAGTGTGAAGCACAGAGCTTAAATGCCAAGGTCGCTCAAGACACCAATACATTTCTCAGAGGCTTAACCTCTTTGGTAGGCTCCAATGTTAGTATACACCATCCAATGCTTACCACCTGCATTGCCACAAGACAGTTCAGTTAACCTCCGAGATCAAGAACAACAGAGAAATATTTACGCAGTTTTAGTGGTTATGGCTAAACCACACACCTTGTTGGTTGGATCTTGGGTTTTAGAACTATTCAAACTGCACGCCGTGATTGTGGTTGCCTCTCGTCAGCCAAGATAATAGCTCAATTTCAATGTTACACTTCTGAACCCGAATTCCGGCTTGAGGAAGATCAGTCAACTATTCTTTCGGATCTTCACACTTGACCATCCGTGTAAGTAAGCATCTTAGAGGTAAACATTGATTTATTTTGGTCAGCACTGTTTGCTCAACTGCGTACCTACCCAGCATCAGAACAAATTAGAGAAAAACCAACATAGAACAAGCACAGAGACATGCATCTTACACTATAATAATACCTAAATAAGGGACGCACCGGAAATCTCAAGGTGTGTGCCCTGCGCGCCTAGCCCCTCTGGGCCTGTCAAGATCTACAGTAGCTGGTAGTGGCGCATACAACATGTGGCGGTGCTTGGTAGTGGCTCTTTCTCCAGCCTTGTTGCTGAGGCAGGAAAGGAGCTAAACGGCGACACATTGACGCATTACCGACCAACAGCAACGAAGCTATAGCTACTACCAAGTATCAACGTCGCAAACAACATTCCATCACCACCACACTCATCGCGATACATCGATTGGTCAACCATACTCGAGCTCTTTCCACATACACCCATAATGAAGCCCGTCGTCAGCGCCTTTAACGCGTGGTCATGGTTCGCCAATTCCTTTGAACTGCCTTGACTTTATCATGATGAAGCTAACATGAAACTTGCAGCACCGTTCTCTCTGTTTTCGCCATTGTCATCCTCAGCGCCCTCGCAGGTCTCTACCGAAGCAACCATGAAGAATTCACGGGTGGCGTAGATGATCCCGAAGATGGGAAGGCAGTCTCAGACACCATCTTCGTCGCTGTCCTCGTCTACGTTGTACGTCCTTTCACGATCAAACAGATTGGCCATCCATGGCCCGAACCCAATCTCGCATCTTTGCTGACAGCAATAGGCTTTCTTCGTCTTTTGTGGCTTCCAAGGATTCCTCCATACTCGAGAAAGCCGTCGAGGCGCGATCGCTCTGTAACAATACTACCGATCGGCGAGCAGAGCACGACACGGAACCTGGCGTCCTGGGAATCTTTATTGATTTGAGTTTAGAATGGCATTGTATTTGAAAGACGAGCATTATAGTTGTATGGGCAAAAGAGAAGATCACCATGAGATGATGATCAAGACGACGCGTATACTGTCTATAGGCACGCTATGTACGAATATTCTTTGGCTTAGACGGTTTATTCAGTTTTGCTTCCTACTACTTATCTTGTAGTAACCTGCTGTCTTGTGAGGCTCAAGTCATTTAACTATGTTGAATGACCCGGCCAGCGGTAGCTACACATGTTCAAGCTTGGCTGTTGTAGCTATGTTCGATTGGCCACCTTTCCGGTATCTCTCAACTGAGAGTGTCAATCCGTAAGTGCGCGGATGGGAAGGGAAATGGATGCTCCGCGATGCATCCTTACTACGCACAACAATGGGATTCAGGCCTGGACATCATGATTAGGCGACGGGCCGGCACAGTGGGGCCGCTCTGGACAGTGCCGAACGGATGAAAGCCGTCCGGAAGTCCCATTGTTTGCAACTTTGTACGTCACAGCAATCTCATCGACGTTGGGTTGCTGAACAAGGCGCCGCACATATGTGCCCCTCTTTTCAGCAACAAGGTCGTCATATACGCGAAAAGATAGCGAAAGGGTCATAATCATCGGGCCAGCTTCCGCCGTCATACAGCGTACGATCATGACGATTGGCCGATAGCTCGATAGCTCGATCTTCTGTCAACTGATAGAGGAGCTCTCACATGACGAAGAGCCAAACGCCAGATTAAAGAAAGAGCTGTCAGCATGGATGTCCATTCATGCTTGGCTGGCCCCGTTAATGTGACGAAGAAATGTTCAACCCTGACTGTAGTGTCGTCATCGATCGATCTTCATCATGATTCGGATTGAATGCTCCGTGTGTTCTTGTACGATGAGTATTAAAAAGAGGAGGCCCTTCCGAGTAATTCAGAAAGAATTTTCAATTCCCTCAAGCCCGAGAAGTTAATTGCACAATTGACTATAATCCAGCTACTAAGATGACGACTCAAAACTTCAAGAATGGTGAATTCTCCCTCACCACTCTCTACAATTCAACGACATAGCAGCTGACCAAGAATTAGAGAAGGATATTCCCGTTTCTCACCAGGACTTCCCTGGCACTGAGAGGCAGATGCCCAACCCCAAAGCCACTCGTGACGAGTTACCTGAGGCCGGCGGCAATTCGAGGACATACCAAGGCTCTGGAAAGCTCAAAGGCAAAAAAGCACTGATCACTGGAGGCGACAGTGGCATTGGTGCTGCTTCTGCTCTTCTGTTCGGCCGAGAGGGCGTTTCGGATATTGTCATCGCCTATTTACCAGAGGAGGAGAAGGATGCCCAGGACACCAAAAAGCAGGTCGAGAACGAGGGTGCCAAGGTTCATCTTATCTCTCTTGACCTCTCGAAGCAAGAGAACTGCAAGAAACTTGTTGACTTTGCCGTGGAGAAAATGAACGGAATTGACATTCTATTCAACAATGCAGCTTGTAAGTGTACCTGACAGTATCGAGCATATCGAGCAAGTCTGACAATCGATCTAGACCAGATGATGGTCCAGGATATTAAAGACCTTCCCGAGGAGCAATGGATTCATACTTTCAACATCAACATCCACTCCTTCTTCTATATCTCCAAATATGCCCTCCCTCACATGAAGACCGGAGCAACGATTATCAACAATGCTTCCATCAACGCCTACATCGGTCGCCCTGACCTCCTCGATTACACATCCACAAAGGGTGCGATCGTTTCATTCACACGAGGTCTCAGCAATCAATATGTCAGTAAGGGCATTCGTGTAAATGCTGTCGCTCCTGGACCCGGTATGTTAAGCTGATCTCACCAATGTGTAATACGACTAACAATACATAGTTTGGACACCTCTCATCCCCGCCACAATGGATGACGAAGCGCAGAAGCAGTTCACAAGCCCCATGGGACGACCTGCTCAGCCATCAGAGATTGCTACATGCGTGGTGTTCCTGGCGTCGAGTGATAGCTCGTGTGTTAGTGGACAGACCATCCACTGCAATGGCGGTACCGTTGTCAATGGTTAAAATGGGGAGAAAACAGAATGACTGAGTAATGACAATAATGAAATTAATCTAAGATTAAATATTGCACCTTTGGTTCCGTCGCCCGAAAGGTGTTGGAGTGCACGGTGCGGGGTTTGGATAAGATTCCACTGTATCTAGTCCCTTTGTGATGACTTCCCTCGTCAATCCCAATTCCACCTTGTGAATAACCTTTTGACAATGAATATTGTTCAAATTTCAACTTCTTATTGATCCTCTGACACTCTCACATCTTATGGATTTGTTGTTCGGGGTTTATTTCCACTTGTCCTCATCACTGCCAACAACCTGGAGCCTTCAAGCTCAAGAGCTGACATGAGATGAACAACTCAAGATAATCACCGGTTTAGGTCAAAGATACAGCTCAGCATGAGACTCATAAACACACATACTCTTCAGCTTGAGTTTTATCCTGGCGGATCACGTCGGTATGCCATCCTATCCCACGTCTGGGGTGATGATGAGGTCACTTTCCAAGATGTTGCTTCTGGTGATCCCGAGGAAGCGCTTCATCTTGAACGTTATAGTAAGCTACGCGAGAGCTGTAGCATGGCACGCTCTTTTAAGTTGGACTATTTATGGATAGATACTTGCTGTATCGATAAAAGTAGCAGTGCCGAGCTTTCGGAAGCCATCAACTCGATGTTTCGTTGGTATGCTGAGTCAACCATCTGTATCGCCTTTCTTGAAGACGTTCCCTCCTCAGAATCTGAAGAGGAATGGAGAAAGATATTTGTAAACAGCCGTTGGTTTACCAGAGGCTGGACACTTCAAGAGCTCATCGCACCGGGAAAGGTCATCTTTTACGGACGAGACTGGCAGCGGCTGGGTAGCAGAGCTGAGCTCAAAGAAGACATAAAGAGTGCCACTGGGATCAATTACGAGCTTCTCGATGCAACACATCATATGGCGGAGATCAGGCAAAGTCAGCTTGGTGAGTTTTCTGTCGCTCAGAAGATGTTATGGGCTGCTGGGCGTGAAACAACGAGGCCAGAAGACATCGCTTATTGCCTGCTGGGTATATTCGATATCAACATGCCTTTGCTATACGGGGAAGGTCAAGTCAAAGCTTTCAAGCGGTTACAAGAGGAGATTCTTAAATCTACCGATGATGAGTCTATTTTTGCTTGGCGGCAGCCTCGATATCGGGTCGAAGGAAAAACGTATTGGAGCCTTCTTGCAAACAGCCCTTCCGCTTTCGATCTCGGCCAAACCTCAAAAGATCTCAATGGCATGGTGCCTCAGAGATCCAAGTACCTATCTCTTAGGTCTGGAATTTCAATGTCTATGACAAACCGTGGCCTGGATTTAGAGCTTCCATTAACACCGTTCCCAATTGATACATCAGGGACCATTTTCTTGGCCTTCTTGAACTGCGAGTTTCGAAGGGGCCAGACATCCATCAACCCGGCTATCCTCCTTCAGAGGGCAGCGTGGGACAGAAACTCACATTTTGTGCGAATTCGACCAGACATATTAGCGTTGTCCATGATGAACAGCATTATTCTTCCTGATGAACTCTTGAACATGATACGGAGTGGTCAAAACGATGTTTTGCAAGAGGCCATTCCGCGACAGATCTTCGTGCCACATAGTACTCCGGACCTACGATATTTGAAGGGTGTGATATTTCGCCCGGAGATAAAGGGTCTTGCAAAGGAGAGTAAGATGGTTGTCAGAGTGCGCTCACGATCACCAACGTGGCAATATTTTGTTGACGCTCGAAGTGGTCCCTCGACCACGCCGGAATCATATGAGATCAACTTTGACCTGGCACCTGGTCCTTCGCTTGGATCATTACAAGCATCCATCGTTCTGGGAGTGTTGGAGCTTGACCTAGGCAGTTCAGATTCCACGCAGTGCTTGGTCATGGGATTAGAGCCCTTGCCCCCAAACCCGTTTCAAACGATGCCTCTTTACTTCTCACCGTGGTACGCATTTGAAGAACATACTTGGATTGCAAATCAGGACTTTTCAAGAGTTTTGGACAAAACACAGCGAAGGCTGGAGTGGAGAGTTCCAGATATCGTGACGGCGAAAATTGGAATTGAGAGCAGGTATTCGAGTCTATTCTATAGTTTGACTTTGGAGATTGAGAACAGCCGGAAAGTCAATACATGGTTTTGAGGACATGGACAGACTTGATTCGGGGTTTCGCTTCTTACTACTATACAGGGACATCTGTCATTTCCAGCTTGGTATGAATTGCTTCTGGCATCTCGAACGGCCTCTCCTTGAATATCAGAGCCATGCTCAGCAGTTCTTCGTCGGTGATGCTTGGCCGCTCATCGATCACTCTCTTTAGCTCACGTGCCTTATCCGTGACATCCTCAATCTCAACAATCCATTCATTCGCCCACTGCTCACTCAAAGCTCCTGGAATGCCAATCTGAATACTCCTATACGGCAGTACCTCTAGCTTCGCTGTCCTCTCAGGATCCCACTGAATTCTCACATCAACCGTCTTCTCACGCTTCTCGCCAGGGTTGAGCTTATGAGTGTGGTTAGATAGCACACCTCGCTCAAGGAGGGCGATGAAGTGCTCGTGTTTCATTCGCAAAGCCAAGATGCGGGATTGGCCAGGGTCTTTGTAAGAATATCCGGCGCGGTACATCATCCATGCCCAACTAGGCTTGATCCATGTCATTCGACCTGATTTAAAATCTGGGGATGCATTGAGCTTCTGCGCATCTACAGCAGCTTTAGCAATGGATTCTTTGTAAGCTTGGTACACTGTTATAGTGGTGTCATCGTAACAGGCACGAACTTGGCGGTAGGGAGCGACTGAAAGTGCTGTTGGCATTATGGAGAAGTCGGTTCAGGTCGATGGCGTCTGCTTTGAGGATGACAAGACATTCTATGGTGGCCACTTGAGCCATCAAAGACCCTTGGCTTTATATATGTATAACATGCTGCCTACGCCTACGCCAACGCCTTTAGTCTGGTGACTCCTTCGGCGAGAGGATTGGTGGTGGTGGCTCAGCTTTCAGCTGATGTTAATGGTCTCCAAGCACTATAATTGACTAGAGTAACTGAAATTTCTATTACATTCTTCAGGCTGGAATGGCCGAGTGGTCTAAGGCGGTGGTTTTAAGTTAATTCATTTAACACCACTCTCGAAAGAGGCGGGAGTTCAAACCTCCCTTCCAGCAAATTCACTTTTGCCTATTTTTACTCCTAGGAGTGCATCTTACCTTTCTGCCTCTGATTTGGTTCTTGTCTTTTTCATTCTTGTTGAGATTACTTGGTATAGTCTTCGGCAGTTCTGGGCGATCGCCGGATGGCAGCTTGCCCGAAGGATTTGGAACTTACACTGAAGCATATCCCCTGGAACTATCGCGACGTCACAGGTACGCCCCCCTGTAGACACACTGTAACCGCAGCCAAGCTCCCCAAAGAAGTGCCTAATTGCCCCACTTCATGAAGCAGCTCCAAACAAGTGCGCGCCTGACCAAAAGCTGAGGCACTGGTTGCTAGAAGGAAGCCTAGCTTGGAAGATGGAGAATGAGGGGTCCTGCCATGTGCTCCATCCAGCTTGCTGTAGTTACGCTTCGGCTCTAACTACCTTACCTAGAGGCATCCATCCATTGTTGAACTCCAAGTATTCGAAGACGCTGACCCGACAACATCGCCAAACAACAATCTTTTTGTGGCAGTTGATCACCTGCGAAGCGACCTGTTATCGACAAGCCCTAACCTTTATTGATCTTATCGACGTCGACGACCACCGCTCTACGAAGACCCACGATACAGCTTTACCTTCCGCCTCGTAGAGCAACGAATGGGCACCATCTTGTCTTACACAAGTCGACCTTTCGCCTTGGACCCGATTTTCCATAACAGCTACCTCGCCGTCGAACCTTCAGAAGCTTTGCATGTCTCCGCCGGAGCAGTCCACAACTTCATCAAGCCAGCCGGTCTTAGACGAGACGCTGTCTAACAAATCCAATGTCGAGTTGATGTCTGCTCAGGACCCTGTGGCAGGGGCGCCTCAAACCTCCCATAATCATAGTCATGGATCGAGCTCCAGGGACAAAGCCGGAAAGGAGGACAGTTTGATCGATCTCGGTGATCAGGCAGCTGACGTTCCAGCACACGAACATAAGGCTGATGCTGATGAGCAAGGTCCCTCAGGAAAGCTCAAGGAAAAGCAAGCCGCCGATGATTATCAAGCCCCTAGCGGCTACTTGAACACCCATGCCTCAACAGCAGGCAAAATCAAACCTATTGCACTACCCTCGTCGAACGATGCTACTACACAATACCTCACCGCCGAACCATCCACTTATGTTGACCCCACGCCTGCGACCCCAATAACCTCTCAGCCACCTTCGCGGACCCCTTCAAATGCTGCGCGTTCCCATGTCTCTGGAGACTCTACCCCTCCCAAATCAGACGCAGAGTTTGATGAGAGACGATATGTAAGTGAAGATGAGCACGAAGGCGCTTCACAGTCCGAAATTCAGAGCATCATGGAGCAGTTTAGCGAGTTTGGCGGTGGTCCCGGCGAAGAAGAAGTCATGAGTCCCAGACTGGAGATTGCCTCGCCGATGTTGGGCCATCCTGTTCAACATCCTCCTCGAAAGTCTAGTCTGGAACCTCTTGTGCCTACACTCTCTGGTCAGATGCAGGGCCTACACATCTCCACGAGTTCCCCTCCAGCTGAGACCTCCAACAACACTGGTGTCGAGGATCTGGGGCCACCTGTCCCACCCAAGGATGGTGTTCATGGAACACCTCCACGTCCTAAGATAGAGCGGAACATGAGTGTTGCTTCTCCAAGCTCGCCAGCGCAATCGCACCGGCCTCCTCCTCCTGAGCCAGAGCCTGAGCCCACTCAACCATTTGATTTCCACCGGTTTCTTGAGCAATTGCGAAACAAGAAGGCAGATCCTGTGGCAAGGTACCTCAAGTCTTTCCTCTCAGAGTTTGGCAAGCGGCAATGGATGGTGCATGAGCAAGTCAAGATTATAGGGGATTTCCTAGCCTTTATTGCCAACAAGATGGCACAATGCGAGGTCTGGAGGGATGTATCCGACGCGGAGTTCGATAATGCTCGTGAGGGGATGGAAAAGCTGGTCATGAACAGACTGTATACTCAGACGTTTTCGCCTGCAATCCAAGCGCCCAAACCGATCCCTGGGGCGAAGCCGAAGCGCAAGGGCGGCGATATACCTCTTGGCCCCGGTAGGCGAGGTCAACACCAAGAGGATGTTGAGAGAGATGATATTGTTAGACAGAAGATGAGCATTTATGGCTGGGTGAGGGAAGAGCATTTGGACATTCCGCCGGTCGGCGATAGTGGACGCCGGTTTTTGAAACTAGCCCAGCAAGGTCAGTTCAAGATCACAGACTGTCGGTATTTACTAACTTGATCCAGAGCTGCTTAAAATAAAATCCTACAGAGCACCGCGAGACAAGATCATTTGTGTGTTGAACTGTTGCAAGGTGATCTTTGGTAAGACAGCTGAAAATTTACAGTTGCACAGTCATATTGACAACTGACAGGTTTATTAAAACATAACAAGTCTGATTCCTCAGCTGACTCCTTCATGCCCCTACTTATCTATGTTGTACTGCAATCAAACCCAGAGCACCTAGTGTCTAATGTGCAATACATCTTGCGCTTCAGGAACCAGGAAAAGCTCGGAGGTGAAGCAGGCTACTACTTGTCCTCGTTGGTATGTTAGTTTGCTCTGGAAGTAGTCACAGCCTAACATATTATAGATGGGTGCTGTTCAATTCATTGAAAATATGGATAGAACTACTCTAACGATTACTGATGAGGAGTTTGAGAAGCATGTGGAAGAGGCCGTCTCAGCAATTGCTGAAAAGCATGCTCAATCACCTCCAGCCACCCAACAGCCAGTATTCAACGAGAAGTCTGGGCCTCTTCCCGGAGAAACTTCTGCTCGTCCTTCTCTTGACGGGCCACGCACTTCAACTTCGAATGACGAGTATACGGGTGAAGAGAAAGCTGCCATCACTGGTCTCCTCAAGACTATACAAAAACCTCTTTCCAGCATTGGGAGAATGTTCTCTGATGATCCTGGCCCTTCCATGGATCCCGGGCCCAGTAGTGCGCCTCGGACACCAGCGCCACCGGAGCGTCTCAGCCGTGAGGAGCCTCGCGAACATCAACAAGTACCTTCAAAACATGCATTATCTGCTGAGGAGGCTGCCGCACGGCAGGCGAGCGCTGAAGCAGCCGAGGCTCAGCGACTTTCCCGTGCGGAGCATGCAAATGTTGTCGAAACATTAGCAGGTATGTTCCCGGACTTGGACAAGGATGTTATAAGTGATGTTGTTTATGAGAAGGAGGGCAGGTAAGTGATACTCAAATCGATGTCTTTTGGGCTGAAGCTGACGTGTTTCTACAGGGTCGGCCTGGCTGTTGATGCGTGTCTCGCTCTTTCAACATAATGCATCTGGGGGGCAAGATAATTGTTGGAGCTAAGAAGCTGCCTATGCTCCTTTTAATTGGCCTTGAAGCATCGCGGTGCGATTTCAGGTTATGACAACCGCCATGGTTTCCACTGGCAGCAGGATAGAACAGAAATATCATCATTTTTTTTTTCAATGAGGTCTGGTGTCCCACCGCGTGCCGTTACAGATGTCGATAATCTCGCTGAGCTTAAAAGGATCAGCACCAAGCGTTATGCATACCACGTTGCAGCCGCAGTGACACCTTATCTGAGATCTTGTCGATCACATTTCCAAGCATCCGACAAACTCAATATTCCTGGTAGAATTTCGGTGCCTTGTAAGATCTGCACGAATAGTTCCTGTACTCCGTACCAGAGCGAAGTCACCTAATTCAGGCTTTTACTTCGTTTACATTTCGAAAAGGCCTTACCAATGAGTTCTTTTTGAGCTCGTTGGTTGCATTCTATGAAACAATTGCTTGTCTATGCAGCTCATTATCTGATAGGCTCAAATGCCCGCCTTTTCCAGTCCAAACGACCCTTCATCCCAGCATGGCAGAACGCACGGCCTAATATTAACGACATTGACTCGGGCCGTATCAACTTCTCACGTACAACTTAGGTGATCCTTGCATTTGAGTCATATCATCGATTCACTGAACCTCCAACGCTTATAAGAAGATAGATCCCCTCGAAGCCTCTCAGGCTGCTCTTTAGGAATCGGCTTTCTAGGACACACTTCACCGATCATGCCTCGAAAGCTAGTAACAGTCCGCCACGTCTCGGCTATAACAGCCATCCCGCGGGCAGACCGTATTGCAGCTGCCACTGTGGACGGTTGGACCTGCGTCGTTCCCATCAACGTCTTTAAAGTTGGGGATCGCGCTGTGTTTTTTGAAATAGACTCGCTTCTGCCGGCCACAGACCCGCGATTTGCTCCTCTTGCGCCGAAGATCATCGGGCCGGGCGGCCCCACTTCCACGCCGGATATCCGGGTTCAGACTATTCAGATTCGGGGAGTGTTGTCGCAGGGGCTTCTATTGCCTTTGGCCGATTTTCCGGAAATAGTTGCTAAATTGGAAGGCATGCCGTCAGACAAGCTACGGGACATCTCGTTTGAGGACATTCTCAACGTAAAGAAATTCGAGAAGCCCGCCATGCCACTTCAACAGACTTTGGCATCAGACACACCTTTGCCTGAATATCTCGACTTTATACCACGAACAAATCAGGAGCGCGTGCAGAACCTCACAGATGTGTTCAGTGAGCACGGCACTGAGATATTTGAGGAGTCGACCAAGATGGACGGCTCATCCATGACAGTCTTTTACCTCAACGACGCCAATCCTCTCGCCAGCACAGTCCCTAGCGAGACGATACATAACGGCGTGGCAGTTTGCTCGCGGAATCGCATTCTGATAGAGAATCATCCGCGAAGCCCGCCTCTCTTCTACGCCACTGCACGAGCACTCAACCTCCACGAGATATTACCCAAGATCGGGCGTAACATAGCTCTGCAGGGTGAACTTTGCGGGTCGAGCATACAGAGTAACTTCGAAGGATTTCCTAAGGGAACACATTGCTTTTTTCTCTTCGCAGTGTACGATATCGACGAGCAGCGATACCTACCACCACGGGAGGTGTATGAGACGTGGGCACCACTACTGGGCGTTAAGCACGTGCCTGTACATGGGTACCGGCCATTGAACGAGATGGGTTCGCATATCACAGATCTAGTTAATCGAGCGGAAGGAAAGGGAATGAATGGGCGGAAGAGAGAGGGCATTGTGTTCAAGCGTGAGGATGGGCAGTTCAGCTTCAAGGCGATATCCAACTCTTACCTGCTCACACACGGAGAGTAGTGAAAGATGAAGGGGGGGCGTTGTTATGTTGCATCGAATTTACGAAGGATACAATTGAGAGTGCTGTTCGCATAGTTAAAAGGTTCTATTGACAAAAATGAATGATTTGATGCGCTTCCGTAGTAAACAAAGTCTTCCGCTGTAAACCTCGAGTACTTCTGTACTCCGTCTCCAAATTTAAGTGAGAGATACTCAGGCTTTGATGGCCATTTCTCGTACAAGTAAGCCAAAGATCGTATCGAATAGATAAGAGACAGATCGGCTTAATTGTACAAGCATATCCAAATATGCTAGGTAACCCGCATTATGGACAGCGAGACTCAGCCGTTGCCAGCTATTCCTCAAAACCCTCTATAACCTCCTCCATTTCCATACCCATATGTTTGTTGCTTGTTGAGAGGGCTGTAGCCGGTATCCCCAGAGTCGTATCTTCCCATACCCACTGGACTTGGGTCTCGGTTGGTCCACGCTACAGGTGCCGCGTTGTCCATCAGATACTGAGAGTCGTTATTGTGGTCCATGTTGGTAAGGTTCCGTTGCATAGGGGGGCTCGAAGACAGGTAGTTTGGTGGTGGTTGTTGATATCCTGACTCAGCGACCCTGTATTGGTCAGGGGACATGGATCGGCCTGAGCCCTTTTCTTGAGGAGCAGGCATGGCGAACATGGAGATGTTGTTGTTGTCCTTGCGGTCAAGGAGCAGAGAATTTCGGGCATCCAGAGGTGTGAGAGTGTCCATATCACGCTTGGCTTTCTCTGCAAGATATGTCAGTATATACTGGAGTGGCTTATGGTTTTGAAATCAACTTACCCATCTCCTTTCTTCGCTTGCGGTGGGGGTTCTCCTTGATGAGAACATTGATCGCGTTCCAAATGATGAGGATAACCAAGAGACCAGTCAGCGCAGACTGGACTGCGATGAGGACTACACCAGCGATTGTCTTGCTGTCCTGGGGGATCTTGAGCTCATGAACAAAGACGAGAATGAGAGCAACAGACAGGACGCGCACAGTCTGAATGGCGATACCAATGATGTTGCTAGACTTTCGCTCGAAGGGTCGAGTCCAGACGAGGAGACACAAGAAAATGGACTCAACGACAAGCTGAGCAATGGTCTGAGCGAGGCCATTGCCATCGCCGACAGCGAGAGCGCAGCCCTTGGCAAAGAGATAGACAATGGTGGGAATGAAGATCCACCAGTAGTCTTTCTTATAGGACTCATAGAAGAGAGAGTACTTGACCCAATACTCCTTGTCGTTGTACAAGGCATCAGCGTTGCCCTCAGTGCTCTTAAGTTTCTTGACTGTGCTGAAGATTTTCCAAGTAAACCAACCAAGAATGCCTGTAAAGATTGCGAGCGTGACGCCAGCTAATAGCTGTGCGGCCCATGAGTCACCCACTGTGAACTGAAACACACAATACAGGACCCAGATTCCGTAGAGGACGAGAATTAGGTGCGTGATGGTTCGGGCAATGGACCCCCAGTAATGCTCACGGAAGCCAGCTAAAGATTGCGGAAAGCTGCCAAACAGAGCCCAGAATTCGAGGATGGCCTTGACGAGAAGAATACTGACAATGATGGTGGCGATGATGATGGCGACAATGAGCAGAACCATCATGAAAGTGTTAGACTTGGGAACACTATACTGCTGAACGTATGCCGAGATTCCAGCAACCGAGAGGGTCTGGTTCTTGAGGCTTTGCCCACCCTCACTTTCCGACGCATCTCCCACTGAGGTCTCAACGCCACGGATGGCCAGGTTGGCCAAGGACTCGAATGTGCTGAAAGCGCGCTTAACTTTATACGAGTGATCCTCGGGAGTGCTGGTAGAGTTATCAGAGAAGACCAGTGTGGCATTTTTGAGCACGTCGAAGCTGTCGTTGGCGAGATCACCTCCGGTCATGTTACGGAAGTTATCGATAGACTTCTGTAGCGACTCCCAGGGGATGATACCGGCTGAGAAGCCAAAGTTCTTGGCAAAGCTGCGGTACACAGGGGGGTAGTCGACTGAAAGCATGCCGTTCATGGCCATACCCTGAAACCATCCCAGAGTCTCGGCAAAGCTTGGACTGGGAGCACCGCCATGCCCGGCAGCTGCACTACCACTAAGGGCGGACGAAGCAGCGGATGCACCCGAGACGAGAAGGGCGGCGCCAACAACACCGACAGAAAGATAAGTGACTGCAGGAACCGAGGCAGTCTTTCCATTGCCGACCTGAGCCTGGAAACACGCAACTTGCTCATCGGGATTGTCGACTGACACGAGTCGGAGAGTTGCTTGAGCTGAGATATCAGGGACCTGGAAAGCAATGGAAGGAACTTTGTTGGCCCACTCCGAGTCTATCTTTTGACTTCCAGCGGCAGCGAAATGCTTATCGGG
Organism: Fusarium tjaetaba; assembly: GCF_013396195.1. Lineage (NCBI taxonomy): Eukaryota > Fungi > Ascomycota > Sordariomycetes > Hypocreales > Nectriaceae > Fusarium > Fusarium tjaetaba. The sequence goes on from NW_023501435.1 coordinate 71,271, forward strand.
GAGAGGGCAGAGTTGTGGGATGGGAGTGTCTTTGCTGCAGGGGTTGATTGAATTCTCGTAGACCTTGCGGCCATATGCGTTGACTTCGAGGATGGCCGAGACATTTCGCTGCTTGTCACTGGTACCCGCAACATCGAATGTGACAGTCTGTTTGTCGTTGTCGTAACTAATGTCCAACTTGTCAATGCTGATACCGGGCTCTGAACCGCAGTCAGCAACACCAGATGTCTTGAGAATGTTGTCACCAAGGACCCCGGTGACGAGGGTCGCGGCTGTTACAGCCACTTTCCAGGCACTCCAGTTGGAGTGAAAGCGGGTCATGCTGAGTGTATGTCGTGCAAGATAATACTACAGAAATACGGGAAATTCGTGGCTCGTTCGGAATTGATCGAGGAATCAGCTTGAGGAAGTTTCTGTCGTGAGTAGATATGTCGATATATCCAAAGAGGGATGGGATATAGAGTAGGAAAGATCGAGGAATAGTTGGAATTCGTTTGACGGAACAAGACTTTAAGGAATGGTATCAAGAGAGGCCGAATGAAATATGAGGATGTAAAAGCAATATGGAAAGAGAGCAATGAATGTCCGAGATCAAAAAGATATCTCAAAGGTGTCGGCAAAGCAGTGCAAGCACGCGCACAGAAGTAGGCCGAGGATCAACCTGGAAAGAAGAGAAGATAAGGGGCAACGAATTGCCTGAAAACCCGTGAATGTCCAACGTGCCGGCGTTAAAGTCGTTCGAGGGTGTTTCGTATCGTGAGACCAGAGTCCTTTTGAGGTCGTCGTCGAGTCTAATTTTGGTGGTTGCGTGTAGTTGGTTTGGTGTTTTGGTGTCTATGTGACGCTGAAATGAGAGGCTAGTAGTCGACAATGCCGCAAAGGAAGCAGCATGTCCTTGTACGGACGGCAAAATCAGATAGTCGAGCAAAACAATAGAGAGTGTAAGAGAGTTGGAAAGAAAAAACAGAGACGCTTCTTGTTTATTCAAGATTATAATGCAACAAACAGAGAGATATGAGACGATGAGAGTAGGAAGAGGGAGAAGAGAGAAGAATAGATTCAAAGTCAACAGGGAGACGAGTACAGTAAAAGGCAAAGATGCGAGCCGAAAAAAGAGGAGAAAGCCCCAAGAGGAGAAAGGATGAACGAGACGAGCAAGGAAGCCAAGGAGACGCAAGGTTTGGAGTGGAAGAGAAGGGGGTGTGAGGTTGAAGCAACGCCCTGGACCACAGCGTCCAAGATGGTATTGGGGGAGAAAGTGCTCTTACAGAGCCTCACGCCAGGAGTCTCCCCAACTCTTTAGCGTCCAGGGTCCCCTCCAAAGTCCCCAAATCACAATCCCCAGTGGGCAATTTGAATCATCCATGAGACGGATCCCATCCACTTACTCTTCCATCGAACCATACACCGAAAAGAAGCTGAACCCCTGAGACCGCCAATGCCAGGGGTCAGGGGTACTTTAGTGGTTCGTCGAACAGCTCATCCAATCACGGACAATTAACGGAGGCCAAGCTTGTTGCTGCAGGGGTTTCCCTCGCGGGTGGCTGACCAGTCTCGGGCCAAGCTAACGTCAACCCCAGCTTCTTCTGAAACCAGCCAGTTGAGGTCGAAAAACTTGGTTGAGAACTGGTTCGGCAGAGCTTGGTTTGTGTTTGTACTTGTACGAAAATGCGTATGTATGAATATGCATCTATCGTGTGTCTGGAAGCAAATCGTATAATGAAGAGTTTTCACGGCTCTTGGTGCTGTTGTTGGACTTGATTATTTGAGGATGATGAGCTGGGAACTAATAATAGAGTTACTAGACTACCTTACTTAAAATATCTCCACCGTTATCAGCCTCTTATACGGAGTACACATACATACACAAACGGACCACGGATACAGAACACAAATACTACTGTTGATCGATTAACACCTCCCGCTCTACCGCTGTCTCGCTACTCAGCAGACAAAGATCGATTACTTACTAGTCTCGAGCCAATATTTGCATACCCAACAATCACAGTGGACCCTTTGATTCTTCTGGCTAGGATTTGTTATAAACCATCTCATATCATGACTGTACAAGCTTCATACCCTCACTATGCACAAGTGCGTACAAAGTGCAATGTGCAGCATACGTTCTACGAACGTTAAAAATCCATCGCTTCGCCCTTCATCCGCTCAATTCTGCAGGTGTAACTTTCCACACAAATCACGTCTCAGAGCGTCCCGTGGCTAAGGGACACTACGTTTTATGTATCAACTAACACACGACCCAAAACTCAATCGTCTCGTAAAATGTCGTCACTAACTCAGGTCACACAAAGCAGCAAGTTCATGTACGAATACACAATCTCGAATTCATGATCGTCGTCACTAATTCACAAGTTCAAAGACGGTGCCCTCTAGCAGGAAGCATTGACCTCAATCTGCTACTCCATGGATCTTTGATGAACCGCCAATATAGCCTCCCCAGCGCAATCACCGCCAAGTTATTACATTTCTATACCATAGATAGAAACAGCTTCCCATAATCTAACAAGCCTAACCCATCGTTTTCCTGCCGAGCCCAGAACGTTCACGCGACCAGGCCATTGCAAATCTCGGTAATCCGAGTATCCCAGCTACTAGCATTTGAATCCCTGGCTATGGCAATTGCTTCCCATGAAGCGGCGCAATAAATTAAATTAAGAGAGAAACAAAAAGATAAGGGAATCAAGCTCACGAAGGAACAGTACGGAGCGGTAAATTGGATTCTCAAATCCTCCTCGACCCATTGCCGTGGAAATGAGAAGCATCGTGATTTTAATACCATCAATCTCAAACACTTAGTGCATTACAATACACGATATCCCTCTACTGTGCTCGACTAACTATTATTCAAGATTCTCCACATCATATGCTGGCCCTTGATCCTCCAAGCCACGTTCCTCGGCACCCTGCACTCCTTTTTGAATCCAAAAGCTTAGCTTTGCACTCGCTCCATCTTTTACCCTGCTAGATGCGGACTACCAGACCCAGGGACTCGTAAGCATTTTGCTCACGCGAAGGGCGGCCTCCGCTGAGCCTCCATCTTGACCAAGAAAGATGCATATATCTGGTATATTTAGAAACGCCAAGTTGCAGATCAGAGAGTCTACAAAGACTATTTGCATTCATAAGTGTTGTATCCAGACGCCGTGTGCTGTTCCAATCCCTTCCTCCCTTCTCTAGTCCATCTCATAACACCGCAGTATCGGTGACTCCAATCCAGGACATCCATCATTCAACACAACACCGTTACCAAACAGCAGGCCCTACCTGGTCTATTTCCTCAGGAAGAACACAAAAAAAGAAACAAGGCTATCGCCTGCAAAACAAATTCATTGCCGTAAGAATCATCATGGTATCCAAAAACACATTTTCTCATCCTCCCCTTTTCATTCATAATTGAAGAAGATAGTATGCCATGTATGTGGCTTCGAGAACACAAAGCGCCTTCATAAATAGGAATAGTCATCCAAGCGGCCGGTACAGTGGCCGTTCTTACTGATATCCAGCCATGCGTCTATCACCCCACATACCATTCCCAGTGTTGGCATTCAGATTTGGAGAGTGGGAGTAAGGAGACATGGATCCTTGTCCACTGAAAGGACTCCCATTTCCGCTCGAAGGGTCTGTAATCCCGTCATACACCATCGGTCCCATTTGTCCCATGGGCATTCCATGGCTTTGGAGCCCGAGGGGGTTCATCTGATTATATGTCTCCAGTCCATTATTGGGCACCATAAAGACATTTTGCTGGTAGCCAGCACTGCTCGCAGTCATTTCCTGCATGGGTGCAGTATTAAAGCTCTGGTTGTTCATCGGATGCATTCCCATCTCTGCATGTGCCGAGGGGAAGTTGTGGGTAGCGTTACTGGCGTTGGTATACTGGTCAGTATAGAACCCTTGCTGCTGCTGCTGCTGTTGGTGGTGGTGGTGGTAGACCTCCGTTGGCATCACAGGATACGCCATTTGGTTCTGGTTGTGATTCTGATAGATCTGTGGAGTTGCCTGCGGAATTTGTTGGTGTTGTCCTCCCAAGGGATATTGCGTTGGCATATTAGTCTGAATAGGCGTGGTCAATATGTTGCGTGGCGGTGGGTCCTGTACTGGGCTAATGACAGTGTCTGCGCTGAGCTCACTGGCTTTTGCGTCTACCAGTCGGAGTACGGGCAATGATATTTGCTCCATATGCTTGGCCAGATGGACAGTCAATTTCTTCCATGTCGGGAACGTCTTTCCACAGAAACGGCACGGCTCGTCGTGTGGCTTCTTCGTAGTCTCATGGTGACATTGTTCAACCTTTTGCCATGTCGGCTCAGAGCCGCCCGCCTTCTTGACGGCAGCTTTGCTCTTGACCTTTGGCTCAGGGTACTTATGCTCTCGAACAAGATGCTGGAGAAAATTATCACGACGATAACACTGGTGATGACAGGCTTCAACATCGCAAGTCCACCACTCAAGCTGCCGATGTCCTTCGTTTTCGTGTCTTACCCAATCGGCTTTGCGTTTGAACATCTTTGGCCCGGGGCATTTGTCCCAAGTGCAAGTAAAAGGCTGAACATCTTCATGGACGTGCTTAGTCCAGTCAGATGGTTTCATGAACTTCTTGGCAGCAAAGCAAAGTCGGCACTCAAACTCAGCTGGAAGGTGAGAAGTTGGAGGCATTGGGATGTCTTGAGGAAAGCTCTCGGTATTGATAGCGCCTTCAACTGGAGATCCATCATCATCATCGTTCGGGGACGAAAGAGGATCTAGCTCTCGTACGTTCTTATTTTGGTCCAACAAGGTAGCAGAGCCGCCTCTGGAAACGCACATTATTCCAGAGTTGCATGCAGCACCAAGGCCGATATGAGTAACCTTGTTCTTCAGTAAGTATTTGTATCGCTGAACCTGGTGGTATGCGATGCGGTCAACCAGAAAGGTGTTGGTGGTCGCCAGGCCAGGGTTCAGGTCAATGATGTGTTGCTGGAAACCTTCGAGATTGGGGGTGATGTTGTCAATGACGTTGGGGTTCGTTCTCATATCAGCTTCATCACTGAAATCGTCATCATCGTCATCTTCATCATCCAAGTCGGCGTTTTTGGTTTTGGCTAGGGCTGCTACAGGTGGGCCTCCCGTCTCACGCTTCCACATCGATACGAGAGTGGGGTGGCTTTCTGTCTGCATGCCAGCTGGGGTCGGTTTAGGGAGCTCGGATTTGCTTCGGGGGCGGCGTATCGACTTTTTCACAGAAAGGCCACTAAAGGGGCTCTTGGGTGATGATATAGAGCCGCCAGGGGTACCGCTGCCACTAACAGAGCCGCTTCGAGCATGCGTAGTTCCAATGGATGCGATATTGCTCCCCATGGAAGCAATCGCTGTGTTGATAGAAGGCATGGGCTTCTTGCCCCAGCTACCTATGCGGTTGGGTGGTGCGAGGTGGGAGACGCTGTCTCCTCGCTTGGAAATACTATCACGCTTCGAGTCTTGGCTCCCTCTACCTTCACTGCTTGGTAGGCTCTCCTCATCGTTACCACTGCTGAGAGTACGCTTGAGACGAGACGCGCTGGGTCGCCGCACCAATCCTCGAAGATCTCTTAGGAGACTCCCCGGTTTGCTCGACCTGCTCTCTCGACTGCTTGAGAGCTTCTTCAGAATGCCGCCACTGGTGCCGTCGGTCATATCAAGATCGAAGACACTAGGGAGACTTCGCCGACGGGTTCCCCATGTTGCTGCTCTTGACAGAATGGAATCAGTATCACGACACATCCTCTCGAATCTCTCCATGGCAGCAGCTGATGACTCAGGTTGGTTTCTTCCGGGCTCTCCACGGCTGATAGAAGGAAACATAGGTGTGTCCGCCCAGTTACGGTTAGCGGCGATGATGTCGCGGTCTTGTTGGCTCATTTCGCCCTGGTCACGATAATAGGTCTGGCCGGGGACGAACTTATTCTCAGTCTCCCGGCCAAAGGGAATCACATGATCTTGTGGATCGTCTCGTCGGCTGTCCAGTTCGTTGATTTGGTCTCGTGAGTTGTCGTCTGGCCTCACTGAGAGGTCGTTCATCTTATCGGCCAGCCAGTCGCCCACGATTTCTTTACGCTCGTCGTCATCTCGACGAGTGGCGAGCTCATTGATACTTGGCACTTCGTCGGAGGGGCGGTTGTTGGGGTCAAGACCAGATTGGCCTGTTAATGTGTTCTGCTGCCATCTGCCAGTAGAGTCACGGGCAGATGAGTTGGCTCCAGAAGATATCAGATCTCCGGCAGATTCAAAACCCCCGCGGACTGTGGTGGGGCTGTCTTCAAAACTGCGCTCAACAGAGGTATGAACAAGAGTCTCATCATGATTGCCCCACATGGAGACAGTAACACGAGGGCTCGTCATGGTAGCTATACCTGGTGCAAGGCCGTCCTCACTAGATCGGCAGCTGCTACTGTGACTTGGTGTCAACTCAGACGTTTGTGTGTTAATTGGGTGCGGGTTGAATCGTTTTTGAATCTCTTGGGGTGAGATACAGTTGGGGAGTTCTGATGGCACAGAGCCTTTGATGGCGTATGAGAGATCACCCTGAGGGGGTGTAGCATGAACAGATGCGGTCTGCTCGGGCGTCAATGGATATGTGCCAGAGTCCACGTCTTTATCTGGCATAAGGCCAGGAGGAAAGGACTGGTCCAGTCCGTTCAGGTCCTGTTCTAGGAAATTGGGGGCACCTCCATCAGCATTGAAGTCGGCACCAAAGAAAGGGTCGTCGTCTAAATCGCTGAAGTCACTGGCTTGGTAGTGGCCTAAGCTTGAGGTGGAATCGGGTGTCTCGAGGTAGTTGATCGGGGAGAGTGAGTCGCTATCCACACGCGACAGTGTGGTAGGAAGTTGATTCGAGTTGAAGGCTGAGGTTGGTGCTTGTTGGTTCGAGGGAGGGAAGGGTTGATTATCCTTGTCATGAAGACTGGAAGGTGGTACATCAAATGTCGAAGCCATGGTTGCGATCAAGTGCAGGGAGGAGCTGAAGTATATATGCAACAGGTGGACCTTGACTGGGCGAGCTCCCGGAGTCGGATCACAGGCTAGCGAACATAGCCCTCGCGGTGATACAGCAATGAAGTGAAGTGGATCGGCTCAAAGTGCAGAGGAACGAACTATCGGAGCTGCAGAAGAAATGCCGCTGAGGTCCCAGGGGTCGCGACTTACGCCTCATGAACAGGGAAAACAGAGTCTACCAGGAGATTTGAAAATAAGAGGCGAAGGATTGCAGTGTAGTATCCCTTGGTCAAGAATTGTGAAAGAGAAGAGAGAGGAGGGGAAGAGAGGGCTGAAGTTGGAACGCGGCGTTGCGCGCGAAAGCGGATCGAAGAGCGCTTAGGGGTGCCTGCTTAGTACTGCAGCTAAAAAAGCACAGCACCTATGCCGGATGCTATAGTTAGACCAGGGTATCGAATGCGACAAGCAACAGGTCCAGTTCAGGTATCGAATGCGAAAGATGTACCAGTAAGATCGGCGTGGAATTGTGGTGTGGGGATCGAAGCAGGACTGAAGTGGTCAACTGTCTGTCCAAGACACGAGCGACGGAGCATTCGCGCTTTGCTGATTAGATGCAAGGTGTACAAGGTGTGCTACTGCAAGCTGTTGGTAGGTAAGGTACCTGGTGATATGATCGCGGGAGGGGGCTCGAAATTGAAATAGAGACAAAGTACAAGCAAGTTGGCGGCCGTCCAGGGACAGGTCAAAGTGCAGCTAAAAGGCAGACCGGAGGGCAGACAAGAAGAGATTGTGGCAGAACCGAACAGAGGTGAGGCTTGATCAGTCAGAGCCGGCGTCTTGGTCAGGGAAATCCAGACGAAGGCGGTAAGATCGTACGGTAGTTGGTACAATAGATAGATACATGTAAGGTCGAGAACAGAACGAGGGGCGTTTTATGCGCAGGCGTGACATACAGTACAGCCTGGACCTGGTTCCTAGTCCCCAGTCTCTTTAATCTGGCGCTTGTGTGATGCATTTGTTGGAGGAGGAGGTGGAGTACATACTCGGAGGAGTGCCCAGCTGCAGGGTTGTGGATGGAGACTCGTTTGCCAATAGGCGGGCCGTCGGGGAAACGGTTATGATGTTTATGGATTTCGGTATTATCTGATGCTGCGATACTTGAGCCGAGCACTGGCATGCACTATAGGGTACTGGTATTCCTCTATCGTGCTATGCAAGCCCATCCTTCTTGACGAGGCATTCTTGAATCTCAATGGGGGCCCGGGGGGGCTCTGTTGCCAAGGCGCATTCACCAAGCCCCACGCCCCATTATGAACCCTGGTTCCAGCTCGTCCATCGCTTGGCCATTCAGGAACTTGAAGACAAGTCTCAAGGCATTTTCCTATTTCTGGGTTTGCATTTCGAGTACGGAGTATATTGTGTGTGTGATGGGTATTGCGGAGCTGCCGGTCGTTGTTCGACTTCGAAGAGGCACAACGGTTAACTTGATTGCAAACTGTCTCTTCGTGTCGTGTCGCACCAACGACTCTCACCAGCCCTGTAGGGTTTCCCCGATGTCACTGCCGATCTGAGACTTGTCTCAGCGACAAGACACAAGTTTCCGTATAAACAGCCTTGCGCCTTGCTTGTTGCCCGACCCTCCTGAATTCCAGGCATCCATTGAGCTGGCATGCTTCAGTTCTTCCTTTACAATGTTAGTTTTTCCACTTTGTCTCAAGGCTGAGACTATAATCCGCTACAAACACAGCCTCCCGGGTGCTGTGCATGCATGAGCCTGTCAGGGCCTGACAAATGTTGGACGATCACAGATCACAGTCGATGCATTGCATATGGTTGGTTGATACAAGGTGGATCTTACCAGTTGTTTGGCAGTTAATTCCGCTTTATTTACCCTGGATTCCGTCGATGCATACTCGAGACAACCTGAGGGTATAGGTTACAATGGTAAGGAATACCTAAACTAGGTACGGAGTAATTCTGTCAATATAAGGGATACATAATTTACAGACATATATATAATATATAGCATTACCAGATAATACTTTATTTCTAGATATAACCTCTTCTTGACATGTTAGAAGTTGATTTCTATCTTTAAATAATATAAGATCATAGTAAAATATTTTAACCCCTGCAGCCACGCCCGATAGACTGACTGGCCGGTAGAGTTTAAATGTGAGCGTTACGCCCGCCTAACGTTGTGACATTATCGTAGTCTCGTCGTCTTGGTGGTGGATCGCATGGGCTGGGCAACCTTTTAAGGCTGAAAGCAACAGCCTAGAGCAAACCCGGCAATAATGAGACCATTTGACCCAGATCTGACGTCACAGTCCTGGAAACATAAATAATTGTCTCCCCAGTGTTCCTGGCGGAAGTCTCGTAGGACCAGCTCCCTGTGACGGCGAATCTGCTGGACAAGACAGGGCTTTTGAAGATGCTTGAAGAGGTGATTTCGTGAGAGGAAGAGTGCCGGCAGTCTCTTTTTCATACCTGATATATCGAGCCTCACAGAGCAAAAAAACATCAGACCTTAATATAAGGTATAAAATAAACTTATCAAAAGGTATCCTAAGCTTATACTAAGTTGCCTAAGTCTTTTTGTCCCTTAGCATCAAGGTCCTGAGTTTTCTTTCCCTCCCCTAGCCCAGATATCTTACCCAGTAGCTAAATGACAGGGGGCAAAGAGCTTGGTCGGAAGCTTCATTGATCGCGTCGATTACGGACGAACCTGTGCCTTGGCTCAGGTTTACTTCCCACGACTTCACAAAGGAGACCGCGTCCATTTGTATTAGTCGGCTGTGTCCCGCCTAGGTTACCCTTGAGTCTTTGATCACGGCTGCGAGCCTGGCAGCTTCGACCCATTGATTCGGGGTTCAACCGATTTAGGTAGACTAAAATAAACTCAGCAAAAGTATCCTAAACTTACCTACTACTCACCTAATGCTAAAAGTACCTAAATTTACCTAAATCTTTTTGCCATTTAGGATCTGTAGGGAAAGTTTAGACCAGTTCTCGCTTAGTCACACCCCTCGAGGCCCCACATTTCAATCAACAACCTTTCCTTCACTGGGTGATGCTTTTTTTTTTCCCGGTCGTTTTTTTTTTGAAAAGGTACGACATCTAAATCATCATGGCTCATGATTTAATATTTTCCGACTCCCCAACCCGCGAGCAACGTAAACATCAGGCTCGTGAGTTTGATTTACTAGGGAGTGAAGATCCGGCCGAGAGCAACCCAGCAGCAGCTCGCATTGTCCTTGCTTTGCTCGCGCCTGATGTATCTGAGACCGTCCTTCAACAGCAGCTAGATCGCCGAATCCTGCGCGCTCTCGCTAGTGGCCGCCATGCCTCGCGCCTTGGATTCAGCTTAGTACTCACCAATATCCTCAAAGCCCTCTTTGGAGAAGCAAATCTTGCACAGACTAGATTCCCCAACCTTGGTTTTGGTGAAATCCTGCAGTTACTTACCAAGAACACCAAAGCCAGCGGCGGCAGCATTTCTGGGCAGGAAGAGAGGGACATCTTGTTTGGCCGCCTGTTCGGACTTTTCGCTTTCATTGAATCTGGAATTCTGTTCGCCAATATCACAAGATGGCATCTGGTTCTTCGGCTCATTCTGGACCTGTCAGGCAAAAAGCCGTGGATGCAGCCATTATGTGGGCATCACATCCTTGCCGCCTTGAAACAGATGAACTCGCAACAAGCACTGGACACTTTGAGTAAACTCGATGAAGCGAATGTAGCAAAGACACCGGAGGGAGTCGCAGTCTGGATCTTTGCGCAGACTAGATTTCCCGGTCTCAAGGTCAAGCATTGGCAGGTACCCTTTGACAAGACCACGATTGGTGATCTCGTTGCGATTCTGCGAGAAAGCTTAAAGGATTCTGGTCTGGACGACATGGAACCTAGCCAACAAATCAAGCTTGCTGGCTGGAATCCTATACTGCACCCAGCCTGGAGTGTTATCTTGGAGTACTTTGTCAATGCGGGAGAAAGCGAACTCGAAGTGTTCAAGCGCTTCTGGACTCGTGTCGTAGATGGTGAGTCGCATGAAAACCCCTTTGCATAGTGGCTGCTGACATTTATTAGACTCACTTTTCTCGCAACGTGCTACGGATGGCCAGAAGTTCAGAGGGTTTCTGGTGTTCCAAAAGATGCTCCAAGGCTTTGTTGATCTTAGTGATCATATTGAAGCCCTCTTCAGCAAAAACTTCATGTCCTGCCTCATGAACCAAGTTTCACGAAGGGAGAGATATTTGTACAGAGCGGCGACCAAGACTCTTGCAGTGATCGAGTCGACAACCTCAAATCACAAACAGACACTTATTCCCATTCTCAAGTGCCTTCTAGGCAAGAACGGAGTCTATAACTTTGACGAAAGAACAAATACCAAGACCATACATAAACTTTTGAAGAATACATCCGAATCCACTGGCAAAACCATAAGCAAGATCATCCGAAAACCCCTCGACACGATTGCTCAGGTAGGCAAGGGCGAGGCTTCGGCCATACTCCGAGCCCACGTTCGTTATCTGTCAGAAGTTGGCAGTATGTGCAGCTCACCTGAGAACGTGCCGTTCCCAGAGAAAACCTTCTCCAGTGTCTCGCTAGAGCTCGCCCGACTGGCATACTACCAAACCACAGGCATTCCCGCAGATATCCTAACGGAGACTGTTTGCGAGATGTACCGGACTTCTCTTGCATCAGTGTTGGCCAAGGCCAGCGGAAGGATAGAGAGTTGCGATTCCGTATGCCATGTCGTATCTTCCTTGGATATCGGCTCGATGGTTTTGTCCGAAGAGCTTCAAACGGCTGTCCAGCAGGCGCTATCAAGGATGGAGAAGCTGCGCAAGCACAGCAAGTCAGATGACACGAACAGAGGCCTTTTTGGAAGTATCGCCTTGTTACATGCTGTAGCTATCTTGCGGGTCTATAACGCGGAGCCTGATGCTATGGAAGACCTCGAGTTACTTAGTCAACATTCTGCTGATTGGAAGGAGGGCAAGTTCGCAAATGGCGATGGCGACACATCCGTGGCTCTCATCGAAATGTTGTTATCAATGGTCGTGCAGCCTTCATCTCTTATGAGACAAGTTACGCAGCAAGTGTTTGGGGCCTTCACACCACACATCTCTGCTGCAGGATTGGAGCTCTTGACCGACCCCCTCACATCTGGCGAGAATACCAAGGGCCAAAAAGAACTGTTCAGCAATGGGGACGATGAGATGGAGGTCGATGAAGATGATGACGAAGAAGGAACAGATGCTGATGAGGAGTATGACTCGGATGTCGAGATTGATTCTGATGTCGAGTTCATTGATATCAAGGATACGAACGATGAAAGTGGAGAAGAAGAAGAAGACGACGAGGACGAAGATGAAAACGAAGATGGACCAAAAAGCAAAGGCGAATTCGACAGACCTGAGGACTTGGACAACGAACTCGAGAAGATCCTCAACAGTCACCGACTCGACAAGGACGCTGATGCCGCGTCGTCAGAGTCCGAGGGTGATATGTCTGACTCCGAGATGTTCGCCATCGACGAGCAGCTCGCAGCGACTATCAAGCCACGCATTCAAGACCCCTCGAACAGCTCCAAGAAGATAAAGAAGAAGGCTAAGCAATCAGTCCTCAATTTCAAGAACCGAATTCTTGATTTGCTCGACATCTACGTTCGCAATGAGCGCTGCAACGCTCTATCATTTTCACTCCTCTTACCCCTGCTTGACTGTATGCGAGCAACCAGCACCAAATCCCTTGCTGACCGTGCGAGCAAGGTCATTTCTAATTATCGAAAGTACCAGAAAAAGGCAATTTCTAACTTCCGAAAGAGTCAAAGACAGGCCACCAATGACTCCCAAGAGGTGCAGATTCTCGAGCCTGATGAGATGCTAGACTTATTACGCGAGATTCATAAGGCTGCCGGTCAAAACGACTCGCACGCGTACGCAAAAGCGGCCAGCTCGGCGAGCCTCATCGTGGTGTCGGCCCTTATCGCTGCGGATAAGACGAGAATGGATGACGTAGTTGTTATTTATGCCAAAACGCAAGCGAACTGCTACTCTCAGGGGACGAAGCTGCAGTCGTCTTTCCTCGATGAGTGGCAAAATTGGTACCGAAATGCATTGCAACAAGCTCGGAACTGATACCCATAGACATAATTCTCCCATAGATGGCATGAATCGAGACCAGTCATCCTGACTTTGATCCTAAATGGCAAAAAGGCTTAGGTAACTTAGTATAAGTTTAGGATACCTTTGCTTTGTTTAGGATACCTTTGCTTTGTTTAGGATGCCTTTGCTATGTTTATTTTGGCACCTTATCTCAGGGCTTGATGGTTTCTGGCTCCCCGATGGCCTGATAGTAATTCGAATGCCTGCAGATGAACTATTAAATTCTATGAGCTCGTCATCGTGATAGTACAGGTGCCTTGATTTTTCTTAGCATAACTCGTCTAATCCTCCATCTTGTCATCCTCTGCATCCTCGTCTTCGTCGTCGTCATCATCATCCTCGTCCTCGGCCTTTGCTAATCGTTCAGCCTCTTCCCGTAGCTCCTTTGGCACCTCGACATGTCGTCCCTTGGTAGGGCCGTCAGGCCCACTGATCCAGGTCATCTCCAACTCAAAATCCTTGTCCTTGTTGTCCTTCTGCGCAATGTAGATGATGCGCGCAGCCTGCTTGACAGCTTCCTCTAGAGTAATGTTACCAGCAGGTAGGTCAAGCTTCTCCAACTCGGCCTTGGCAGCCTGTCGACCCTTGCCTGTAGCCGCTCCGTAGTAACCCCAGTACATACCGCTGGGCTCGATCATGTAAAGAAAAGGACCGCCGTGCTTGCCCTCGACTTTGCCACCAGCGCCAACCTTGGGTCCTGAGCCAACCTCTCCATCGACAGGGGTCTCCTCGGGAGTATCGTAGCCGCCCACGATAGCGGTGATGCCAAATGGTCGAACTGAACCGTACATGGTGTAGGCCTGGAGGTAGCCACCCATGCGGCTGGCAAGATCGGATGTGGGGATGGGGGTTTTGAAGTTCTGTCGCCAGCTCTGGGCCTCGTCGCGAGCGCGATCAACGAAGTGACGTCCATCAGGGACCATACCAGAAGATACCTGGTGAGATTAGTACAAGCTCATCCTAGCCGTGGCAGGTAGGTCTACGTACAGCTCCGACATGGCTATCGATAGTTGTAATACGCTTGTTGGCACCAGGTTTTAGGAGCTTGGATGAAACGACCTTCTCGATAGCTAGGACGACACCATCCTTAGCTCGAATACCGATCGAGGTACCGCCATTCTCTACTGCCTTGACTGCGTATTCGACCTGGAAGTTGCGTCCATCAGGAGAGAAGATGGAGTTGAGCAAATCATAGCCCGTGCCTATCGATGTCTAGAGGGTGAAAGACAGGCTAGGTCAGCACTTGAAGCTGTCTCTCAATGACGACAATCAGGCTTGAGCGAGTGGAGGGGTTAGCTTACCATGATGTCTGAATTTTCTGATCAAGTGAAATAGCGTGATGCGAAAGGCAAAAGAAGATGGGGTGGGAATTGGTGAAGTGGAGGGGAGCTGTGTTGTCGAGATGCTTGCGACGGTGTTGACTTGGAGCTTCCTTCACCCAGGCAGCCTGGAGCTGCGTGTTGCAGTTGAGGTATGGTACCTACTTGCAAGGCTGAAGAACTGATGCCTGAGGTGTAAAGGGTGTGCGCCACAACCAAGCGCCACGCTTCTTACGCCACATTCAGCTCAGCCTTGAGAGCTGGCACACACGTGGCTGTGAAAGCGGGAGTGGCGGATCCCTCTAGCTCTTCCCGAGTGCATCGATCTCCCCTGCAGGAGGAGACCTTTCATGGATCTAGACAGCTAGAGTCTAGAACTGCACATCAGACATCCATGGATTGCATGCAGTGGGCCAGCTAGGGGAAGAAAGAAAACTCAGGACTTCGATCCTAAACGATCAAAAGAGTTAGGTAACTTGGTATAAGCTTAGGAGTACCTGTTGCTAAGTTTAATTTTACACCCTGTATCAAGGTTTGACGTTTTCTTGCTTCCCGAGGGCACCAGGTCTTGGGACTGGATCGACATAACATGATGTTTTATTATAGCATGATATTTTTCTCACGACATTCCTCAAGTACAAGTCATATATAGGTACTAGGTACCTATCACTCGTGGATATTTTTTAATACCTCATACCTAGTAGTCTCTGTCCCCCGCAACTTTGACGCTTTGAAAGACTAAGGGAGAAAGTGAGACCAGGCTAATATCGAGACTCAAGTTCCCTACGTACGCCGCCAAGTTTGCAGGTCTCTTGCCAAGACAGGTAAGAGCTTATAGCGTCAACAGTTGAAGACCAAAAAATACCACTATAACACCTTGGGGGCATAGACATGACTGTTTCGTAGTTGGCGGTGAGTCTCACGTTTGTTGGAACCTAAGGGAGCTGAATATGGTAGTGAAAGATCCGTAGATTTCCATCTCGTGCTACCTAGGTAGGTAGGTATATTTTGATTCACAGAATGATATGCACGACCCAGAATGACTGAGAACGTGGCGAAACTGAGTGAGCCACGTCAAAGGAGATGATTCGGAAACGGAATGCAGATGGAACAGACGGCCATGTCGGCGTTAATAAGCTAGAGCATAAGGACAGTAATTAGTGTGTTACGGTCGCCTTGTGGCACAGGCTTATTGGGTAGCACAAGGTCAATAAGACCAGGGTTTGAAGCTCTTGGAGTTGGAAGAGTGTAAATCCTTCCGTGAAGGCGCGAATGAGGCCAGTGAATGGGGGGTATCGGTACCTCGACAGAGTATAGACATAGACATCTGGGAGCAATACTACCTGGGAGCGAAGATGAACAGACAAATGATGCACTAAAAGCGTCAAGTTTAGTGCTTGGAGGTGAATGGAAGTGGATGTTGTCATAAAGCCCATCATGTGCCTCTGTTAGTCGGATCTTTACTGCGTCATGACCTGAGAAGGGTGCCTGAGCAAATGAATTGGCAGGTGTGTGTCCCACTGAGCTGTCCTACGTTTCATGAGGTAAGGTAAGGTAAGGTGCCTACCCCTCCATGTACTTTTTTGGATAGAAACATCCCCCGCGCTTCCATCACCTACTCCTGGAAACACTCTTGATTCTCTTTTCATTAACAACGCTCGCGATTATTTGGATCCGAATAAGCATCATAGAGCGCCCTTGCGCTTCAAAAGTCTCATCATCTCACTTGAAAACTGCATAAAGAAGCCCCAAAAGATCCTCTCCACTCACAACTCACTTCCCTTCCCCGTGCGGTCCCTGCAACTCGACCCAACGGTCCACCGCTCTTAGACAAGCCCCTCCAAGTCAAGGCCTAATCAAGGGTCTTTTGAGCCAAAGAACAAGAGACGAACCTCTCTTTCTTGACCCAACCCTCTGTTATACATATCTCTCGTTCTTTCTCTATTGGCCTTGTCTGCTTCCCTTTGACTACTTGTCGAAAAGCTTAGCTTAGCTTCCAAATATAACAAAGAACAAGGGCATCCTCCTGTTCCTTTCTTCATCTGCATTGCGCATGACCCCGAAACACCTCCGTATATCGCTTCATTTCGAATCCCTTGCTATCTCAACCAGACTTCATCAAAAACGCGTTGAGCTAAAATAGGCAGACGAGCCCAAGAGTTACAGTCGCCGTCTCTTTATTCTGATATCAAAAGCAACAACTTGTCGTGCTCCTGTTGATACACATAACCGCACCACAGTTGGTATTCAGCAACTACCTTTGAACTCAATATCATGCATCAACTGCTAACAACTCTCAGAAACAATAGAACCAACCATGTCATTTTCTTCGTCCTCCATGCAACAGGATGAGCTTGCTGCTCTCCTGGCTCGTAACCTCAGCTTCAACCCAGTTCCCGAGCCTGCCCCTGCACCACAACAAGAGCCCAAGGCCGATCATGCTGAGCCCATCATCTATACTTCAGTCCACTACACCCACTCTGCACACATAGCTCAAGCAGCTCAACACCACGACGTGCCTCGTCGTGCTTCAGAGCCACCCCAGACGCAAGGACCCAGTGTTGAAGCTATATTGCAACACCATGGTGTTAATCCAGCTACTCTGACTCCCTCACAACTTCAGCTGTTCAAAGTTGCCGAGCCTTCTCAGCAAGAGAGACTTATTGAGCTTTGGAACATTTGTCCTCCCGGAAATGGCGGTGATATCCCAGCTCTCGCCTGGAGTAGCACCACCGTGGAACATGAGGAACAACTTGCCCGCTTGCGCTACGAGCGACTGAACCAGCAGCAACAAGTCATGAGTCTGGATGGTACTCAAGTTCAGGCAGTTGATGGTAGGTGGGTTCGTAACTCAGAGCCTGAGGTCGAACCATACATGACTTCTGGCTACGAGGAGCTGATGCGAAGAGAGCGCGAAAGAGAGACCCAGGACAGCCAGCCCAGGAGCACCTATGGTCTCTACTCACACGCCACAGACCCTGTTTACATGGGCCCGGACTACGCTCGTGAACAGCAGTTGCTGGAGATGGCAACTCAGTACGGCGCTTACCAAGGATTCCGAGCACCAGAGGTGGACACTATGGATGTCATGTAAATAAACATCGCCTGTCCAAACCGAGCAGCAGAATAGTACGACCAGATGTTCAATGGTCAATCTACATAGAAGCTCGGGATGGTGATGGGATATCATATGAGGTGGACAGCTTGTACGCGAATGTGGGTACAGGAAAGGGATTTGTTTGATAGAGCCATCGGCTGTTAGTCATTGTTTGGGTTTTGTTGCTTAGTATGGTTATCAAGTTGCTGAATGAGTTTATCATGAGAGACTGGCTTCCAAAGGGGAGTGGATAGGGCGGCGTTGGTGGAACTTTCACTTTTTTTTTGCAAATCATTTTGCTCCCTCTTCCAGTTTGCCCTCGTCAAGTCTTTGCAGTGTATGCTAACAATTAGTTCTACCTAGAGAGTATTTGCAAGGGCGGCAGTTTTGTTCGCCACAGGTACGTTGTCCCTTTCAACGCTTGCCTTCTGGGGCTGCAACTCACTTAATGTGCTCCCTGAGTGTGGTGTTTCATATATACTTCTTAGCAGTATATATATGCCAGGCACTCGCCCACTATGTATTTAACAACAATCAATAAAAAAACTTTCTGGTAAACACTGCATGTTTTCGACTTCCTAAAACTGCTGGTTTACGTGTAACAAGTCACGTCCATGTCTTTATTTTGGCTGTCCAAGTTGTTGTAAAGGGGTATCAAATTCCATTCACGCCTTGTGAAGTGAATGGTCATCATCATGCAGTTCATCTATAGGTATCCATGTTTAAATTCCAGTCTTCTCGAGCTTCTTTGCCAACTCATCCACCTCCTTGTCCTTGACAGGAATAACAGGTTCCTCTTGAGCTTCCTCGGCCTCCTTGATCAATTTCTCGGCTCGGTCCTCAGGCTCAATCTCCTCTTCCTCCTCTTCCTCTTCCTCCGCGTCACTGTCTGGCTCCTCAAGGTCCTCCAGCTCGTCAACACCCCATTCATCCTCGTTGACAATATCACCACCGAACTTCTCCTTGCGCTCCTCGAGAAGCTCCTGAAGGACGGGGATTGACTCGTCGTCCTCCGTGAGAATGTTGCCGTTGATTTCAATTCGCTTCAAAGCAGGAAGACCATCCTTGGCGGCAGTGGCGAAGGCCTTGATACCCTTGGAGGTGATTTCGTTGTATTGTAGACGCAGGGTCTCAAGCTTAGCATTATTTCCCTTAGCCAGAGCATCTGCCACGAGGACACCACCCTTGGCACCAAGTAGGGAGTCACCAACTCCCAGCTCCTGGAGCGAGGTCCAGTTGGCAACAACCTTTGACAGAGCTCGGGCCCCAGTGACGGTGAAAGTGTTGTCTTGCAGGTCGAGAACCTCGAGTTTGGAGGCGTGACTGAGACCTTCGGCGAGAAGGTGGGAGATACCTTCTTGTCGAATACCGTTTTGGACCATCTTGATCACTTTGATCTTGTTGTGCAGCTTGTAGGCCTTTGCCCACGCCGTCATACTTCCATTCTCCAATCGGTTTCGGCCGCAAATAACAGTCTCGAGATCGGGAACTTCCTTTCCTTCCTTTCGGGCAGCCTCCTTCTTGGCGTGAAGCTCGGAGAGCGCATCGGCGATGAGGATACCAGCGTGAGGGCCCATGCCGTTGTTGTTCAGGTAAAGGTGCTGCAGCGGCACGTGGGCGGCTAGGAAGGCCACGAGAGGCGCTTGGACGTTCAACCCAAAGGCATTGTCATTTAAGTTGATAGTGTTGAGCTTGGGAAGGTTGAGGACGGAGGTGAGCAGCGAAGAGATGGCGTCAGGGATCTCGCTCAGGAGTCGGCCGGTGAAGATATCGGCGAAGTTTGCGACCTAGAGAAGTGTATTGGTAAGTTATAGCAGCCAGGCAAAGGTGATGTTTGACGTACTCTCAGGTTCTTCTTGGTCGCAAGAACCTCGCCAAGAAGCTTACAGGCGCCAACACCCAGAGTGTTGCCCAAAATACGAACTTCTTCGACGTCTGTGGATCGAAGAGGGGCAATATGAGGCTCGAGATCCTCAGCAGTGTCGAGCTTGAGGCCCTTTCCCTCGAGGGAAAAGATCTTATCGGAAGAAGCCATTCTATAGTTAATTGAGAAAAGAGAAATTTGCGCAGAATCGAACAGCAAAGATGGTGACGACCAAGTCTGAAAGGAAAAGTCGGCGATACAATAAAAACAAAAGAATGTCGCCGGTATTTGGTGAATCAAGTCAAGGTGGGGGTGGGGTAGCAGACAGAATTAGGCAGTAGTTAGGCTTCTTGATCAGGCTTAGAGCATTTCCTAACTTTTTTATGTAATTTCCCATCGCCATGGGCAGCAGAGCTACTACTTACTCAGAGCAGCTTGTCAATGAGGGAGTAGACTATGAACAGACAGGAATATATCAGATATTACTCATCTCATTCGATCATTTGAAGATGGCTTGATGAATTGAAACATTATTCAAATAGTCATGAACCGCTTCGTCGTTACAATTGTTACGTGTAAGAAACACCTTACATCGATTGTTTCTACTGTCCTATGCAAATACTCAGTAGACTGACTGTCAGTATCCATGGACCAAACCGAACCCGACTTCAACCCGGGAGTCGGAAAAATTTGGAACACTCACTCATCGGAAGTCACCTGGCCGCTCAGCCGAGCAAGGCGAGAGTGGTCGAACACGTGACATTAATCCGACCCGCATCCAATCAGAGCCGGCTTATTGGAACGCTCGATAGGATTTTGTCTGATGCTGCTAATGATCTCTGCTTGAGCCCTTTTGTCCTCCGACTCCGAGAACGACCTCCCCATCTCGCCGTCTCATATTCGATCGCACCAGCGACGGTATAGCTCGCCCATAATGCTTGCCAGGTCGTGTTTGCGCTCGACGCGCACCTTCAATGGCCTCCGGAACGGCCCTTCTGCTGTCACCAAGGTATGGCACGATCCTACACCTCTGCCAGCGAGCTTCCCGTTTGCCGAGATGTCATAACCACGAACCCCAACACGCCCCAGCCACGCCAATCGCAAAAGAATGCGCCTCAATTGCATGTACACGATTGCTGACCCCATCTTCTTCCCAGCGTGCCGCTTCCTCGAGCTCCAGCGCCGCCAGCGATGCCTCTGCCACTCGATTGAACCTGGCTGCCGCCGCCTCGACTACCCTCGCCCTCGGCTCCATGGCCTGGTACTATCACCTTTATGGACCTGTTGCCTTTGCTATGACTCCCGCTGAAGAGGGGTACGTGATACTCTCGGTTCTTGATTGCTGTGCTTCTGGATCATCTCAATTTGGATGATGAGGCATAAATGCTGGCTATCGATGATCCGCACTGTTATTGCATCACCAATTGCTAACAGTGCCCATATAGACTTCACCCTACCAAGTACCCTTGGGTTCACAACAAGTGGTTCAAGACCTTCGACCATCAGGCGTAAGATGCCACCGATCCTGCTGAATACGCCGTGTCGAATTACTGACCCCCTTCTAGTCTCCGCCGTGGTTTCCAGGTTTACCAGGAGGTCTGCCAGTCCTGCCACTCCCTCAGCCGAATCCCCTACCGAACTCTCGTTGGCTCCGTCTTGACCGTTGACGAGGCCAAGGCCCTTGCCGAGGAGAACGAGTACCCCGGTGAGCCCGATGAGCAGGGCGAGATCCAGATGCGCCCCGGAAAGCTGGCCGATTACATGCTGCCTCCTTACAAAAACGAGGAGGCTGCTCGATTTGCCAACAACGGTGCTCTTCCCCCGGATCTGTCTCTTATCATCAAGGCCCGTCACGGTGGCTGTGACTACATCTTCAGCTTGCTCACCGGCTACCCTGAAGAGCCCCCCGCTGGTGTCCAGGTCGCTCCCGGCATGAACTTCAACCCTTACTTCCCCGGTACCGGTATCGCCATGGCCCGTGTCCTTTACGACGGTCTCGTTGAGTATGAGGATGGTACTCCCGCCACCACCTCTCAGATGGCCAAGGATGTTGTCGAGTTCCTCAACTGGGCTGCCGAGCCCGAGATGGACGACCGAAAGCGAATGGGTATGAAGGTCCTTGTCGTCTCTGCCTCTCTGTGGGCCGTCAGTGTCTGGGTAAAGCGATACAAGTGGGCTTGGTTGAAGTCTCGAAAGATCGCCTACGATCCCCCTAAGGAGGTCAAGGTCCGCCGCTAAAGGGTCAACATCTCAAAGTCTCATTTGTATACTAGTCGCCCCTAGATCAGCTCCTTTGTCGGCGGTGGCGGGTAGAAAAGAAGCGTGGTCGTGGAAGGAAAGGTGGATGTTAGAGTGTAAATCAGATGAATCGTTTTCAATACCTTATTCGACAAACTACCTTACACTGGGAAATATGCAGGGCTGATGGGCGGTAAAAATGTGAAAGCTCTCTGTACTCGTGGCCGCCATTTTCCCTATCTTCAATGCTAGATATACATGATTCTCATGTCCTGATCTAACAATCCGAGTTCATTGGGTTCTCATCACAAACCTTGGTCAAGTTTATAACGGCACCGTTCGACGCCACCCCACACTTATATGTTATACTCTTTTATTCAGAACGGATTTCAGTTACACAGCTGACTAATGTCTCATTGTCAATACTCAACAGATGACAGTGATACCTGGGGGGTCTTGTCTCGGGCTCATCAGGATGCCTTGAAATGCCTGTCAAGGAGGGACTTTGAGTTTGTGTTATTGCCTTGAGATATAACTATCAGTGCTATCCTGATTGTAGCCTCACTAAATTCTATAATTCAACTTGGCGAGAATTTATGACAAGCCGTGAAAACGAATTCCAATGCTGCCTTCTATATCAAACCGTTAAATGCGTGAATGGCTCCAGTGGTTTGTTCACTTAACGTCCAGGCCTCCTCCCTTGTCATTGGACGATAATTAGCTCCATAGTAAACATTCAACCCTCCACTCAATTAACCAAACAGGAACCACTTTTCACTAAGTTACCTACCTAGGTTACAGCAGGTGCCTTCTTTTAGTTGACCAGTCACTGTTGCTCCTCTTAACCACTCCCCTTCAATCCTATTTGGTTCTCAACCTCCTCCTCTCACCTCCACGCCCTCATACTGGGTTGTTGTCTTGTTCGCCTTTCTTCTGGAGCCACTGGGATACTTCAGTAGCGTTTTGTTCAGTGTCGAGTCTTGCCTACACTAGCTTCGCTGCCATACTCAATTTTGCCTCGCTGCACATACTTAATCAGTCCTGGCAAGGACCACACCACGATGCCCTTCGTTGGAGAAGACGCCCACGCAGGACGCAAGCGACGATGGAGCGACGATAATGAGCAGCCTAGATTGTCTCTATACCCTTCAGAGGAGGCCAAGGACTATTATATTCTCGACCAACTGCCGGACTCAGCCTTGCGAAAGGTCCTTCCGGTTTCTAAGCGAACCCGTATTATCGGCGACGATATTCACATCACTGACGGTCTCAACGCTTCGAGTTTCTCTTTCAATGCGCCCCACCGCCGACGGCGCTCATCGCAACTTAAGATGCTGTCGGTGCAGCCCGCCTTTGCCAAATCTCAAGTGACAGGCGCTCTGCTTGTTCCCTGTAACATCTGCCACCGCAAGCCAACCAAGAAATCTGATCTCGACTCCTTTGCTAATTGTGAGGGATGTGGCGAGCGCACTTGCTTCATTTGTATCAGAGAATGCCGTGGCTGGAATCCGGATGGTGGCTCTGGTGTCTCGGAGCAAGAAGTACTTTCGAGGTCGTTCCACATGGATGATGTTGATGATGGACGGCAACAAGAACGGAACGATACGAAGAACGGAGCACGGCAAACGGACAAGGGATGGAACGCTGCTGGACACCGGGCTGTTATTTGCAGTCGGTGCAGTATTGAGTGTGGAGCAGAAGGAGACGTCGCATGCCTGGGCTGCTTTTCCCGGATGGAATGCTCATGAGTCGGAACATGCATGATATCACGGGACTTGATGGATGAATAATGATGGTTTTCTTGGGCTTAAGCTGGGCGCACACATCTGCCTCAGGTAAGGTAGTTCTGCAGGGTATTTTGAGCGACGCATCTGCTCTGTTGGATGGTATGGAAGTGGACTCATATAGCACGTTAGCGTTCATGGGCATATCACGGGAACGGTGTTTCGGTTTTTAGGACCTTGATGGTCTTGTTTTGTGGCATCCGGATTGCAAGTGAATCACGGGGTAATTTCACAGTAGATAGATTCTGCATATATCATTATGGCATCGGGAGCACAACAAACTAAGTCATTAATGCAATTCACTTTTGAGCATGCTTGTAGAAGCAATTTGTTCATTGTGACGTCTATGTTCCCGCCATCCAATTGCCCTGTATTCATACACCGCATTAAAATACACCTTGCCTTATGGTGAGTATGTCTAGTTGTACTGCATATACGTCGCCGTCGAGTTGAACTTGAGGTTACCCTTGATGACTTTGTCAACTGCACTGAGGAAATCCTTCTCGGATGCAACCTTTCTCCTTGCGCGAATGGCATACATGCCGGCCTCGGTGCAAACACTGCGCAGCTCAGCACCCGTTGCGTTGGGGCAGAGACGAGAGATGAGCTCCCATCGGATGTCCCGCTCAACCGACATGGATTTAGCGTGGATGCGAAGAATGTTAGCACGGCCCTCAAGGTCGGGCAGTGAGAACTCGATCTTTCGATCGATACGGCCGGGTCGCATGAGCGCAGGGTCCAATGTAGAGGGTCTGTTGGTGGCAAACATAACCTTGATGTTTCCACGAGCATCGAAACCATCAAGCTGCGTAATAAGCTCCAGCATAGTTCGCTGAACCTCGTTGTCTCCACCAGCACCATCGTCAAATCGAGCACCACCAATGGCGTCGATCTCGTCGAAGAAAATGATGCATGCCTTCTTTGTACGGGCCATCTCGAAGAGCTCTCGAACCATCCTTGCGCCCTCGCCGACATATTTCTGAACCAGCTCGCTACCAATAACTCGGATAAAGGTGGCGTCTGTTCGGTTGGCAACAGCTCGGGCACAGAGGGTCTTTCCGGTTCCAGGAGGACCATAGAGGAGGGCACCCTTGGGAGGATCGATACCGAGGTTGACAAAGCGCTCAGGAGACAGTAGAGGCATTTCGACAACTTCCCGTAGCTTCTCAACCTGCTCCTTACAACCACCAACATCGCCGTAAGTGACATCGGGCTTCTCCTCCACCGTCATCATTGTAACGCTCGCATCGATTTTGGGCGGTAGGGGAAGCATGATTTGGTACTTATTCCTGTCGACACCCACGCGCATGCCTTCTTCGATGTCGGTAGGACTGACGCGCTCTCCAAGCTGGACAACGAATTTTGCGATTTGCTTCACGTTGATCACATATTTGCTCTTGGCCTCGTCGCCCTTCTCGTCAGCTATGATTTTCGTGCAACGTGCCACCTGGAAAGGTTGCTCTTCAGACATTCGCTGACGGTCGGCGGCGACATCCCATAGATGTGGGGGCGCGAGTCCTGTGTCGGATTCCTATTGATGTTAGAAGTCTGTCCTACGTTCGCAGAATTCCCGCCCAACCTTGACGCCGATCTTCTCATCGACACTTTGTTGCTTCTCCTTGATCTGCTTCTCGAGCTTCTTGATAGATGTACCATAAGGCGCGGCACCGTACGTCTTGAGAACCTGAATATCCCTGACGCTGGTGTTAGCGTACTAATCGCACTCTCATTTCCAGGAGGGCATTCGTACTCGTCTGTTAGAGGTGTGATCTTCTTCTCTTCTACCTCATCGTCGGCAAAGTTCTTCTGGTACTTCTCCCAGTTGGAGCCGGTTGCGGAAGGCTGTTGCTGGCTGTCAGTATGGGATAGGACACAACGAAGCTTGTATGCCTGCAATGAGACTGACCATGATGAGGACCGCGGCTCTCCAATCTGATAATAGTGTTTCGAGGGTTTTATATGAGGGCTCTGTATTTACGAAGGCACTGGTGGATAAACTATGATCAAAGAGAGTCGAATTGTTGCTGGTGTGGTCGTGATTGTTTGGGGTTGGAGGTGTCACCGAATGCCTTCCGTAATCTGTGAGTTGCCTTGAGCGAGCTTGGAGCACGGACCCACGTAATAGTGCCGCTGGAGCCAAAAGCAGACTAGGACGTTCAGAGTTAGCTCAAGGAACCTGTCGGAGCTGGATGATCTCTAACCCCGATCCAAAATTTCTAGGTTGACAATTCCATGGCGGAGTAGGGCAGCCTAGGGGAGGTGGGACATCTCCAAGAAGTCCAGTCGTGTTCCTACAAAGCCCCGCCATCAACATCACTTCTTTGCTTTGAGGATCTAGGGACCGCCAAATTATTATCAAAACATGTCTGCCCCTGTCGCAGCTCCAGCCCCTACAGCGGGAGGCTCTAGCAATGCTACTTTCCGAGTATGAAGAGCTCCAGACAGGTTTTTGAGCTTCACCCCGCTAACTCTAGACAGGATAAGGAGAAGCCCATGGCGGTGCGCTCCTCGAACATTGTCGCCGCTAGAGGTATGGCGCCTTTGGTGCAACAACAAGCTTCACAGATATTAACGGTTGAATAGCTGTCGCGGACGCCATCAGAACCTCTCTCGGTCCCCGAGGAATGGACAAGATGATTCGAGGTGGAAGGGGCGAGACCATTATCACAAACGATGGAAACACCATGCTCAAGAGCATGTCTGTCATGCATCCCACAGCAAAGATGCTTGTCAACCTTTCTGGTGCCCAGGATGTTGAGGCTGGTGACGGTACAACATCTGTTGTCGTTATCTGCGGAAGTCTTCTTGGTGCTGCCGACCGACTTCTCTCCAAGGGCATCCACCCTTCCGTCATCTCCGAGTCCTTCCAACGAGCTGCCGCTGCTGCCGTAGAGGTCCTACACGACATGTCCCTCCCAATCACTCTGAGCGATACTTCCTCGTTACTGCAAGCTGCCAACACCTCTCTGTCGTCCAAGATTGTCTCCCAATACTCGAATTTGCTTGGACCCATGGCGGTGAACTCAGTGACTAAGACCATCGACCTGAAGACCGCCGATAACGTCGATCTTAAGAACATTCGAATTGTCAAGCGAGTTGGTGGAACAATTGAAGATAGCGAACTTGTTGATGGTCTCGTTCTCACCCAGCCTGTGCTCAAGAACGCTGGTGGTCCTGCCCGTATGGAGAAGGCTCGAATTGGTCTCATCCAATTCCAGCTGAGCCCCCCCAAGCCTGACGTATGTCCATTTCTGTTGCATGAGGGATACCTTTTACTTACAATCTATAGATGGAGAATACTATTCAGGTCAACGACTACCGACAGATGGACAAGATTGTTAAGGAGGAGCGATTATACCTCCTGAACATGGCCAAGAAGATTAAGAAGGCGAAGTGCAACGTTCTGTTCATCCAAAAATCCATCTTGCGAGATGCTGTCAACGATCTATCACTACACTTCCTGGCCAAGCTTGGTATCCTTGCTGTCAAGGACATCGAGCGCGACGAAGTCGAATTCATCTGCAAGTCAACTGGCTGCAAACCCATCGCTGATATTGATTCTTTCACCGAGGATAAGCTGGGCTATGCGGACCTGGTTGAGGAGGTTCAGTCTTCTGGATCGCGCATGGTCAAGGTAACAGGCACCAAGTCTGTCGGCAAGACCGTTTCCGTGGTTGTCCGAGGTGCCAACTCTCTGATCCTTGAGGAGGCCGAGCGAAGTCTGCACGATGCTCTTTGTGTGGTTCGATGCCTGGTGAAGAAGAAGGCTCTCATCGCCGGTGGTGGTGCCCCTGAGATTGAGATTGCTGCACAGCTGTCCAAGCAAGCGCGTAGCTTGACAGGCACCGAGGCAATCTGCTGGAAGGCTTTTGCGGATGCCCTCGAGGTGATTCCCACCACACTGGCCGAGAACGCCGGTCTCAACAGTATCAAGGTGGTGACGGAGCTACGACACCGACACGAGATGGGCGAGAAGAATGCAGGAGTCAGTATCAAGTCCGGAGGAGTCAACACCAATATTTCCAAGGAGAATGTGTTGCAGCCTCTTCTTGTTAGCACAAGCGCGATCGAGCTGGCGGCTGAGACAGTCAAGATGATTCTGAGGATAGATGACATTGCTTTGACCCGTTAGAGTGAGATATCCCCCCCTGCAGCATCTGCCTTGGGTTGTATGAAAATACCAAAAATGGGTTCTGGATCTGCCAAAAGCATTGCATTTTATAGAACATGGTGAATCCTATAATTTATGCGTGGTGATTGATTGAGTTCCTCTATTGTGTTGTATATGTACTCGTCAGTGATTAATGCTGGAATCCCACCCACCTCAGGGGTGGAAGGCCAGTCCGCTCCTTCCATCTGCAACCTTTCGTACAAAGTTAACTCAAGGTACCTGAGGCACCATGAAAGGGTTGCTCATACAATACTCCGACAATTCCTCCCAGTCCAACCAAAGAATTTCAGCTTTACGATATTGGTTTGTGCATTTACTTAGCTGCGATCCCTCTCAACAATGGCTGCGAGTGATGAGTCAAATTATTCTAGTAATGAGGACAACAATCCCAATTTTGCTGCAAAGACCCAGGGGCGCCTTTTGCAGGTAAGATTTACGACGTTCTGACCCATAACCGGAATTTCTCTTACTCTTTCGCTGGCAGTTGAAGAAGGGGCGAGATGAGCGCATGAATGCTATTGTCCAGGAGTCAGCTACAGAGACGGACAAGTTACGCACCAGCATCGCCAGGTTTCAACAAGATCGACGAACAAAAGAGTATGCAGCTCAACAGAGCCTCAAATGATTTCAGGGATATAACTGACAATTGATAGAGTCCGCGCCGTTGCCATTTCTGTGAGCAGGGTTATTGAAGCAGTAGAGCGCAGGAAAGGCATTGAGCAGCAGATGGAAACACTCGTTTCTCGTTTAATCAACAAGACCCAGGAGGTTGAAAGCATGATGAAAATAGGCCTTCGAGGAAGGGAAGACGATATGAAGAAGGCCAAATAACCGGAATTCACGGCCATGTTTTCTTGTTAGGACATTTCAGTCTTGGGCGTTATGAGACAGGCCAGTGGGAATGAACCTGCGCAAGAACCTATGATGGACACTCACAATCAACGAAACTCGAAACTTTGATGAGTTCTTTGCGCTGCTCACATTGACGCGGAGACCATCGAGGACAAGTCTTTGCGAGCGTGCATTGCTTACCAGTTAAGAGGACATATCACGCCACTGCTGACCATCAATGTTTACCATATTCTCCAGAGGGGAACATGCATGGATTGCCCTTTATTCTACATTTATCGATCTGTTATACACGGGCATATTCTATGGCCGAAGTCATTCCATCGTGTGAATCTGTGAATCTTTTACACCTGGTACCCAAATCCCGACATGCATGATCGGTACTGGTCGATTAGGGATTTGCAGTCTGCGGCAGGATCTTTTGCGTTGGAGAAGAGCATACACTCATCACGCTTGGCCTTCTCGTCCTTGCACACACAGCAGGGCTTCAAGGGGTGTTAGAATAGTAATTGAGAGCCGTTGTTGATCCAAGAGAAGCTCACCTTGGGCTTGCTAGCAACTGTGGTGGAAGGGGACGCAACATTTGCGGCGGCGCTCACGGGCGAAGCTATAGAGCCATGTTAGTGTGAATTTAGGAGCAATTGAGTGTTTTGAAGGCTTGAACATACAGATTGTTGTTTGAGCTGCGTCCATCGTGTCTGGGTGATTTTAATTCGTAGTTGTGAATTATCAAGTCAAGAAAATAGATCGTCGGCTAAGTTGACCTGGATTCGGTCATTCGTTTCCAATGGCGAAATGCGCCAGGGGAGTCAGATTTCTAAGCTCTGTCTAGGCCGCTGACCAATCATTTCTTCCGGCTCACGTGGAGTCGCGAGGACTTCGCGCTTCTCATCTGACGTCATTTATTTGCAATCACGCAAGTATTGCAGTCAGGTAGAGGCCTCCATTGCTATGAGTGTTCTGAATTAGACTTGGGTACAAGAATATCCAGCTCCATATCGCAGTTCTAGCTCATCAGTCTTGACGTTTACGAAATTACCGATCTGGGAAACAGGTCCCTGTCATTTGGAGCCGGTGTCTTCCGGGGACTGGCATCGCGGGTGGACCCGCGATGCCGGGCCTCACGGATTTACGCCGGCGACAAGGGCAGATTCTCACCCGCCTGGTGACATATTCTGCGACTTGAGTGATGAAGTTGTAGCCGTATCCAATCATTTAACTGACCCTTTCCGCTGTTGGCTTACATAGTACTACGGGCTCGTCGATTCATTGGACCCTATGCTTTGTTCGAGCCCCTAAATTGAGTCACCGCAAGTTTCATTGAGTCTGGGCTGTCAATCGCTTTGTCTCGATGTGAATGTTGAGAAATACCGAGCCTTCCTCTCAACAGATCATCAGCTGGAGTTCTAGCTATAAAGCCAGAGGCTTCCGGACTCAGAGATATAAAAATACGGTAATCATTCTTTCGATTCAGCAACCTAGGTAACCATGCTTAACATTGAGGAAATCCGTGCTCTCGGAAATGTCCATCCAGAGTTTGAGCCTGTAAGTTGTCGAATACTCTTAGGCATCACAAGTTGTTAACAACCTTCAGATCATCAGGGCCCATAACCCAATGCTTAAAGGATGGGATATGAGCACTGACCTAGAATCTTTTCGCGAAATGATGGCTCAAGTGAAGCAGTATCGACCCAAACCTGACCCGGCCGCACTTTCATATCACACCAAGGACTTCAAGATTTCTCTGAGAGACGGATTTGAAGTTGACGCCAGATCATATGTGCCCAATGGTGACATGTCGCCTGACGGACGTCCTGGGCTTGTTGTCTTTCACGGTGGAGGCTTTCTCACAGGTGATCTTGACACTGAAGCAGGACTATGCGCCGATTTCACAAAGCTTGGAGGCATTGCTGTGAATATCGATTACCGCCATGCTCCTGAACATGTGTTCCCCCAAGCTATCAATGACGCCTTTGATGCTACTGTTTGGGTGAGTGAACCTTGACTCAAGAGACGAATGTGACAATGCTGAAACCAGACAGGTATCTCAAAATGTGGACAAGCTTGGAATCAACCCGTCCAAAGGCTTCATCATTGGTGGTACCAGCTCAGGCGCCGATATCTCTCTTACCATCTCCCATCTATACAGAGACGCCGAGCCCTTGCACCCTCTTACGGGTGTTTATGCTCCAATCACTTCTGGTGTGAATGATCAGACTGTCCCTGAAAAGTACAAGGAGTACTTCATCAGCTATGAGCAAAATGCCAATGTCCCCGTGTTTAGCGCAGAGTCGATGAAATTCGTTCACTGTATGCCTGGAATCCTCCCGTGCCCAGGCTGTGCTGACAAGTTTGACAGCAAAGTACAGACCTGACCCAAAGAGCCCTCTTGCTTTTGCGGTTGCATTCCCCAGTCATGCAGGCCTTCCCAAGACTTACTTTCAGGCCTGTGGGATGGACCCTGTCAGAGACTGCAGCATTGTGCTTGAACAGATATACAAGGACGAGGGAGTGCCCACAAAGATTGACATCTACCCGGGCCTTCCCCATGCGTTCTGGGCTATATTTCCAGAACTTGAGATATCGCAGAAGCGAGAGCGGGATGCCGTCGAGGGTCTAAAGTGGTTGCTGGCTGGGTGAAGGCCCTAGGCAACGTCTATGCCAATGGACGCTTTGTTATTATTTCGTTTCAATGAGTCAGACAAGCATATTGAGATGTCGAACCAGCACTGGTAGTCGTGTGCTTCCACGCGTGCGAAATGATTGGGGGTACAGGTGACGTAGACCAGCCGTGTAAGTGGGCAAACTCAAGCAGCTGTGGCCAAAAACTACGAGTCTTTTTTGAGATCTTGGGGTGAACCGCAAAATAAAGGGAAGGGCATTTGAAACCTTCTACTAATTTAAATATCTGCAAAATTGAATATGAAGAAAAAATCTCCAGGGAACACTGTCTGAGAACAGTGTGTTGAGACTGAATCGCAGGTTCATCTATGCTTTGAAGGAAGACTATCTCTCACGCAGCGCGCCTGAGAAAGCAAGTGTTGGCAAGCAAATCTTGCCAATGTCAAGCTTAATCTCAGAGCCCAGTAGAAATTAATTAGAGGCCACGCGGCTGCTGGCAGACTGAGGTGATTGATCTAATCTGATGTGGCGATGATGTGTACTATTGCTGAATGACTCAGCAGTCGACTGAAATTAAGGTAGTTAGAGAGTAATTAGTTCTTTGAGCTGCTTTTGCCTTCGAATAAGCTCGGATGGTCTTGTCTGCCGTCTGCCTGCAAAGTCGCCGCCATTCGCACAATACGATAGTGCGAAAAACACAAGCCGGTGCCGAGTGAACGGACTCGGAGTGTGGCCCAATTTATTCGCCCCCCGATGTTTTATTGGTCTCGGGACCGATCATGCTCCCTCACGCAACCTTGAGTCCTCTGGAGGCGATTTCAAGTGTGCGAGTGGCCGCGCGGCGACAAGAATGTCCCGAATCAAACGCATTTGCCTTCTCTGCTGATCCAAATGGTTCGACCAAATTCATGTAAGTCTGATACGTGTGTCAATTGTGCCTAGTCAAGGTTACGATGCGGGTTACGCATGTGTCTAGATCTCGCCTCCTAGCGGATGAGATGCCCCATCTGGCAGCCCGTCTCAATGGAGAATTTTTTTTATTATATAAATCGTATGCTATGTCGACATGGTACGATAATCACCACCAGCTTCCTCTACATCATCTATCTACATTTATAAACAAACACTCTTGACCTCTAGTCATTATCATCACTACTCCAAACCATCCAATACTTGATAAGTATCCATTACGCAAAATGAGTCGACAATCAAACCCATTCAACAATGCAAACTTCTGGGATTTTGTTCAGCACTTTGACCCCAACCAAGCAACTGGCCGCGGAGTAGATCACCAGACTGAGACTCCATTTCCCTCTTTCATGGCCGGTTTCCCCTTTGGTTCGCCAGCTGGCCCTCATCCTCCTCACCCTCCTCATCCCCATGGGCATGGACATGGTCCACGAGGACCTCCTCCACCCCCTGAGGCTGACGGCTTCGTCTGGGGTCCTTGGTTCTCCGGTGAAGGTGCTCCCAACAGTCGAACCCATAATGAGCAACGCCAGGAGGCAAACGAGACCCAGCAAGCTACCGGAAGTGAGAGCCACGAGTCTGACGAGACCATGAATGTCCCTGACCCCGAAGAAGTTGCCCCTGAGGAGAATCAGTGCGGAGCTCGGCCTGAGTGGGCTGGGCGAGGTCGTGGCCGTGGCCGTGGAGGCCCTCGATGCGGTCGAGGTCGAGGCCGCGGTGCTTTCCCCCATGGTCCTCACCATGGCCCTCATCACGGCCCTCATCCTCCCCCTCCTCCTCCCTACGGTGGCCCCTTTGACCTTTCTGGCCTCTTCCGCGGATGGGGCAACCATCCTTTCGTTCGCAACATGCGCGAGCAGTTCCAAGAGAACCAGAACAGGAGCCAGGAGCAAAACACCAACGACTCATCCGACTCCTCCTTCAACCCACCTATCGACATCTTCAACACCGAGAAGTCATATGTCATTCACGTCGCCCTCCCTGGCGCAAAGAAGGAGGATATTGGCCTGAACTGGGATGCTGACCGCAACCTTCTCAAGATCGCAGGCGTCGTCCACCGCCCTGGCGATGAGGCCTTCCTCAGCACTCTCAGCTCTGGCGAGCGCAAGGTTGGCATGTTTGAACGCAACGTAGCTCTGCCGCCCTCGGGAGCAGATGAGCGCGACGAGGTTGACGGTCTGGGCATCACCGCCAAGATGGAGGACGGTGTCTTGGCCATTACCGTGCCCAAGGCTGAGAAAGAGTGGACTGAGATCCACAAGATTGATATCGAGTAGGGATTGGAAAGGTTGGAAATGATATGTTATGATATCCACACTTGCAATGGAGTTTGATAGCTGCTATGGCTTTTGGTCAGTTTCACGATTACCTCGTTTAGCTTCTGGTTTTTAGTTTGGGCTCTGTTGTCGCGAATACCTTGAGTGCCTGAATACGATATCTATATCCTTATTTAGCAGTGGCGGAAAGAGAAAAGAACAAACCAAAAAAAAGGGGGAAGAGAAGGGGTAGGAAGAAAAAAAAAATACATACATCTATTAATCATTAAAATCTTTATTTGCAGACGTGACTAGTTCCTTTGAGACCTTTCTGATCCAAATTTACATGTCAGAGTAAGGTAGAGAACCAAGGTGATAGGTATAGTTTATTTACTTAATTTATTCAGTCTAACAGCTTAAAGCTGAACATGTCTTCATCCGCGTTAAGGCCTATGCAATGGGTATATGCTAGAATGTAGTGGGAGTTCTCTCTCAGAAGAAAAAGTCTTTGCCGGTCTCTCCAAGCCGGTCGTGTTTAAGAAGGTGAATATAAAAATAACGTGCTTCAAAGTGCTTTCATCATGTCGATGAAACAAAAGAGGTCGATGTGCTCCTTGCACAGTATGCAATTTCAGATGATCTTTCCAGTGTAAAAGAAAGTAGAAAGTGAAGGAATAACAAAGAAAACAAAAGTGAAAACCAGCAAAGTGAACTCCTATGTAGTCCTCAACGTCCAATCATTAGGGTATTAGTGAATCGAGCTGGGCATGTCCCTCGTCACTTCAGAAACAAAAAAAAAAGCGTACAAGATTCGCTTGCTATAACTCAAGCTCGCGAGTGATCTCCTCGCGCACATGGCGAGACCACTTGAGAATGGCAGTTTCAAAATCAATCCAGACCTGTGGAGATGTGTTGTACTGGACTCCGAGCACATCGACTTTCAACATGACCTCGAAGCGCAGTTCGGCAGCTTTGACCCAGTATCGTAAGTTATCAGCGCATCGATAGGGCTTCTGGGTATCGGTATGAAAGCTTCCAATGGCACCAAATCGTCTTCGTGATTTGTGCACAACCGCATTGTGAAGTTTGACCAGTCGCACACCATTCTGCATGGCTTCCAGGAAAGGGGTAGGCTTCGAATCTTCAGGCGACATTGACTTCCATTCTGGTAAAGGTTCAGAAACCGTGTCCATAGACATGAGAAACGCTCGTTCCCGCTCCAGTTCGCGACCAGTCCAGTCGCCCTTGAGCCATGTCCAGCCGACCCGTTCAGCCCGCTCCGCGTCTTCGATCTCCTGTTCCTTTTTCAAGATATCGAAGACACTCTCGACCCAGTCATTCATGGTTTTGATCTCCTCTTGCCTCATGCCTTCTTTGAAATTCCGGGTGGCCATCTGCCTTAATGTTTCCATGACAGCTAACAGGTCTGCCCTGACTTGCTTCTCGGGTTTAATAGAGTCAAGACGGTCAGGCAGTTCGTGCGCTGTGTAGTAGATTTTTGCCGCGCGGATTGCCAGCGTAACAACGTCGAGAATATGCATTCCTTGCAGCTCGAACCAACCTTGTGTGTTTTCCGCCGGCATGTTGGGGTAATCGGTGGCACTGGACGGTGCCTCGTAAGTGCCGGTTCTTCGCGCCTCAACTTCATCCAGTGCCTTCTTGGCGTCGCCAAGCGTTTGCTCGAGTTCTGACTTGAGCTCCAGGATGGTAGGTGGCTTGGGGACCACCTTTTCACGGTGGTGATACGTGCTCACAGTCGGTGGGAGCATATCACCGCCAAGGTCACTGAAGTTGTCCTCATAATAATCATCCAGCTCCTCGATAGGAGACTCAACAAGGTCGGTGCCGAAGCCCTGGGAGCTGAAATCTGGGCTGCTGTCGGTAGAGGCGTATGACGAGTCAAAATCCGAGCCAACGATCTTGGGCAAAGCTTCGGCATTCGTGTCCAAGGAGGAGAGATCCAGGGTGGCGCGCTGCTGTTTCTTCCTGGCCAGTTGACCACCCTTGCCGTCAAGTAAGCCTGTTCGAGCAAAATAGTACTGCAGATGCGCGATGCTGCCCAGGCTCATCACACTCTCGCGGGATCGGGCGCTGGCGGCAAAATCAGTTCCTTGTGGCCGCATATATCCCCGTCGGCGACTCCTGCCGTCAAAGTTATAACTGGAGTGACGAGACATGGCCGAGATATCTGAATGACGATTCTTCAGCGTGCTAGTGTCGAGGCTTCCGGTGGAATGACGGTTGAACTTCTCTATGCCTAGAGCATCCCGAGGGTTGGCATCGTTACTGCCATGCGACCAAGAGGATGTCGTCGACAAGCAGCGAGAGAGCTCTGGGCATGCACCGATAGCTGGTGTTGGAAGAGCGTCCGGAGGCGGGGAGTCGCAGCGAAATGAGGGTGTCTGATCGTTGGTGGTAGCCATCTTGCTATAGATCCTATGCTGGTACCGTGCTAAACAAAAGAGAGTACAGAGTGTGGTAGAGCTTGAACTTGATTTATCGATGCGTAGTAGTACAATAGTTGATCGACCCTCGCAAGATCAACCTTGTGACCTTTGACGGTGACGTTGTGTCTGTCAACAATGATCTGCACTTACACAGATTCACAAACACGAGAGATGAGGTCCCACACGATATCTCGGAGATAGCTTGGCCTAGAAGTTGGGGCTTGATAATGGATCAGCCCGGGAACTGCGACTGGGTTGCGCTGCAGGTGAGGGACAATGATCAAGAGAGTGTGTGTGTAATAGAAAAGGTGAAGATCGAATAAACGCAGTAACCGAGGGGTAGCAAGGACAGAAGACAGGACAGCAAGACAGGACAGGACAAGATGAGACCAGGTAAAGAGGGGGGAGGAATTAGATTAATTAAAAAGTTGATGGCGACAAGACGGGAAGGGGAAATTCAATGGATGAATGATTTCCAGGGGGTTTCCAACGGCGATGGGGCGACCTGATGCCTGGATACAGTCAGTGAGTGGTTGGCGGGACAGGCCCATATGGGCACGGGCAAAGCCAGGGTAAAATTACACATCCAGTTCTCCAATTCTCACGGATACCGACTGGACAGCGAAAGGCCAACGCGTGACAGGGGTGATTAATAAGAGACGATGGAGAAGCTACCTAAGCTGCTGGTCGTAAACAGAGCAAGGATTAAAGAAAGATTTCGTGTTTTCCAGAAGCCGCGTGTCGTCAGGGTTTATCGGTAGAGCAGGAACAGTAGCAGTAGCAGTAGCAGGAGCCGGAGGGAGGTAGAGGGAGAGTCGATAGGTAGGTAAGGACGTTTTCTACCTATTCGTTATTATCGTGATGGCGGTTTGAGATGTACCTAGAGTCGACCAAGGGCTACCAGATATGTATCATGTATGGCTTGGGACAGAAGAGGATTAAGATCGGCATCACAGACGCCAAAGACAGGGAAAGAAGCTGCAATAGACAAGACAGCCCTAGGTACAAATGACAAGACCATCCAGGAAGCCCTTCGAGTAAGAAAGCTCGAATAAGAGGCCGTCGACTGGACACAACTAACCACCCGTTCTCTGAGCTTGGAACAATTGGTACAGTAGCGTTGATCAAACACGACAAATTGCACGGTCAGATGTCAGGGATAAATGAATAGATGGGGTCGGGGGGAGGATCGAATATGGAGCAATAGCATCGGCATCATTAGTACAGCAGCAAAGCTCTTTTTATTAATATCACAATTGTCGATAACCGACAGCACGCCAGTATCGACCATATCCCCGGGCAACCTGCAATTGTACAAGAACGGATCGTGAGCTTGCAGATTCAGAGGGCTAGGCCTCTAGCACAGGCTGTATCGGGCATGCTAAGCTCCTCCAGGCTGATTGGAATTCTTGCTCGTCTGCAATGGGCCCGTTGCTATGGGCATCAGCAGTTACGAGTTTCAGACTTTCATTGGAACTCCATCCCGATGACGACAAGGAGCCGTTTACAAGAAAGCTCCGTGCTCAACAAAGGCCATTGGACCCCGTGAACGTCGAACCTGGGGCTCGGGACGGGCCCGATGGTTAATTCTTCCGTTATTGGGTTCATGCATTTGAAATCCATACCTCAACTATCAGCCAGTTGTTACAGCTCAAGTTTTCCGAAATCTAACCGTAATTGGTGAATGAATCATCATCTAATAAATGGCATATTGCACATGCTCTATTGCAGCGTCTTTCCATAATGACTTCCATGTCTTCTGGCTCCGTACAGCTCAATGTCTGTCAATTCAAAGCTGAATACATGTGGCAACCTGTTCCCAATCAACTAATTGTCCACTTTACAAGCTTCCTAACTTTAATAAGCAACCTTTGGATCGACAACAGAGGTCGATATACGCTAATTCTGACCGGCTGCTGTTAGGCGAGATCATTGACCAGGGATACAGCTCTTCAGACAATTCGCAAGCAAATCAGAAGCAGCTTATGATCCAATCCCGGCAGTTATCCCGGGTCAGTGGGCCTCAATCTAGCATACTACGTAGCATGTAATGTAATATGGATGAATATCGTCCTTTCGTGCGTTCAAGTATTGTACTGTACCTATATGTACAGAGAGACGCGGCTACGAACTGGTGGGTGTAGAATTTAAAAACTCAATTTGTCCTCCTTCCTGCGGGCTTCTTGTCTATTTGCAGAGTGCTGAGAGAAACGACTCCGTGTTCATCTCAGCTTATACCCGTTGCTTTAACGACACCTCACAAACCTTCTTTATGCTGAGGTCTTTGACTTTTAGTGGCTTCCATCTTACCTCGTTTGGCCTTTCTCTTTGGTTATCGTTCTATTGCCGGATTGAGGTTAACTCTTATTCTTCACTCTATTCTTTTCCCATCCAATACCTTAATAAGGTACGTAATTTTTTTTCAATACACACATAGCTCCCATGTTCTTTTCGCCGGCCTTGGCTACTAACCTTGTACCTGCCGAAACCTAGCCTATTCCACGCCTCTGGCCCTTCCATTTACATAGTAGGTAGGTACCTATCCTCATCTAATAAGTCACCACCAATCTTCACGACCTTGAGTTGCCAATGACATTTTCCTCTACCTTTGACTACAAACTCACTCTCTTTGTTGGCTACTCTCTTGTCCTGCCAACTACAACTCTGCCTTTCTCCACTTACGGCAGTCATAGCATCTTGGACACGTCTTGTCATTCTCTTTTCAAATACTCTGTCCGAAACTTTGACCCCCTTTTGTCTCCGCCTGACACTCTCTGTCTCTCTGTCCTCATCGAACGATAGCCGTGTTGCTCTCGTTTGATGAGAGTTCGAGTACTTCGGTCCCATCTGAGCTTTCCTCTGCGACGACATTTGGCCCGACTGTTTTGTTGTACTCTTCACCAACGCACCTGTCCTGCCGATGTGCTTATCATTTGTCTACCTTACCTATCTGAGCTAGGCGAGGTTATAGTTTGAGGCCGAGACGACAGCTCCTAATCGACTCAAACGGCAACGTTAAAAACCTTTAACTGTTCATTGCTGATTCACCAGAGGTTGCTTCTGTTGTTGTGTTGCAGCTACTCTTACACTCCTGCAGCAGTCTCTTGCCTACCTACACTTACCTCCACTCCAATCAGTGGCTGGCAGTCTGGTAATCTCCGCTGCAGAGGACCCTCAAAACTTGGCCGCTAGCTCCACCCAAGCTATCATTGACAGCAACCCTCAGCCCATCCATCACATCCTAGATGTGCATGTGCATGTGAGAGCGTCGTAATTCATTCGACCACTCTCCCTCCAACTTTCTGCTCCGACACTGTCATTGGGGTTCGTATTGGCCTCAGCGATCACGGCTGCACAATACCATGACAGTTTGATAGCGCACGGTTGGGCCAGAGTGATTAGTGGCACTGAAAGGCAAGATATTTGTCTCAGGGAGATAGAGGGAGAGATCCGGAGTGTGCATAAGGACACTCTGTGACAGTTACGCAGAAAAAGTTGGAGATTTCACGCCTCACCAACAATCATCCAATCTGTCCTGTCTTGACTTTTTTTTCTTTCATCTGCGCATTGACGGTTTACAAAGAACATTTCGCTTCTGAATATCGAGTGCAAAGCCCATTCAACAAATCCTGGCTTATGGGACCTGGATCTGCACTTCATAACTTGGACTGGTACAACCAATTTCTAACCAGGTTTCCAGCTGTCCCTCGCTTTTCGAGGGGCCAACTCCAACGATTAGATGAACACCAGCGATTTGAACGCGACGACCTCAGCCGTCAAAGATAACAACGACAGCGACTGGATGTCAAAGGCTGATCCCTTTTTATCAACGCCTGCTGCAAGCCCTGAAACTAACCGACCTACCGACTTGGGCGAGCTTGCCAGCGGCAACTGCTACAGTGACCAGGACCATGATGTGCCCACGGACAGCCTGCTGAATTTCGCTGATGTCCCTGGTCAACTATCTCACCTGCCATTCAACCCTGGTTCAGCCAATCCCTCCTCCACCTACACCCCAGATCCTAATTCCAGCTTGCTCACTTTCTCATCTTCCATTATTGACACAACTCCGACTTCTT
Source organism: Fusarium tjaetaba (assembly GCF_013396195.1). Lineage (NCBI taxonomy): Eukaryota > Fungi > Ascomycota > Sordariomycetes > Hypocreales > Nectriaceae > Fusarium > Fusarium tjaetaba. The sequence goes on from NW_023501435.1 coordinate 111,111, forward strand.
CTGCCTCGTCTGTCACCGACACGCCCACGACTAGCACGACTGTCGTCGCCTCAGCCGCGATAACCCCTGCCGCGATAACAAAAACAACGACAACGACAACGTCAACAAACGCTCTTCTCCCGTTTCCTACTCCAACGTCACCCCTACCATCATCTGCTCTTCGCAAGACCTCACCCGGATTAGCTGCCCGACTAAAAGCTTTGGGATTTGGCGCCCAAAAATTCTCTACGCCCCCGATAACGCCTCAAAACGATCGTATCGGCCGTCTGAACGAAGATCAGCTTCGACAGCTCGACGAGAAGCACCAAGCGGGTTCGGTCAAATCGGTCATCGCCCGGCGCGGTCGCCCGTGGAAGGGCGCCGGCGCTTCTTCCTCACCAAAGCCCGTCGCCCACGACCCAAATCTTGAGCTACCGCCGTTCACGGCTGAGATTCCCGATTCTACTGTGGCCTTGTTGCCCGAGATTCAAACCCCCGAACCCCTGGACATGGACACTCAAAAGTATCGGCTCCCTGACCACACCAATGGCAATGGGACAAAGGTCACCCTGGATACTCGCCGCGAACACATCGAGCGAACCACACGCCCTCCGTCTCCTGATAGTGCAGGACTGCCCCCTCAACCACCCCCGAAGGATACACCACCGATCGCAACTTCTACGCCGGCCACGCCCCCGACCGACTACGTTCCCAGCCTCAACTCATATTTCACACCTGGTCATAATCGCCCCGGTTCTATATACACGCTATCGCGCGCTTCTTTTGCCTCTCAGCTTGCTCAGTTAACGTCATTGCAACTCCCAGATGCGGAATCGCTAGCGAGCCAGGTTACAGCAATTCCAACGGCTCAGGTAGCTGCCAAAGCACTGATCAATGCTGCCGAGCAAATCAGGAGCTGGATATCCAAGGCATCGGAGGTCGTGGAAGGCCTGGATAGCGAAGATGATGTCGAGTGGGCTGCAGCCGGTGGTCGCGAGGGCCTGGCTGAAGTCGAAATGGCTATCACTCGCTTTGAGGAGCTTGTCAAAGCCTATGTTGGAGCTATCGAACAGTTGCAAAACAGAAAGGATGTTGCCAATGTATCTGTGCAAGACCTGACCCAAGCTGTTTCGCAAATGGAGTCAGTCATTCATGAGTGGGAGAAAATCCGCAGGACGCTGCATGTGGTAAGAGCTCAGGTGGAAATAGCTATGGAGTGGGAGGAACTTTGGAACAACGTTCTCGGAGACGTACAAGGGGAAATGGATGAACTCAGCAGATTGGTATTTGAGATGGAAGAACGACGACACAAGAGTTTGATGGCTGCCAACGCTGACAGTGTTGACATTGGGGATCTTGAGACGATTGTGGAAGAGAACCCTATCCAAGCAGCTCGATTGCAGGCCCCAAGTCGCTATAGCCTTCCGACCTTTCCAGTAACACCAAACTCACCAGGCACGCCCACCTTGTCGCAGGACGACTCGAGTTTGCTGGCTCTGTTTGCTCGAATGCAGCCTTTGAGGGCATCTCTTGACTTCCTGCCGATGCGGCTGTCCATGTTTGAGGCGAGGGCCGAGCCATCGTTTCCCACAGCCTGTGAGGAGCTAAACATGCGTCGTGAAGGACTTGATGCTAGCTACAAGAAGCTCGAGAAGGATGCTGAGTCACTACGCAAGGAGTTAGGAGAGGATCGATGGGTTATTGTTTTCCGAGGTGCTGGTAGGCAAGCACAGAAGATGCAAGAGTCTGTCGAGCGCTCTCTCCTCAAACTTCGAGAGGCTGCCGACTCCGGTATGCATCTGACTAACCAGCCTGCTATGATGAAGAAGTTGGAAAGCTACGAGGCCAAAAGAATGCATTATGGGCCAGCCATTGAGCGTGTCCTCTCAATCATCGACAAGGGTGTCAGTGAGCGGCTAACAGTTAATGGTGAAATTCTGCGTCTGCATAACGACATGCAAAATAGGTGGCAGGCTTTGAAACAGCAGATGAAAGACGCAGAGTCATTGATTGAGGAAATCCATGCTGATAAGGGTCAGCAGCTGCGGGATTCCATCTCCAGTATGCTCTCAAACGATCGCTCAACTTTAGGTAGCGGACGTGAAACTCCCGGCAGCTCACCACCATCGTCAGTCATCATGTCGAGTTTGGGACTGGATCCTCATACGCCATTATCAAAAAACCCAAAAGTACGGGCTACGCCTGGTGCTGCCAACCGCCAAATTCCTTCGAACCGTCGACACTCTTCACTGCCAGCACCAACATCACAAACAAGCAGGAAATCGGGCTTCTCTCGCCTTTCCACTATCTCAGGCTCTTCGTATACTACCAGTCTGCCGCCCAGCCAGATTAAACGGCCAGATTCGAAGCTTGCACACCGCCCACGTTGGAACGCTTCGACAAATACGTCAGATGTCGATACAGGTCACAACTTTAAACCTCTTACGCTAACGACCCCAAGTCCATATGCTAAAAAGAGCCCTGTCGCACATAAATCCGCTGGCTCAACGACACCTGGTTCCAGCACCTCAAAGCTACCGACATTGCGCAGCCCTCTAGCACGTGCCTCATCAGCGTCTCCCAGAGTCGACGAAACGCCCACTAGAGGCAGTCACTCGAACCTATCATTCCGGGAGAGGCTTGCGTCCCCTGGTGCAAACTCTCAGCCATTGCCAAAGCCACGCCTGGCTTCTCATCAATCAACAACGGCTCTCTCCGGCAGACGCTCGTCTCTACAGGCCTCGAGATCTATCGGGCCCGATGGAGACCGGCACAGCAGGCCTGCTAGTTCTCTTGCTATGTCTTCAAGGAGGATTAGTCTTCTTCCTCAGCCTACAGAAACCGGCCGGGCCAGCCCTGCGTCTGTCTCGAGTGTTCGGTCTACAATGCGCAAGCCTTCTCCTGCTGAGCCGAAAGATTCAAAGCCCAGATGGAGACACTGAGAGCTATCCGCCTCCACTCCAGCATAGCATGTTAACAGGCTTCGCCCAGGAACGAAACTTTACGTTCTAATGTAACACCATAATCCATCGAGTTGACTTCGCTATACCAACCTCTCAACATTATCAAAGAGCCTGGCGTACCATTTATGAAATAATTCTTTTCTGCAGCAAGGCGTACCGGGTTCACATTAAGACGATTGACGGAGTTTGGGACATAACTTAAGGGATGACAGTCTTGCTTTCCCGTTTTCTTTGTCTGGACTCCGTAGTCCCCGGCCACGAGTCAAACTCTTTCGCTCGACATTTTCTTTCTTTTTGTGCCAAATTGTGCACAATGTGCTGTAATTAGGACGGAGAAGAAGGAAGCTATGTGGTAATCTAGGCTGGCACAATATTGCTGCATTGTAACATTCGCATCATGCTTCCGCTCAACGAGCTGCCTGTCTTGATGTAGAAAGAACTCTAATCAAAGAAGTAAAGGGTTCTATGCAAACAGTTCCTAAAAGTGGAACCTTGCTGGCCCATAGTATGATTTCTCTTTTCATTTTATTATGTGCATGTTTGTGACAATCCGGCTTTATTTTCCTCGATGCCATGGTACAGGTGCCTTACTTAGCTACCTCGATGTATAAAAGTAAGCCTAGAGCCTAGACTAATGCAAAGCTCCTTGTTTATGCGTGCATCCCAGAAACGCCTGGGGCTGTGTGGTGTAGAAATCGAAACGAGTTGAAGCCCGCCCCCAATCGCGGCCCATGCAGAAGAAACACCATCAACTCCCGCCCGCTCAAAAATCACTATCATCTATCTATCTAATGTTCGGAGTCTCGATTCTTCAAAGCTTCGTGGGAAAGGGGTATGATAATAGAAGGGAGAAACAAGTGCCCATGCATGTCATTGAAATGTTCATCATCCATCCTCCACTTCCTCCCTGCCAATTGTATCCGTATCCATGTCTCCATGTTCTAATAGTGTCGGGTTCGTGAGTCAAAAAGAAAGGTGCACTTGATGTCTGCTTTACATGGGCATCAACCCTATCCCGCTCTTCTTGAGCGTCTTTGGGGCTGCGCCGGAGGTTCTGCCAACTGTCGACGAACCGCTAGCTTTACGGCTGGAGCTGGCACCAGTACTTCTGCGTTTTGTCACGCCACTTGTAGGTTTTTTGCTGGGATATCTTTTCCCTCCCGCGTACTTCTTTGTACCGCCGCTGCTCTTACTGGACGCTCGCGGCTTGGCCTGAGTTTGTGTGCTGCCGAGGGTCTGAAGCCTGCTGTGAAATGCCTGCACATCTGGCCTTGAGCTGCCGTTGAAGTAGTGCGAATCCTCGCCGTCCTCATCCTCAAGGGCTTCATCATCCATCTCGACTTCTGAGCTGATGAGGTCCACCACGTCCTGATCTCGGCTACCACTCCGAGGATCCATGGCTTCTCGATAGTGATTGTAGTGTTTTTGCAAAATGCGGAGGATCCGAGGGCCGTAGTCGTTGATTTTGTCGGGGTCGATGCTTGGGATCCTCCGCATCTTTTCGGGGGAGGTAGTCCAGTGAATAGCCATGAGTCGGAAGTCCTTTTCGGTAAACAGAGGCCTTCTCAAGCTTTTCTGGTTGCGAATCTTCTCCTCTGTTTGCTTTGCTTCCCTCACAAAACTTTCAACCATGTCTCGATGTATTTCATCCAGGCTTCCCATGTCAGTATCGGCCAATATCGGCGGCCCGGAAGTACGAGAGGGTGGCTTCGCCGGCCGATGTTGGGGGAGATTATCAAAAGCGTCGTCGTAGTCATCGTCATCGTCCATCACAAAACCAGCATCCTCCCACGAGTATGGTGTTTGCCCAGTGTGTCCGCGATTAGTCTCGGTCGTCCGCGACTTCTTTTTCTGCCGGCCGACAGGCGAAGAAACGTACGTTGAGGGCATATTCGAGACTTCTTCCTCGGCTGGTGCCTTGCTGCCTTTCTTGGAGCGAGACTTGGGGGTCTTCTTGGCAGTGCCGGGCTCCGGCACCTGAATCGACAGCATCAGCCTACGTTGACCCGAGAGGAACGATCGATATGTTGGTCCGAGACGTAGATATTGAATCGCCATGCCATGGCGACCAACCTGGTTATCCTCATTGAAAGCCTTTTCAGCCGATAACTTGTCGATGACTCGGATCAGCTCATGTTTCTTAAGGCCTTTTGCCATGCCATGCCACTCGTCAGAAAGCTCTGCTTCATTTGTGGGGTACTTTTTCCCCAAGAGGATGTCAGAGCATTGCACTGCTGTGATGCGGTTCTGGGCTTGGACAACTTTGATGGCAGCAACGGCATATTCAGAAAAGTCTTGTTGCTCGAAAGTCAACCCAGCCTTGCAGTTGTCGCAACTCTTTCTGCATTGTGTTGCAGAAAAGTCTTCCCCAAAGTAGCGTAGAATCTCAGTTCTTCGACAATCAGATTTATTGTCACAAAAAGCCGTGACTCTATTCAGCATAGACATTTGGCGTTCTTTTTGATCATGGCTACCATCTCCATCCGCAATCAGCTTCTTCAGGACTCTTATGTCCGCCTTTCCGTAGAAAAGAATGCAGTCAGAAGGATTGCCATCTCTGCCTGCGCGGCCAGTCTCCTGATAATAGCCTTCCAGGCTCTTTGGAAGACCGTGGTGGATAACGAATCTCACATCAGGCTTGTCAATGCCCATTCCAAATGCGATTGTAGCAACCACAACTTTAACCTGTCCTCTCTGCCAGGAATTCTGAACCTCGACCTTTTCCTGAGGATCGCAACCTGCGTGATAAAACCTGGCCGTTATACCTTTGGTCGAGAGGCTTTCAGCAACCTTTTCAGCGCTCTTCCGTGAGATTGTATAGACAATTCCACTCTGGTTTGCATATCTGGAATGTATCAGAGACGAGATTGCTTCCATAACCTTCTCGTTTGTTGTCTTCGACCTGACTTCGTAGTACAGGTTCGGGCGGTTGAAGCTTTGAGAGAAAATCTGGCAGTCGTCCATTCCAAGGTTGTGCCTGATATCGACAATGACATTCTTGGTCGCGGTAGCTGTAAGAGCCATAACAGGCACTCCTGGGTACTTTTGGCGTACTTGACCAAGTATCTTGTAGTCTGGGCGGAAATCATGGCCCCATTGACTGACGCAGTGCGCCTCGTCGATCACAAGGCGTGCGAATTTCCCTTTACGATAAAGCGTTTCCAGGCCGTTGTTGAAATTGACATTTTTGCTCACCATCTCCGGGGTAACATATAATAGTTCCAGAAAGTGTTCCGGACTTTTCTCATTGAAAGCACTCATGACTTGCCTCTTGTATTCAGCTGAGCACTCTCCATTGAATGCAACGGCCTGTATCCCCAAAGCTTTCATATGATCAACCTGATCTTGCATCAAGCTGAGCAATGGCGACACAACAATTGTGACACCACGAGTTTTCCCAGTCTTGACAACAGCCGGCAGTTGGTAGCACAGTGACTTGCCACCGCCCGTCGGCATTAGCACAAAGGCATCTTGGCCTCCAAGCGTAGCATTAATTGCCTCGAGCTGGTTGCAGCGGAAACCTTTCATTCTGAATCGATCTTTAAGCATCCTCTGGACTTCGGATGACCATGGGTACTTCATTAGTTGAGCAGGGATCGCTTCAGAAGCCATCAAGGGTAGCGACTTTGTTGAAACCGCTCGTGACTTTGCCGATGCTGACGCATTACCCGACGTCTCTGAAAAGATCTTCCTTTGGTCCTGCGACTCGGGTGCCAGAGATTGACGGATCTCGTAGTCCTGTGCAAAAGCGAGCATCTCCGCATCGTCGCTGAAATCACTGAATTCATCGCCCGCTCGGTGATGTATCGCTTGTGGCGCCCGTCGACTAGTGCTACCCAGATGCGCTAAGATGTTTGGAGGCCGAGTCTGGGTGCGAGACTGAATGTCTTCCGAATCCGATGGCTCTTCATCACTGACATCGAACTCTGCATCCACGGGGATGGGACTTACTGGTCTAGGCTTAAGTATCCGGCCCTGTTGATAAGGCGCTCCTGATGCTCTTGTAGGATCTCTTGGGAATAGTGCAGAAGGGTCATCATCCTCCTGTGAAAGAACACTCAGTCCTTGCGATGCTTCAATTCTAGAGGCTGGGGGGTTCCAAGCGTTTGTTCTGGGTAATTGAGTCTGATGAACCACTTGTGTGCCCGTTTCGCTGGCTGGGATGGCATCTCGCGAAGCCGTCGACATATTGACATTGTTTTGAAAGACGGGTTGAGTACCTAGTACGACAACTGGTGCAGAGGCTGGACCGGGATGTAAGGTCTTGGTGGTCGCAAGAAACCCACCAACATCGAGCCTAGCATCCCGAATGCTTTTAAGGAGGCCATCCTCAACTTCTTGGATTTCATCCGTAAGATCATCTAACCGAACCTCGTCCTCATCTGTATCGAGACTCTCCTCATAGGCTTGAGCGATCTGCCGGGCAAGACTCTCTCGTTTCTCGCCGAGGACTCTGTATTCTTCGACAGGGCCAGCGAGTTCCGCGATAGCAGATCGTTGCCGTTTCAGACGCTCCTTCTCGGCCTTGACCTCTGCACGTTGCGGTTTCGACCATCTTTCGTTTATTGCCTGCGAAAACTTCTTTCCATTTTCTTGAATGAGTCTATCGAGAAACTCCGCCCAATTGGCTAAGGCATTTGAGTCGGAAGCCAATTGCTTGAGGAGAGCCGGTTCTTGGCTGGAGGGAAGAAAGACCTCGTCACATGGCTGGTGAAGCACATCACCAACTATCGGCCTATTAGGCTGTGAGCTGTCTGTTGTGCTTGTTGGCTCGCCAGTAATAGTTGAGCCAGACGAGATTTGACGTTGGGAGGCCGTATGGAGGTCAAATTTGACAGCAGATATAGGAGGTTTGTGTTCCAGCGACTCAACGCTGTCACCTCCGATCGTTGAAGTCTTCATAATAGTGAGAGAGTCATTATGAGACGGCGGTGTTAGAAACTCGTCATCAGAGTCGGGAATAACTAGCTCATCCCCTGTAGGCATTGTAGGTGGCGGTAGCGATGGTGCTGGAAGTGGTGACTTGGTATTTCCAGAGCTTGCGGATGCCTTCAAGAGGTTTGAAGAACCGTCTAGGTCCTGATTGGACTCATTTAAGGGAGTTGTCCTCTTTTCGCGGACAAACTGGCTGCGAACCCGAGTTGAAGGCGACAGCATGACATGGTCTTCCTCACTAATCGATGGGATGTCACGAGTTTGACGAGTTCGAGCACTAGACAATCCATTCTTGCGTCGAGCGGACCGTGTCGGGCTTGGAAGTGGAGGTTCGGTGCCTAGAAGTTCGTAGACGTCGGGTAGATCACCGAAATCGCTAAATTCCTCTTTGGAAATCTCATTACTCTTCCTCTTCCTACAGCTCGACACGGCCGGCTCGGGTTCTGGTCGAGTTGCATAGTCTTCGCGCCATAGCTTTACGTCACTACCGAAAGATAATGAATCGGAAGAAGCAAAGGTATCGTCGGTCAAGTCCATATAATCGATACCGCCAGACTTGAGTTCCGGGAAGTCGGGACTACTCGTGGGCTGTCGGGCGGAAACAGATACTGGAACTTGTATTCTTTTTGGTGGCGACTCGTTCGATCGTTTGACAGTGACATCTCGCTGGTTTGAGACGTTCTGGGTGACGGTTAAAGGCGTAGGGAATTGCTGTGATTTCGAAACAAGGCTGGGTTTCTTGGCTTTCGAGCTGAGCACAAGGCGTCCCATGGCGTCTTCCTCGTCGTCGAATATCACCTGGTCCGTCTGCCGCAATATTGGACCCAATGCAGCCCGTCCATTGGATGTACCCGACGCGTCGCTTCTCCCTCGAGTAGCGACTTCGGGGCGGTCAGATGTAGTATTCCGTACGTTTTTTCGTGCTTCGGAGCTTGAGTGTTGAGATTGAGGCAAGCTAATCTGAGAAGAGTCGCTACAGAGTGGAAAAGATGGCGTTACAGGCCTGAAGCAGGCTTGATCGTTCAACAGCCAGGACAGTTGTTCGGCAAGGTTGTTGCGAGTCATGAAGCCGACACTATGATGTCGGAGCGTCTTTCAGCTGGCTTTGTCAGAAACATCGAGTAATTAGTATGTTGTGATGTCTCGAGTTGTGGCAAAACGATTGAACTGGAAAAGCTCTGCTTGTTATCATGGCCCTGCGTTCGGAGGTGGCTGTCCCGCTCTAGCGCGTCACGCGTTTGGTACTAAAGTGGGAGGTGCGAGAGCACGTGATTCACTGTTCCGCTTAATTTACTGTCACCATCCATCCTTTGGAGTATGTTTCCAAATATGGATGGATATTAAGTAGAGTGAAACGTGTTTTATAGCGTCAGGCATTGAGACTTAGAATTGCTCTCTGTTTATTCATTTATATTGCAAAAGGCAGTCTTCATGGTTACCACCAAATACCGAAGTATGTCATGGTGCATCTGCGGTTTAAGGTTTGTACCGTTGATTGCAACTCAATCGCAGAGGTACATCCAAGCTACATGGACGAACAGAATAGAACGAATGATTACTTATCTAATGGAGATAGCGGAAGCCAACATATGGATGTTTCATAATCTGGTATAGGTCTGTACCGAGATCGTATGACTATCATATTGAAATAATTGGCCTACACTACTAAAATAGTGTGTATTTGGTCAAGCTCTTGGCTAATCGACTGTCACTGTCGACCTGAGTGGAATTTAGGGGGTCTTCTGCCTGACTAAAACCCAAACAGTCCATCGCCGAGCATTTTATGAAGTCTGGCGGAAAATATTTCCAATTCACACTCTCTCGCCGCGACCAGACCATTGTATGTGATAACGATCATCTCATTAAGCAGATGCTGCCTTCCAAGCCAGGCATCAGTGGACCTCTTTGATCAAGATCACGAGCTTTCGCGTATTGATTGCTCGCCATTTTAGGCAGCACATACCCCTGTACCCCAGGAAGCTGCCACTAAGACGCGTTGTGGGACGCGGTCTAACCTCACTGATATTTAGCCTTAGGGTAGTGGGGTAGAATTCTATTGATGGCGGTAGGGATGGCTTCAGCTGGCCAGGTCAAAGAGGAGGGGTTGACAACTGAGCAAGTTCCATCCATGTGTAACCGTAACTAGGTACCTTAATATATAAAACTGTTGAAGAACCCTCTCTTTTTCGGATGTTCTTTCTCTGAGTACCAATTGCTTGATATCATTTTCGACTGATTACTATAGCAAAATCACTCTAGGTCACCTACATTGAACGAATTCAGAACTTCGCATCTCTATACTTTCCCCTCTTCTATACACTCTCAACTTCCCTTCTTTCTCTTTTTCCACTTCATCCTTCAATATCCTTTGCTTCTTCCCCCAGAAGTCCTGATCCCCAATCAAAATGGATAGCCTCCCGAAACTCCCTGCTCCTCATTCGGAGCTGGCGAAGTACATCTTTGACCACAAAGACACAAAGATCACCGAAATCATGGCTCCATATCGCGAGTATGAAGCGAACTTGCGATCTATATATGCGCAAGATCGCCATAACCCAATCCTCGGTGACCCCTATCTCAATGTGGTTCCCCTCTTTACGGAGAATACCAAGTTCATCACCACTCGCGCACGTAATCTGGACGCCGAGTCTGACGAGGAAAAGTCAAAGTACATAATGGCTCTTCCAGATGACAAGCGTCGTGCTCATGGCTCCCCTGCGACAGTTGCGAACCTCGAAGAGTTCCAGAAGAACTTCAACATATTTTCAGAGTCATCGCTGGCTGACTTAGACTGGTCAAACGTTGTGGCTGCTGGTTCTTCAGTCGTCAACTGTCTCCTGCCTGTCCCTAAAGAGTTCAACACAACTAAACGAAAACTTCGAGAATATTACCACGAGAAGTTCTGCCCTGCTTCCGATGTTGATCTCTTTCTGTATGGGCTCAATCACGATCAGGCCATCGACAAGATCAAACAGATTGAACAGGCAATCAAAGATGCTCTTTTGAATGAGGTAACAGTTGTGAGAACAAAATACGCAATCACAATTGCTAGTCAATATCCTGTTCGGCACATTCAGGTACAGGACCCCACACTGCCTCACGTCTACCATAATGATGACTGACTGTGTTATAGATCGTTCTCCGCGTCTACAAATCTGTCAGTGAAATCCTCACTGGATTTGACATTGACGCTGCAGGTGGAGCATACGATGGAACTCAGGTAAGGCAGCATTCGTCATAAGAACATATTGTCTTAGCAAGGGGATCCGGAGTTTTTGGCTTTGTCTAACAGGACTCAGGTATATGTGACTCCCCGGGCTCTCGGGAGCTTCATCACGCAAATCAACCACATTGATCTTACTCGTCGAAGTCCTTCTTACGAGAATCGACTGTCAAAGTATTCACACAGAAACTTTGAGGTCTACTGGCCCGAGCTAGATCGAAACCAGATCGATCCAACCATCTTCGAAAGAAGTTTCAGAAGAACTCTAGGCTTGGCTCGTCTCCTTGTTCTTGAACGGCTTCCAACCACCACAGCTCGAGATACATATCTCGACAAGAGGCGTGAGGAGCGAGGCCGGCCCCGGGTTTATAGATCCCACCAGGTCCTCCACGGGAACATCAAGGACTACCATGAGGATGAAATTGCTGATTGGCTGTCTGAAGAGGACGTCAGTAACTACCATACCTTCACTGTGCCTTATGGGCAGCACTTCAATGCCAAGCGGATCGAGAAACTCTGTTATACGCGAGATCTTCTTCTTAATGCAGAATGGAACCAGCCTGATGATCGAGAGGTTTATCTCCATCGCCACCCTGCATTTTTTGGGCGTGTACAAGACGTGATCGAAGACTGCTGTGGCTGCTGCCCAGAGGCTGTTACGGACCAGGAAAAGGAAGTCGCAGAGAAGGAGGCTCAGATTTATATCAAAGGCAAAGTCTCCTTCTTGATCGATGATCCTGGTCGACAGCAAATTGGTTCTTTCAACCCTCTGACTGAGCAAGACTGGACTGATATGGCGTATGTGGGCAACGTTACCAGACTTTGCCAGTCAATTGTCGATGGTGACGTTGACGACGTATCAAACTGGCTAAGCCAGGAAGATGCCGATCCTAACAAGAGAGACTATACTGGCAGAACCCCTCTCCATCTCGCCGTAATGACATCGACGCCAGAGGTCATCAAGTGCCTTGTTGACCGCGGTGCACGGCTGACTGCACGACTGGCGGACGGCAGGAATGCCCTACACCTCGCTGCTTCACGAGGTGATGTGGAGATTATCAAAATCTTGATGGAGAAGTCAATCGAAAACGAAGAGGCTGAAGAGGAACGACAGGACAAGAAGCGCCGAGCAGCAAAGAAGGCCAGTTCTGACAACAATGACGGGGTTCGTGACAAGGACGCTGCATCAGATCCCGATGGAGAATCCGATGGCGAGATGATTGATGACGGGACAACAGATGCCGATGCCGCATCTATGACTACTGGGTCTTTCGTCAAAATCAAGCAAGTCGAAGCAGAGAATGCTGAGGATCTTGTTCCCGAAGAGTCACAAGACGAGCCGGATTTCTTCAATGTCGACGCCTTAGCATGGGATCTCCAGTGTTCTCCTCTTCATCTTGCCATCGCAGAAGGAAACGAGGACGCTGTTAGGGTTCTTTGTGATGTAAGTGAAATAACATGACGCCTAATCCAGATTTCAAAGAGTTTCTACTGACAAATAACTCGCAGTACGGGACCGATTCGATTTTGCCCGTCAAGTCTCTCGCGGAACATGGTGACAGTCGTGTGATTCTGACACTGGTTCTGGCCTTGACACTGCCTAATGACAAGGCCAAGTCGATGTCAAATCTCCTTATGCGACTCGGCGCCACATCCGCCCAAGCTGATTCAAAAGGATGCACTGCTTTCCATAGATTTGTTGAATCTGGAGAGGTGGAGCTCATTGATACGCTCCTGGATAACGACAAGATGGGCATAAAGGCGGCTATCAATCACATGGTCTGCGATGGAAGTTATTGGAACGCAGAGACTATTGCCCCGATTAACACTGCCGTTCAGAGTGGAGATGTTGCTTTGGTGTTGAAGCTACTCTCTGCTGGTGCTGCAGCTCACATCGACTTCGATAATTGGTTGAAGTCCGCCAAGGTCTCCGACATGTCTGGGCGCCTGGGCACTCTGGAGGCCAACCAGAAGATGTATAAGGAGACTGTGGAACAGCCATTGATCACCGCCATCCGATCTGGCCGTACAGATGTCGCAATCGAACTCCTTGAAAACGGCGCCGACCCGAATTCACTGAATACAGAGACACATCGGCTAATTTTCAATGAGTATCAGAGAAACTGGAATAAGGGTCAATCAGCTTTAGACCTGGTCCAAAGGTCGCTGAATCGTCTTCGTGGATTCCATGTTGAAAAGACTGGACCTGTGAAACCAAGGGAGACCCCAGGGATGGATGACTTCCTGGGCCACTTCACTTCTGGAAGTTACTCTCATTGGGTTGTTTCAGAGCAAGTTGAGAGTCAAAAGAGGTCATTCGCTTCTCGTCTCAAGCGATATGAGGAGGATATCAAGAAGAATCCAGAGCCTAAAGGAGTTCCGGAAAAACTGGAAGCAATCAAGGAGCTGTCAGCAGGTTTCCAAGCCCTTGAAGAAGAGCTCATAAAACGAGGTGCGAAAACCTTTGATGAGTTACATCCTGACATCAAGACGAATCTGAGGAACAACCCCTCAAGCACAAGTAGCCGAACCAAGGACGAGGACAAGTCCATCAAGCCTTTCGAGTTTCACTTCTCATTTAACAATGACCGGGATATGACGGAAAAGAGAAGAGATGGTTACATTGAGCTGTAAGTAGATCCAAATCGCTTTTCATTGTCTTATCTAATTGGAACAGAATGGAGGCTGCGTGGGCGGGAGATATTGAGAAGGTCAAGGAGCTCTCCCTCCAAGCCTGGGGCGCCGAAAAGGATCAACCGCCACTCAAGATCGCTGTCTCGGATAACATGGGCAATACTCCTTTCTCAGTAGCCTTCCTTCGAGGACACAATGATCTAGCAAGGGCTTTGCTTGAAATTGTCAAGGCACAATGGTCTCCACCCAAAAAGGATAAGGTCCGCTTCAGAATGGAGGCTGGCAACGAAGACGAGGAGTATGAGTCTGATTCCGATAGCTCTGATAGCTCCGGCGAGAACGAACCACGAATAGTCTCTGAGAAGGTGCAGGACAAGTTCACCATAGACGATATTGGGCATGTTTCTATGGAGGTGGAGTCTCATACCAAGCCCCTCCAGATCTTATGTGAATCGGTTCCAAGCTGGTTGGTCGAGAAGGGGAAGGTTGTGTACCGACATCAGAAGAGGAGCTTATTCGTCCACACGTTCGACACAAACGATACGGCTGGCCTCAAGCTCCTTTTGGACTTGGCACAACACTATTCAGGTCAGAAGTTCGAAGGTGATGACGCCGATCAAGAGGACGAAAGCTCGACCTGCGGCTTTACCTTCCCCCAGTCGGATTTCAAGTGGGCAGTTGAGCACGGGAAGACTCAACTGCTCGCCCTAGTGATAAAACGGACTGGAGCAGGCATACCACTCGATCATCTTGTCAAGAAGAGCGGTGTCGAGCTGAAGCGAAAGCCGCGATATTACCAGGGACTGACCGTCTACGGCAGGAAAAGGTACGAAATAACGTCCATTCGTCTTATTTACTCACCACTAACTCATTTCACAGAAAGGATTGGGCAAATGCTGGACGTGGTATGGTTATCAAGAGCAGCGGACTGAGAACGCCGCCTCTCCTCCATGCTGCTCTGGGTGGTAGTGTGGAGAGCGTCGAGCTCTTCCTTGGAGATGCCCCGCATAGGTTGTATGGCGAGTTTGCCAAGTCCAAGGCCTCCAAGGAGGACTCAAGATTCAAGCATTTGAAGGAGAGTCCTGGCGGATTCGACCGCGCAATTTCCAAGTGGCTTGGAGCCGATAGTAAGCAGTTCAACCAACAAAAGTTTTTGCAAACAATACTGACTCTGTGAACAGATGATCTCGTGATCCATTGTGCGGTTTTGGCGCACCCTGGAGACAATGCTAACGACCTGCTAGAGTATCTTGTTGAAGCTTGCCCAGATTTCATTGAGAAGAAGAACTCTGAGGGTGACACACCGCTGATGGTAGCTTGCCGCCTTGGAAGAGTCGACGCTGTCAAAATCTTGCTGGCAGCCAATGCGGATCAGTCGACTCGAAACCAAAGGGGTGAAAACATCATCCATGCAGCAATCGAACGCAACCCCAAGGCACATCAGCTTCGTGAGCTTCTGGACCTCTTGGACTCGGGCCTTCGCAGTCATCTTTTCCTCCAGAGAAAGAACCTCAACGAGAACGGCACCACCCCCGTACACGCTTGGATTTCCCAAATTTCAGGAATGACACTTGGTACCGACAATCGCAACAGTTACCGCAGATACAACGTCTCAGGGTATGCTAAGCCATACATTGGCCAAGAGAAGGAATCGGTCCTGATGCTCAAGCTCCTTCTCGAATATTCTAAAGGCGAAGAACTCGAGATGCTCAACGGAGCAGGGGACACGTGCCTTCACACGGCGATTATGGCTGGCATGATTGCCGCTGTTCACGTCTTGGTAGAATTCAAGCCCAGCCTTGTCTACCGGGAGAACGCCGTCGGCCGGACTCCTGCTGAGCTCGCGCATGACAAACTCACTAGCCAGAAGTTTACCATGCCTGACAAGCCCAGCATTCAAGACCGAAATCGCGTCCAAGATACCTTGCGAAAGAACTCGGAGGAGTTTATCCAGGAGGCTGCCTTGGACGCTCATTCACAAGAGCAGAGGAGATCGCTCGAAAGTCTGGGGCTCAGTGATACCTACAAGCCACAGGAAGTTCCTCTGATTTTGGCATCCATGGGTGTTGAGAAGAATCGATCAAGCAAAAGGCTCGAATCTCGAAGCATTGATCTCGTTTTGTGGGACCTCTGCCGCACTACAATGAAGCAGCATCCCGGGAAACGCCGCTTGGTGAGCTTAAACGAGGCTAATGATGTTGCCAAGAGGTTGGGTGAGAAGTACTCAGCGTCAAGGTATTTCAGCGTTCAAGCTCGGGTTGACGACGATGAAGTGGATCCCGATGAAAAGGAGTTCAGCACGACGATTGATTTTGCGGTCCAGGAGATGAAGTCTCGTCTGTCTCAAGCCTGGGAGACGAAGCGACGCCACGGCTTAAAGAACAACAGTTCGTCAGGCTCTGATTACGGTCATTCTTCTGGTTCCGATGAAAGTTCCGATATTTGTGAATTTCCATATTGAGTAGTGTGTCCGTATTGTGGCCATCAAAGCAAATGATCTGGTTTTCTGCTCAAATATGCATCGAGTCTCCGACTGGTACTCACTAAGCTTGCATTCGGGGACTTTGGGGTTTATTTACTTGTTATACGGCCTTCATGTTTCTTTTTCTTATTTCACATTCCGAGACGAAAATGAAAGGGTCGTAACTGAGTTGTCATGAAATAACATTCGTAAAAGAAAATGAGAACGCCATTATGTTTAACTTATCTCTCTCAACTTGTAAGAGATCGCAAAAGTGTGTCAAACTCTCTTATGAGACATAGACAACTGCCTGAGGTGCACCATCACCCCAGATTCCAATAACTGCCATGGTGAAACCCAGAGCAGAGAAGGCGGTTCGTGCAATATAGCTGTGGACGAGGCCCTCCACCTCCACTCTCACACCCTCACCATTGATATCATCAATATCTTCCTCACTGGCAGGCTCACTGTGAGCGTCGCCTAGAACCTCGTAGCTAGCCTCCATTTTAGCTCTTTGAGATTGCCGAGGCGCCGATGATGCGACATGTCGAATAGCAGGCGCGGGGATTACAAGGGGAGCGACGAATGAGAGGGTGGCGAGGAGTCCTGTATAGAGAAGGTAAGGGTGGCGAGATGAGCGGGGAGCGAGAGCAAAGCTGATGAGGAAGGGCGCGGAGGCGAGAGAAGTGAGGGCGAGGATGGGTGTCTTGAGAGCAGCGTTCAGAGAGTTGAGGCCGTGGGAAGCGGAGTTGGAAGAGGGAAGTCGGAGCAGGACGGGAAGGGCGAGAGAGGTGATAGAATAAGAGACGCCCTAGAAGACAAAGATTAGCAAAGAGTGGTAAGAACTCGATGGTATGCGAAGCAGCATACGACTAGGCACAATAACATAACATGATTACAACAGGCCATAGACAAAGGTATATGCTATGCTCAGTTGTTTGCGGGCGTAGATGGGATAGGATCCTGTGACATCACTTGATGCACAAACCAAACTGCTAGTGTCAATAGATTCTGAACGTACCGTCAGTAAGCCCAGCGAGACGGTGCCTACAAACTTGAGGAGCGAAACGCTCGTTCCTGTCGCAGTCATGGCTAATGGTTTGCTTCTTTGGTCAATGAGTATTGCTATTCTCCCGATGATGTTGATGGATAAGCAAGATATCCCTGGATGAGGGAATACAGTCGATTCGTAGCAAGTGATGATGTGATTAATGGGTTGGGATAGTTACTACCTTAAGGTATGGATAGTCTACCACGAAACCTAGGATTATCCTTTCCCCGGAGTGGCCAGCTGCAAGCTGTTTGTGTGAGTGGGGTCAGGAGGGGTGATAAGGCTAGGCCTTTTTACAAACTACCTTACATACTCCAGATACCGTCAGCCTCATCATGACTATTTTAAGTAATAGGTTAGTAATTCGATATCTCTTAGTTAGATCAGATCTTCACAAGCCTCTTCGGAGCTTCTTTTCCCCAAGTCCTGGGGCGCTACATGCTGTAGCTAAGGTAGTCACGGAGTGGAAAGCACGCGTTTGAAGTTGGCGCCTCCGCGTCTAAAGTGGACCACGTCGCTTAAAGAATTCTTTCTCCACTGTCGGCGCAGAAAACTCCAGTTCGTGATTCTGCAATTTCTTCCTTTTCTTCTTTCAACTCTTAACAAAACGGCTGACAGCCACATTTACACCTGTAAGTTACACCACATTTGTTTCCTGTATAATCTCGCATGATGAGCTCCTTTTTTCAACCCCTCCATTACTCATAGGAAGAGCCGTCTTAGACTGCTCTCGGCATATGTATTTGCCAGCTAAGCTCCCAACAAGATGCTCTGCTCTTCGTCTCTGCTGTGCGCCGCTCTCGAGCGTGTTTGCACGCGGGGACTATCATGAGCGAGCGGGCGGTCGGTGAGCCTGGTAGATGCGTCGGGGGCGGTGGTGCTTATAAATCGGGTTTCTGAAGTTTCGAGATGTTGTCACATTGTTATGTTCGATAGTCATATATATGGACACACGGCTGACCAACATACAGGATCTGCACCAGTGAGTGATTCTTAGGGTATTGACACGGTCAGGATAAAGATATTCAACAATGACACCCTTGCTGCGATTCGCCCACCCATCAATTACTCTTTCAGATAGTCTATATAGCTTATGTATCATTTGTCATTACATCATGATGCGCCTCTTCTAGTGACTTCCCTCGTTGCCAATTCCCAAAACCCCTTCTGCAGGCCATCGTACGAATCAATCACTGTCGCTATCATCCACAACAGCTCGCCGTCCACGTGCTGTGCGTCTTACAGTAACATCATCGTCGGAAAACTCCTGGCCTCGTTGCTTCCCGGTCATCTTCAGAACTTCTCCCAGGTCTGGAATATCGTCACTCTCCTGCGTGCCTGGGAATTGTGTCGGCACATAGAATGGCTTTGTTGATTTATCATGGGCACACTCCAGAGTGGATGTTGATGAAGCGGGTGGAGAACTTGTTCGTAGAGAAGCGGGCTCCCTCCCACTCGACACCGGATGATTATCAGAAACGATGAAGTCCAGAAGGTCTTCGCCATTGTCGGATCCATCAGTCTCAATCATATCGCTGTCCCGTTCACAATCATCGCCGACTTCGTCGCTGTTAAGCCCACCTTTCTTCTGCCGAGGCCTTCGCTTCACTTTCGATCCAGGCTTGCTGTTTTGTTTTGGTCGTCCACGGCCTCTAGGTATGACCTCGTCCTCTTCATCGTCCTCTTCAGAAAGGCCCTCTTCCACCATGGAGCTAACAGCAAATGCTTGCGGTGCTAAATCGGATGACAATCTCCTTCTTTTCGCACGAGGTTGTGCCTTTGAAGGTGGCTTTCTATTTTGTTTCTTCTTGACTGACGCTTTCGCTCCCATTCCTTTCGCTTTCGTTGTTGGTGTTTCGTTTGTTGGTTCGGTTTCAGATCCGGATCCAGCAAATGCGTGTACTGGTATCTCCAAGTAGTTGCTCCTATCTTGGTCTCGACAAGGCAAAACCAGGCTTTCTGGATCATGCGCCATCTTGTGCCACATTTTGACAAACCGTTTGGTGCGTGTCCCATGCTTTAGCTTAAATACTGGTCTAAGCTGCCTCTGCAGCTCTGGGTACGCTGTCATATCAGGCATATCTGTCTCCTCAATTATGCTATGATTGAACGGTAAGTTGCGGTATGCCCGGTTGAGCTCTTTAAGCTCTTCTTCACCGAGCAATACCTTGCTGAGTTCTGGCACGGTGGCGAGATCACCCAGCTCCGGGTTGTGTTTGTTGCTTTGTTGTTTTGCTTTCCCACCAATTTTTAACAAGCTCGCCACACTCTGGAATCCTGTTTCAACTCCATCAGGCATATGGAACTTTTTCGGTGGCTTCTTCTTTCCTGCTGGTGCTCGACGCTTTTTCGGCTCCGGCAATGACTGGTCCTGTGTGTTTTCGATAGGAATGTCAACGTGTCGTTTGTCCACCTCGGGTACAACCCCTCTTGGAACGATTCGTGTCGAGAGGTCAAATCGAAAATTGAACCGACTTCCCTCGCAAATCAATGTTTGCATCTTTTCGTAGTTGTCTTTGGATTTGGCAAATTGATCCTCTTCCTTGCCACGCATGAGTAGCAGCACAATGTTACCCGCTCGTTTTCGGCCAGTTCTTCCCATTCGTTGCAGCATTCGAATTGGGGATGCCGAAGAATCATAGCATACGATTAGATCGACCTGTCCGATGTCCAATCCTTCTTCTCCGATTGAGGTAGCAACGAGCACGTTGAAGTCACCCCTCTTGAACCTATTGATTGCCTCAATTTGCTGGGCTTGCTTCATGCCTTCTCCTCTCTTGCCATCAGCCTGTCCAACGAAGACACTGGCCTTGACAAGAGGTTGATGTTTATTCAGCATGCGCACAATATCTTCAGCAGAATCTCGGTATTCACTGAACACGATTACACGAGTCGCCGAGTTGTCACTCTGGTCCATGAAGTGATTCAACACAGTATCGGCCAAGGCTGTGAGTTTGGGATGTCCCACGAAACCTTCCGTGCGAAGCCATTTGGAAATCCTATCCATCATCTCCTGAAAATTAGAATCCTGAATCAGTTGGCGCTTGTACTTGGAGCCCTTTTCTCCTTTGCCTTCCTGTTCGCTACGCAAGTCGACAAGATTGTCGTAGAAAGGCTTAATACCGTGGAAGTTTAGCAATTTTATCGAGTGTGCGATGCTGGTAAGAACGCTGAAGACAGCTCGCATCATGTGTTGTACGCCCTGGTTCGCATGCCTCCCTCGAGAAGCGAACCATTCTCTTTGGGATTGCATCAATCCGTATGCTGTGATAGCCATCGGGCTTCGTCCAAACCAGATGTTTTGCGAGCTCAGTTTATCTGTCATCGGTTTCAGGGCCTTGGTGAAAAGTTCACTGACTAGGACCATTTCGTCGGACGGATCAAGGACAACCTGTTCGATATTCCTCTGATGAACATACTGACGAATGTCTATTGAGTCCTCTGTGCGTATTTCGCAGTGAGATATGCCTAGGTTGTCAATGACTTCTTGTACTGTCTCGATTTTTGAGCCAGGGGTGGCAGTCAATGCTAGTACTCGGAAGCTCTTGGAGAATCGTCGAATGAGTTTGGTGACCTTGGCATACGCATACTCTCCAACCGCACGATGAGCCTCATCAATGACCAACAGAGCTATGGATTTCGGATCGGCATATCCGTGTGATATATCATTTAGTAGCGTCTGAGGAGTCATGAAAAAGACTCGACGTGACTCCCACTCATCAACACGGAGAGCTGGAGGGATATCGCCTGTCAACAGTGTTGTTTCAGACCGTGGGATACCCGCGATATTGTAGCAAGCATCGACTTGTTGTGCCACAAGGGGCTTTGTTGGAGCAACGAATACTAACTTGGCTTTCTTGGTCCATCGATAGAAGTTGAGCATGACCGTTGCTGCAATAAAAGTTTTCCCGAGACCAGTTGGCAATGCTACTAGGGTGTTGTTAAACAAACTGTTTTTGACGATACTGAATTGGTAGTTTCGAATAGCGCCCAAGTTGGTGGGATAGACCCATGTCTGCATAGCCTCAGTGTCGACTTCATGGTGAGTTGGTTCTTCTCGAGGAAGATCGACGCGGAACACTCTTGTCGCCGCTGCTGGCTGCGAAGGCTGCGGGCCATCGCTTGATAGTGAGCCGCCAAAAAGAGTCGTCTGACGCCAATTTCCGGAACTTGTTCGATTGAACCCTGTTCGAGGGGCCTGACCAGCCGAGGCTGCTACAGACACATTCGATCTCGACTGTGGCTCTGGGGATGAGAATGCATCTGAGGGGAGATCCTCCAATTCCAAAGCTGCCACAGCTGCAGAGTTTGGCTTGTTCGAGGGTTGCGATGCTACTGCATGTAAAGCTTTTGCGTTGCCTTGCCCGTTCATAGAAGACGAGACTTGATCAAGAGCGGTAATGAAATCCTCATCAGCGATGTCATCGTCGAACTCGTCACTGTCCATCGTAGCGAATAAGTGTAGTGACGCGCGGCTCCTCGGGTATGCAGTGATTTGAATCAATAATTAAAACATTCTGGACGATGAGGCTATATTTTCCTCTGGGATAGTTCTTCCGTGACAAAACCAGGCACAGGCAGATGATTGATTTAGCTAACGAAGGCAAGGGCGCGTTGCCCATGCCTGGGTCGCGCTGGTTTAAAACGCGATATCACGTGATTCGAGGCCCATCTGAGTTTCCAGCTTTGGCGGTGTTTAACTCAAGTCCAGTATTCATTCAACTGTAAAGTTGGCAGGTAGGCAGGTGCCTACCGTAGTAGGTGGCTAGTACCTTAGGTAGGCAGTAGCTGGAAAATATATCATCAGGCCATCAATGCGTAGTGTTTATAAAACCCTGAAGTGTACGCAAAATCTTTCTCGTACTTCCTTCAGAAGCTCTTGCTTTTTGCTATTTACATGTGAAGCAAAGTAGATACCAACCTGGTATCTTTGCAAAGGCAGTCAATGGATCCTTGTTTTCCATTCAGGTTCCGAATTTACGCCGTTTGGCTTTCTTGCAAGTCAACCAACCACTAAAGGTAACTAGGCTAAATCAGGTAGTGAGGCTGCCTGGTCGAGTGCCTTCATGCTCGCCAACGTTAGTGGGGCCTTTGTAAAACGTCACAGCTTGCTTCGCGAAGAGAACTTCTTTGTCTTCTACAACTTTTTCCCTTTTTCCTCACGTAACTATTGCCTCGTCTCCGCATCACAAACATCGCGGAGCTTGTGCAAATCTTTGTCACAAGGCTTCGGCTCTCACTCTCACGTCGACAGAGATATCGCCAGCGAATCGTCGCGTCTTGTTCGTTTCAACTCAATACGCTACACAGTCGCACGAATCTCGACCAACCTACTCGCGCTTATCGCTGCGTTGGTGTAGACCATCTTCAGGTTGCGATCACCATCTGAAGGCATTGCGCTTCATGGCTCAAGGGTTGGATCATCATCCGCTGCATCTCTAACCAGCTCTGGCCCCTTCCTCGACCACGAACTCGATCACGTTCAGCATTTGAGGTTGTGAAATCACCAAACGGCTCTCACAAATTCACAACTGCAACAATCTGCGCTTCTGATACCACGATAAAAAAAAATACCACGATAAAAAAAAAACCACATACGAAAAAGGGGAGGAGCCCAAAAACCACAAAAACTACGAGCAAGACTACCCTCCAAAAACAAAAAAAGTAAAGGAGGGGGAAAAAAAACTATCTACTATCACTATCTCGAATCACCACCTACCACTATGGCGCCTCGAGGTCGTCAGAATACCAGCGCGCGCGAGACTCGCAATGCGCGCAAGCCAGCTACCACCTCCAGAGGTGGAATTCAGAAGCGCAAGGCTGGTCGTGTTGATGGCGATGGCGATTTGGATATGGACAGTGCCGGTCGACGGGCTAAGAAGGCTACCACTGCCGACGTCAAGCCTACTCGGTCCAGTACTCGAACTTCAACACGTGGCGGCCCGTCCAAAAATGCCCAAAATGTGCTGAAGCATTTGAGCAACGGCACCGCTGCATCCCTTGCCTCTCGTATTTCAAGTGCTTCCTCTGGCAAGGGTCCCAAGACTCGATCCCAAGACATGACAGGCCTGACGGTTCTACGAGTTGGTGGTTTGAAAGAAAGCAAAGCCGCCAGCAATGCTGGAGGAGGTGTCAACGACCTCCTTGGCTTTATGGAGAGAAAAGCTGGTTCCTTCAGAACTGGATCGAAGCGAAAAGTCGCCATAAAAAAGGTATGTATCGTCATTGACAGGGCTTCAGGTGCGGAACATGCGACTCGGCTATGCGAGATTCGGAGAACTATTTATCGATCTACCATGCATCCTGCTACATAACTATACACTCCCGCACCTCAGCTGACGCTATTCAACAACGCCTGCTAACTCACTGTAGCACCATACAGTCGGTGATTACGTCTACATAGGAGCGAGTGGGGAGGATGCTTCCGAATTAATCAAGCTCAACACATTCACGTTTGCTGGTGCGCCTTTGGAGGTCATCGAAGTGGACGAAGTCCCGGACAGGGGCACGGCAATCGAATCCAAAACTACTCTAGAGCTCCGTACCAAACTTCAGGAAATTTTAAGTTCTCGGTACCTTGGCGCCAACAAGCTCCTCAATCTGGATGCCCTTGCTTCAGATGCAAACCTCGTCACTTTGGGTATGTTTGAGAGTCGAGAGCGTGCTCTGAAGACTTTCAGGGGACTCATGGCTGTCTGCGAGAGTCTTTTCAAGACGGATAAGGAGAAACAAGATGCAATCGAGAGCATCAGTCTGGCAAACAATAATATCGATGATGTTGGCCAAGTGGAAGTCGTTGCTACCACATTTCCTCGTTTGAAAAATCTCGACATGAGTGGCAACCAGGTGGCTTCAATGCAAGCACTCCAACCGTGGAAGGGCAAGTTCAAGTACCTCGAAACCCTATTCATGACAGGGAATCCCATTGAAACCATAGATCCGAGCTACCCATCAACCCTTCTGGAATGGTTTCCTAGGCTGCAGAACATCAACGGGACCCAACTACGCACCCCGGAGCAGATTGCTGAGCAGGAGGCTGCCCTCAGACCTAAGCCAATTCCCCAAAACGGCCCGGACTTCAGGGATGTCGGTGGTATTGGCGAAAACTTCCTCTTGGAATTTTTTGCGGCATATGACAGCGACCGACCTGGTCTCGCGTCAAGGCTATACGACGAAGACAGTCGATTTTCTATATCGGTTGACACACGAGCAGCTCCGGATCCCAACGCTGCTGCACCCATGTCTTGGGCTTCGTATATCAAGCTATCGCGGAATTTGACTAAAATCACCATGCCGAACCCTCGCATCCAACGACTCTTCCGTGGCACTGCCAGCATTCAGGATGCTTGGAAGACCCTTCCCCTCACTCGACACCCTGATATCAAAGTGGAGATCAGCAAGTACATCATGGATTGCCACCCTTTGCAGGGACTTGTCGATCCCAGCGGCCAGAGCTCCGGAGGCGTCGATGGCTTGATAGTGGCAGTGCACGGTGAGTTCGAGGAGCAAGACCCCAACACCAATGCTATGGGAAAGCGAAGCTTCTCCCGTACGTTCGTCCTTGGACCCGGAAAGCCAGGGCAGGGGGTTATCCGAGTCGTTAGTGACATGCTGTCACTTCGAACGTATAGTGTACTCCCCAATGTGTTCGCAGCGCCTGCCTCAATTCCTACTACGGCACCAGCCGATCAACACCAAGCAATGATCGCCGAGTTATGCAAGCAAACGGGGATGACACCCCAATACTCCGAGATGTGTCTTACCCAAGTGAATTGGGAATTCGACCAGGCTTTGGTGATATTCAACGAGAAGAAGGTATGGGTCTCATTTATTATGAAATCGGGTACGGAAGACTAACAAATTCCAGTCACAACTTCCAGCTGAGGCTTTTGCTACGATGGTTGGCTCATAGGATGGCCGGCCAAGCATCGAGGCTGTGGACCCAACTATGGCAGGACGATACGGAAACACGCAGTGTGTTTAGGGTTCTCACAATTGGGAAAGAATGGACAGTCATATCAAAAGGAGTGGGTAGAAATTAGATTAACAGCGATGGTTTGCAGCACTGTTGGAGTTCATTGGTCCATGCGGATATTTGCATCATACATGGTTATAGGCGATACTATTTGAGATTCGGGTCCAGGAAGACTTCGTTTTTTTGGTGAGGAAAGGGAGGCAGTTTGCATAAATTATAATGAGATACCGTCACCGAATGAAGACGCTGTGTTTCTATGTCCTCTCCAATCTAACCATCTACCATATCGTGAACGGTTTACAGCCTGTTCAGAATTGTCTCATGGGTCATTTTTCGGCTGCAGTCGTGTTCTGATACCTGACAGGGCAGCTCATACTCGCGTTTCTACGCATGGAGGAAGTATCGCGAAGCATTGATTGCAGACTTAGTCACCTGTTCAAGTAACTAACAATTATGGTGTGAATCACCTTCAACCCAGTACATTTATTAGTACTCTGTAATGAACTAACAACTACTTGAGTTTTGTTTTTTTATTCCCCATAGACAGTATAGGGTAACATTGACATGGGTGCCAATGGTTACACGAGGATTGGTTTCAGGTGAAGAGTATTCAATCATATAATGTCTGAATTAATTGTGTCTCTCGCTAACATAATCAACGCAGTGAGGAACCGTTACCATTAAGTGGTCTCCTAGTTTACGATTTGCTGATTAGTAGAATCCATGGCTATACCTCAAGATTTGACTGTTTCGTTGGGATGATCTACTGAAGGCACTTTACACATGAAATCTGCCCCACCGTAATACGAGACATATTCACTGCTGCAAAATATGTAGTGGCTAGAGTGGTTACCTAGGTACCTAGTGTAGGTGACGGTTCATTTGTAGTATATGGAGTCAGGAAGTTATTACTGCCCGGCTACTAAACTCTTAGAGAATACAACGTTATTCACCTTCACCTCTAACTTAGTTCCTTCCTATCTGCCTGGTCACTGAAGTGCCTGCCATTCTTGGTGTATTGATGACTGTAGAGGTGCAGACCGACTCTACTAATAGTAAAGTTACCTAGTAATATGAGAAGAGTGATTAGGAGGAATGATGGTATTATACAGAGAGAAAAACACCAGAGACTAGGTAGCCATGCGAGTTTAGTATATATGTTGACCATTGCACGTGTACACAATGCCATGCCGATGATAAACTAAGGCACCTTGGCCATTTACATCACACCATCTTGCGAATACCGAAGAGCCTAGGCAGCGAGGAGATTAGAAGTTGCCGGTGTTATAGCAAACAAAAGACGTATGGATGTTTTCAATGTCCAAGTAGACGATTGCAATTGGCTCCGTCTGACGACTGCTCCATCCCTTGAAGATGAACCAAGATCATAATACGGAGTCAGGAAGTATCGCCAGGGTCTATACACATTGGAGGACACTGTTATCTGAAAGGATAATGAGCATTGACAATTAATCCACAAGGTATACGCCGATTTGTATGAATCAATCTAATCAATATGTTCACACACGGCTCTCGTCAAGACCGTCTTTGCTGGAACCGTACTCCGTACATGAGAGAAAATACCTATGCAGGTTCATGCGAGTAATTCGAGAAGGGCAGGTGAAAAGAATTCAAGCTCTTATTAGCCCCGATAGGGGACTGGGGTCCTCAGGTTGGGTGCGCAATAGCGCGTTTCATATCGAGACTTGTGGATTTAGCCTACCTAGAACCCCAGTAGCCCAGCGAGTACTCTTGCTCAATTGGCGACGGGGGACATTGATAGACTGGCTAGACTGGATCGCAGTGTCGAAGCAGACGTGGCCAATTGATGGGCGAGTCTGTCCAAAATAGATCCAGGTCAGGCTGGTCATGAGCGTCATTATCAGTGATACCCTTTGACTCTATTATCCACGTATGGAGCCTAACGTGTGTGGTATTGTATTACAAAGGAACGAAGCGAAACACAAACGGGCACATAACCCAAGCAATTCAACACGAAGTTCAATTATCGTATTATTTGCTCGTATCTACTGGTGCCTTATGATATTCGCTCGACGTGCTTGCCACAGGTGCGAATTCTAAAGAGTGTGGTCTGGCATTGTACTTGTGCAGATATTTGCCTTAGTACTTAACCCTACCAAGTATGTGAGATATCCATTGCATTACTGCCATGGATGCATGTCTTATGAAAGCCTCCAGGTTCCTACAGATGCGATACCATACCATACCAACAACAACGTTTCTTCTATAATGGCATTGATATTGATAACTCAGTACGGAGCACTCAACGTTTATATAACATCCCGAACCTATATAACATCTTCGCTTGACTGATGATAGTGACGAACTCGTGAACTTCAAGTGGTTGCCCCTATTTTAATCTCTTCAAGCCCAGGGTAGATGCACGGGCCGCGCGCCTCTTTTAGAACAGACCTCGCAAGCACCCCTGATTCGAGTAGAGGTACTCTGTAGTCCAGTGGGTGCTACTGCTGCCCTCCTGTAACATTTCACAATGCCCCGAGGGCTCTGAAATGGGCATTCCATGCCACCAATGGTATGTTGCACTGGCTGTGAGGATCCCCTGCCACTGGCCGTCAGGAAGCGTTTGGTAAGAGTTGCACCAACCAATAAGAGGCATTGACCCCTGGGCGGGAAGACCAGCCTGCCAGCCTCTTGTGGAGGGAGGGAGGGATGGCCCCACTGTACCTGCAGTTACTGGATTCTGTATGGATCGTCGCTGGCTGCTGGACTCTGTTGGCACTGGCGTCTCACTTCTGGTCTCAACTCCGCCACTGCCCAAGCTCACGATATTAACAGGAGAATTGCAACAAATCACGACTTGGGATCAGCAATTGCCGAATCACAGACGGATAGCACGCCCTAGAAGTGCACCGAGCTATCGTCATAATACCACGTTAGGTCCTAGCAAGATTGCTCATGGCTCGTGTGGTACGGTGCGGCGTACTCAGTGGTTGCTTGCAGGACCACGAGCGTCAGACCCCTGCTCATTTGTGTCCGTCAACTCATACCCATGACATTTTTGCCTGTCTCTGAGACTCCGCCTTTGACAAGGTCACCCCAGTCACGACTCTCCACTACGAGCTCGTGTCATACGTCTCGTCCCCCGGTGCTGCATTTGCTCTCTTCTCTCTCATTTCTCCTGGATCATCTGCTTTGCTTTGCTTTGCTTTTGTCTGCTCTCTTTCCCGCGCTTGTCTCTGCACACCCATTCCAGGCCTCGCAACACCGTCTGGTACGATCACGTCGAGGTTCACTGCCAATCGTCGGGCTCCCTCCTTTTACCTATAGCGCCAAATTGCACGCTTGATTTGCATTCCCGTCGTTTGGCTAGAGAGCGATATCGAACAAGCGTACGACAGACATCTATCCTCCCGAACCGAACACATCATCTTTCGCCCTCTAACACGACTGCCACTGCGACTTTTGAAGTAGATCACAGCGATTTCCTCCACGTCGGCGTCTTTTTTTGTCACTCTCGCACCTGTGGTGTTGAGAACTCAGCCACCTTTCCACTCCTTTCGACACCAACACTTTCTTGCTGCATCCGGCCAGCTCTCCCCAGGCATCGGGTTCATCAGATCGTCGCCACATCCGTTAGCTTCAACTCTGTCTGCTTGCGAATAACTCGATTCATTCCTTACTCGTGACGACTTCTCTTTCAGCGACGTGTGCATTCTCTTAGCCTTCCAAGAGTTGAATTTCGTTTCCGACAGTCTTGACCACTGCTCGCTTCTGACTTGGCCTTTGATTTGATTTGCGACGCGAATACCAACTGACCAGCTTTCGAACCCGTCATGCCATCGAAACCATATTAATTTGTTCTCAAGATTGTGATTGACTGGGAATCTTTTTCGCGATGAGTTTACCTGAGCCGCCGTCCTCACTGGACAATGGATGCTCGGTTGTCCACGACAACACACTTTATGTTTTTACGCCAACTGCTTTCTTGTCGCTGCCGCTTGAGGAGGGTGCAGAATGGAAGAAGTTGAAGATGGGAGAACAAGTTACTGGAGGAGCCTGTGTGGGAACTGATGCAGCGCTGTTCATCATCGGAGGTAGTGGTGGTCAGGCCAACTACAATGGTCTGCAAAAATACGTTTTCGCCGACAAGAAGTGGGAGACCCTGTCTGTTGATGACACAGCCTTCCGAAATTTACAACACCACGGTGCTGCCTATATCAAGAATACCGACCAGATAGTCGTCTCTGGCGGCAGCCAGGACGGCAGAGAAACACCTTCGGATACCTCACGATACTTCGCCGCCTCAGGACCATATATCCTCCAGAGCGCAGCGGGATCTGCCCCCTCTGTCAATCCCATTCTTTTGGCCTGGTCCGATGCCGAAGTTTGCCTGCTTGGTGGCAGTGACTGGAACACGGAAGTTTTACTCTTCAACGCCGCGACAAGTTGGAGAACAAATGGCATCACACTGTCCACGCCCGTTGCGGCTTCCAGTAAAGCCATGCTTGTTCAGGGAGGCGATGGCTCCAAGAGTCTTTATGTTTTCGATCTCTCAGCCAGTCCCAACAAAGTTCATCGCTATGTTGTCTGGGGTGACAACAACGCACCTGGCCAAAATGCTATGGATCAAAACGTGAAGCGTGATCTGTCCCTGAAGGACTGGCCTGAATATAACTCGACACTAGCTCCTACCACAGCACGCTCTGATTACTCGATGGCTCAGGACTCGAATGGCAGAGTTGTGTTTGTTGGTGGCAACAAAGACGAGCCTCTCGCCTTCTTTGATATGAAGGAGAACTCCTGGCTTGATGCCTCTAGCATCGTAGGTGACGAGTCGCAGAAGATTCTCTCTGCGGAATCTACCTCTGGAACCAAGACCAGAACCAGCACCACCAAGACATCATCAACTGAATCATCGACAAAAACCAAGTCTGTCAGCAGGTCATCGACATTAGTGACGTCGACTGGCTCAGCAACAGCCACCGACGACTCATTCTCATCGGCGACGATCTCTGACTCCAGCTCTGCTACCAACAGTGACATCGCGCCAGCTGGCGGTGCTAGTAGTGATGACAAATCTGGTCTTAGTTCCAATGCCATATTGGGTATCACACTGGGCACGATCTTGGGCTTCATTGCTGTGCTCATTGTTATCCTGTTACTCTTGCGCCGCCGTAAGAAGACCCGCCAACCATCACCTGAGAACACGCAGCCCAGGCACAATTTTCCCTCTGATGAGAAGGATCCCATGGGGCTTGGGGGTGGCCCTGTGTCGCCCTTCCGCGGTCACCAGTCCAATATGTCACAAGAATCATTCTCATCTATGGCAATTCTGATGGGCCGTGCTGGCAAGAACAAACCCGGTGTCTCTCGCAAGCTGAGCAACGGCACCAACCGTAGCTCAGTCAGCACTGAGCACAAGCAACTCAAATCTACCATTGGTAAACCAGTCCTGCAGGAGATGCAACATCCTGTATTACAAGGACAAGACACCCGCGGAGTGGCTTTTGATCCAACTGTTGCCGAGCCACGACCTCGGAATGGACCTCTCGAGACACAGGACGGTTTGCGAAGGAGCTCTGGCTGGAACCGATACTGGTCAGGCGGTAGTGCTCTTCAGATCTTGGGATTCGGTTCTTCTAAGAGAAACACTGTCGGCTCTGATAGTGACTCGCACTACTCAGATGCCATCCCGCATCGAAACCCTCGCGTTACGCAAGATTCAGCAACTGTGCCCCCTCTGAACTTCGAATTCCGCCCCGAGATGAACCGAGTCAATTCTGGAAGCCCTGTCGTCGCCGAGTACAACAAGAACATTCCTTTCAGAGATGGTGTAGCTGGTAAAATCGAGCGCCCTATATCAAAAGCATCTTCCGGCTATTCCAGCGGCATCCCCGAGAGCGTGAACGAGACATGGGACCCTGATCATAAAGACAAGCCCTGGGGTACAGATCGAGCGACCAGCAGTATTTATAACCCGAGCTTCTACTTCGGTGCACCTTTGTCTCCCCGGGTCCCACCACCTCAGACACCCCCCTCTGGAGTAAGCACGCAGCCTCAGCTCGCAATGGCCTCGCAGTCATCAGACATGAGCTGGTTGAACCTCGGTGACCGCTCTCGTCAGTAGAGCAGCCGCAGTTTTATGAACTGATGACGTCTTTAAGTTCTGCATGCACATTGTGAGCTACTAAGATACCCCCATCGTGCTTGGCGCACGTACCCCTTGCAAGCGAATAGTCGTTTTCAGGTTAAACCCATCGCTTTGAGCAAACATCTCGCTCCTATCACCCTCATTCACTATCTACATCTTGGTGCATGTACATAACGTCACACGCACTCGATCACACTCACTACTCCTCTCAGACCTAGTGTCTTTCCGAGAGAACCTATTTTCTTTTCTTCTTTTTGATAAAGTATCGCATGAACCGGCATCGGCGTGTGTATCAGCCGGCTTAATCTTGCTCGTATTCATTTGTGTCCTTTTTCTTGGCGCCGCTTTCATCCTGTACATTCTAGACGCGGACCCGGGATTGATCGTTATTTCCCGTCCTTTTTTTTTCTCGATCGTTGTTGTTTTTTCTAATGATACCACCATCTCCTGACGTATGTAATTGGCTAGTGTAGCAAGAAAAGGGGACCTGGAGGGGATGATCAAAGGTGATGGAGATATTGGATGGGGCCAAAAGAGATGCTGAGTTGAGTTGAGGTTTGATGATGAGAAGGGGACGTGACTGCTGGCCGAGGTTGAGCGGCGGTAGTCAGTTTTGTTAGCTCTTGAGTCATATCTGGATGTGAAGGGAAGCTGGAGGAAGCCAGGGCTGTAAAGCCGACGTTCCTCGAAATCAAAATATTTGCACAATCTCGTCCATTATGTATCTTTTGTATACGTGACTTGTGTGTTGTTTCAAACACGACTTATAGGAAGTATGAACTGGTCATCCAGTTGCATTGTTGAATATTGTTCGACGGCGACCTGTTGTGTGATACAATATGATCCTTTTTATTCTCGCGGTCACTAACCATCACCGCCTTGGAGATTGTTTGTCATCAGCACTTCGTCATGCTTAGGACCTGACTGATAGGGAATCCATAGTCAGATATTGAACTTGCCAGCCAAATGAAATGAATATCTGTACACCATTACCAGCATCAGAGTTTGCACAAGCGGCGGGCCGAGCCTTATCTTTGCTTATGACCACGTGCTTCATCGAGCAATTGAAGCTTATTAGTGTATAGTGAATGATGTAACTCGATTCAGAACATGGCTTGATGGAAGATACGAAACGTAGCTCTCGCTTATTCTGGAAGTGCTGTCCCCTGGAAAGAAGCTCATGGCACGAAAGTTGGCGACGAATCATTCCTAGGCACTCATTCAGCTAACTACTTCTCGAACGAAATCACAATTGCCATGAGACATAGGGACGTATCTACGGAGTGCACAATTGTAGAGTTTTGTGCAGCTTGAAGAGGTACGATGCCCTGGGACGTACAAGTATCTATCTCCATGTATTGTTGAGCCTCAGCCCCCGGTTCACGTGGGGGCATATTAAGCGAAGAGCTCGGTGAGTGTTTCCGGTAAGTTGCCTCGCGGTGGGCAAGGGAATAAGACTTTTTGGCGAGTATCATGACATTATGACAAGTGGAATCAAAGGGCCATGAAGTTGAAAGGTGAATAGATCTCGATGCAAGGAGTTTTACTCCTCATGAATGAATCTATGAACGGACGATGTACACTATGTGTTGCGTTTGAAACAGTTGATGAAATGGCTGAGCAACACCCCCAAGTTCTCGTGCCGCGTAGTTAGTACAATACCAGTATGAAAAGCATAGCAATGAATTCTATTCTGGCCTTTTCCTACAAAGCTATGAAGCGCTAGAGGCTGCTGGCAGTGTCTCGTGGAGAGTTGCACCAGTCACCGTATCCAGTTTGGATGAGCCAGAACATCAACGGAACATGAGAAACCTCCGAGGGCAGTCGCCTGTAGTAACCGTCTTGGGTCATTGACTTTTCTCCCAGTGGGCCCTAGAGCCAAGCGAAGGATAATGGCGTTTTCAGGGTCTTGTTGGCATCCTGGTCAGTGACGATCAAGCGGCTCATTGAGTTTGAGAGATTTTCTCAGCCGCTTACTTGTAGCTGGTGGCTGTGTTTCTTTGAGATGATTAGGAACTGGACGATTATGAGCCAAAAACTAGGAAGGGAATCATGTTAACCTAGCCTCGGATGCTAGTAATCGTTCTGCAATGCAATGCAAGGCACAGATGATAAACCTTTCTGCAGATTTCTCTGTTGCCTATCACCCCTGAGGCCAGACAATCTCTGATATTGCACCAAGGTGTCAAAGATAACCAATGCAAGCAAGCAACTCTAAATCTCTAGGTAGGTATGAAATTATACTCGAATATACTCAAGTCTTTTTAGTGGCAGAAGTCGATGGTATCATCAATCAAACTCAAGTCATTTTGGTATTTAGGATAGACCGATAGAGGTCCTAAGTCATCTTGCCTCTCCTTGCTATCCCACGGAAGATGTTGCCGAGGGTAAAGGGTGACCCTGGTCGCCGGAGGAGGGTAGTCAGATTGGGAGCGAACCATCCGGAGTAATGTTGAATGTGGAATACGATAAATGAGGATGATTGGATGAAGTTCGATGGAGAGGCTCAACAAGCTTCTTTGCACTGGGGGAAATATGTATTGAAGAAGAGTTGGAGAAGCCAAGGTCCACTGCAACACGAATGAGAGCTATACAACTCCCGAGAGAGTAGGTAGGTACTAATGCGAGGAAATGTATCGTAGGTGTAGCTACAGTGATGATCAGTAATGCCTAAAGTTAGTATCTACCATACAGTCAAGTAAGTCCTTGGATAGGAATATATGCATTCTACTAATACATGCTCTGACCACTGATCTGTAAGAAGAGAAGAGAGAGCCATGAACACATCGGTCGCCCAAACAGAAGCTCAAACATGTCCAGAAACTCGGGGAGGGATGGATGGACCTGACATGGCCCCCATGCAGCACAGCCAAATTCCAATTCTGGTAAGCGAGTCATAGCCCAGCGATGACTTTTACAGGGCCTATTACAGAGGAGCAAGTCTGGTCTCCCAAAGCTAACCCGAGCAGTTAAACTAAACACTGGCAACCTTACGCATAGACCAGGCGGATATCCACCACTTAGAATTGTCCGCGGGTAGCGTACAGTACAGTACGTTTCCCCCAACGAAGGAAAAGATCAAGTTAGCTGCGTTGATGGTATCCGAATACAAAAGTCCAGAAATCATAGTAAAACTTCCAAGACAAGTGAGTGTCTGTAGGGCAGACCCTTCTTCGTATACTCAAAGTACCTCACTCACATTCATCCTTGGACATGTATCAAGAAACTTCTTGCTACCTATTTAGTAGGTTAAGTCGGTAAGGTACCGAAGTATCCCGATTTTGTTCCTTGGGGCCTCTAGTCTCAGGTTAGTAGTATGAGAGACCACTGCAGAAGAGTCTCGGAACAAGGGACATCCCACGCTGGCGGCAGCTATAGGTGTCGCAGAGTCTAGTCACATGAATAAGAGATTGTAAAACTGTAAGAGACGGAGCGGAGGTCAAGGTGGGTGGAAATTATCATGTGAGAAAAGAAAGGCAATGAGCACCATTGCAGCTTCAACTCGGCTCTAACTAGTCCATATATCCTGAAGCTCAGTAATAGTTAGTAGTAGTCTCTCAGACTCAAAACCCACCCCGTGAGCCTTGCTCGTGAAGGTTCTTCTGGCGTCTGGCTCTGGATGACACCAAGGAAATGAACTTCTACACCAACCAGATACGGGCATTGACCCCTGCCATTGAATGACCCTCCCACCATCTCCCTTGACGATATCCTCTAATTGGGGATCCCCAGCTGACAATGTCCTGCAGCAGGAGATGGATGGGTGATGGAGGGGACATCCCACTCCCCGAGTACTGGTACTTATCAGATCCCTGCCCTTTAACAACCTACCTATGTTAGTCGCTCTCTGGATTTCCCTGGCGGAATTGACAACTGTTTCTTTCATGGCGACAGTCTGACAAGAAAGTGAAAAGAGAGAGAAAAAAAGCGACAGTTTGGCTCCTCCCCCGCCTCCAGTTCGTTTACGTTGAGCACTGAGGCGGGCAAGAGAATGGTGACCGGCTAGGTATTCTCCACCAAAATGGACCGTACGAGAACCCCACTCTCACCTAGGTACGGGTAATAAATCCACTCTGTCGACAAAAAGTCTCTCTACATTCAGCGGCGGTTGAAAAGAAAGCAACTGAACTACCCGTCGCCCGCCCACTTTGGATGAACCCACCTACCTACTACCACCTTAGTACTAACTGAAGTTACAGTAGTTGTGCTAAGGTTGCCACTATACGACCAACCACCTTTAGTTTGGACTCTTCGATTTACGGTAATTGACCCAAGACTTGAATCAGCCCGAGTCTAATATTGGCTTGTCTCGTCTTTCATCCGCGTCCACGCTTGCGTCTTCGTTTCTTGGGTTCCTCTCCCACAGTTCATTGGCATCTACACCTACATACATATCCGCACATCGCTTCCAGAACGGTCGACACTCTCCCTTGTCCTCTCATCACCAGCAACTGTCACTCAGGTCAAATCGTCATCGTGGTCTCTGCCTCCAATTTCGGAACTCTTTTGCGGCATCGGCATCGGCATCGCAAGCTTTCTCGTCTCTGCGCCATTGTTAGATATTTCTATTGTATGTATCTACGCCGATCAGCTGGATACTCACCGACCAAGTCCGACTGGAACGCATCTTGATACTCTATCTCGACTGTTACTATTCTGTAAATATCTCTCGTCACCTTCGCTTGGTGTCAACTTTCTCCGCTTTTGGTGCTGCTTCAACGACTAGTTCCATCTTGCGCAGCCTTGACTGGCGCAATTCACGACTCGCCCGGCTGATCAAATAAACTCACTTGTAATTGCCTCTATTTGATCAACACCCGCCGCAACCCGGCCATGATGAGTTCGACGGCATGGAACGGGCAGGACCAGACAATGGCCTCGACTGGCGAGGACGACTTTCATCAATTTCTCGACATGAGCAGCATGGGAAGTTTGGGCGATGGCATGCACTTCGACTTCCAATCCTTCCAGGATGGCTCTGCTCAGGGTCTGATGAACCAGGCGCGAGATGCCCCCGACACAATAATGACCGACTCCGATAATCCAGGCCTAATGTCTACGCCAAACACGATGCCCATGTCAACGTCTACGGTTCAATCAACCATTCCCGCGCACATGATGACGCCCGCAAGCGATCCGATTTCCAATATCGACGCCCAGATTCAATATCTCCAACAACAAAAGTTCCAACAGCAGCAGCGCCAGATGCAAGAGCAGCAGGTGGCTTTCTTCCATAATCACAACCACTCAGTGCCCCCTACACCGCAAAGTCTCGAGATGCCCAACAGTGGACAGTTCTATTCACAGGCTGAGCAAATTCCGACATCAGGTGCCTACGACAGAAGTTATCACCAGCGGATGAAGGAGCAAGATGTAAGACTCCGGTCCATCACCAACCCCCGCCTCTACATGTTATGTTGCTAACTTGGTTCCAGATGGCATTCACACCTCTCGTTTCCCCCGCAGTTACCCCTTTGGACCCCAACTTCTCCATGGACAGTGGCTATACTATCCCCAGCGCCTATTTTAGTCCTCTGACTTCACCAGCTCTCCACGCACAGAATGACCCCTCTACAGTCTACGATCCCCGTCTTACCAACACCAACAATTCACCAATCGATGTAGATCTCGACAGATCGGCCGCTCCCGTTACCTCCGTTTTGGACTTGCCCAAGAAGGCTGCAAGGAAAAAGACCGCGACCAAGACACGGGCAAAGGCTAGCATTCGAAGTTCTCCCATCGTCAAGCCTCAGCGCCGGAAAACAGGTCCCAGTCCGGCCATCGTCTCACATGTACTCAGTGAAGTTGAGGAGAGCAGTGGCGCCTTTCTTCCTATGCCTGCGACCTCTACCGAGACCTCGGCAGAGGAGAATTCATCGGTATCCCCTGAGGCCCTTTCGGAGATGCCCCCACCGCCAATCCCCAACAGGAGATCAACCAGCAAATCCCCATACATCCAAGCGCAGTCGAGCAACCAGCAAACACCTGTCTCTGGCCCCGTTGACTCATGTCCAGCTCCAGCTACCCCCGCATCGCTCATGAAACTCCCGGCATCCAGGGCAAGCAAGCAGGCAAATGGGCCTCAAGAGCCAGTTGTGTCTGAGCATATTGAATCGCTCGAGTTGCCTGAGTCGGTATCTGGCAAGACCATGACCCCGGTCATCTCGCGCTCTTCTGTGCAGTCTCCTTCCGTAGAACCTATGTCTCGACGAGGGTCGAGCTTTCAGCCATTGCCATCGCCAGTATTCCCTAAGGCTTCAGGATCTGCATCAGCAAGTGCGAGCCCCCAATTAGCTCCCGGTTCGGCAGGCCCATCCGCACGGAAAACTCCTCAGCTCGCGCCTCGGTCGAGCAGGAAAAGGTCGACAGGTTCAGTACATGTTTCGCCTGCACTGTTGCCTCGAATATCCCCTAGCATCAAGCCTCTTCTCCCGGGCACACCAGGTATGACACCAGCGGAGAGTGCTGCATCGCAATTGCTCATGTCGAAATCCAACTACCAAAATATCCTCGAGGGCAATAAGGTGCCAGGCGTTTCGTATCCGAGCGAGCTTTCAACAAATCTCACATCAAAGCGAACGTCGCACAAAATCGCGGAGCAGGGGCGCCGTAACCGAATCAACTCGGCGTTACAGGTCATGGCTGGATTATTGCCTGGTGGAGACAAGACGAATCTCGCGGATGAAGGTGACAAGAAGGATGGGAAACAAGCGAACGCGCAAAACAGCAAGGCCAGTGTTGTCGAAAACGCCATTGTGCACATGAAGAGCCTTGAGAAAGAAAACGGCGATCTGAAGAAAGAGGTGGAGGAACTTAAAAGACGACTGGAGGGGCTGCAAGGGTCAACAGACGATAAAGAAAAGGCATGACAAAGAGGATCTGTGTGCATCTAGTCCACCACATGATGTACGCGGGCGCTGAACAGGCGGGAACCTCCCTGGTGCATAATTGGATAGGTCTGGCACATGATGGGGTCAACTCTCTTCGTAATATCCTCAAGGGCGGCAGCGATTTTTGTTTCGGCGTTTTGCTTGCGGTGTTGAACAGGGCGGGATACTAGACGGGTGCCTCTGGGCCTAGATGGGCTTGTTGTAGAGTGTATTTGTTGAAATCGCTAGACGAAGCAGTAGATGAACTAGTAAACGAGGAATTGACAGCCTCAGAAGAGTTGTGGAGCACGGGAAGACCAGAACTAAATAACAAAGGTCAAGTTAACAAGCACACAGTGAGGCGAGACATGGGTCCAAGCTCTGAGATGTCGAGGAGTGACATGAATTATTAGAGGATAAACGTGGTGAAGTAGTTTGGCTAGGGGTCTAGAGCATTGTTTATTGTTGTGAGATATGGATGGCTGTTATTGTTGATGATCGAGAACGTCAGTATCTAACTGCTCCATAACCTCCACCACGAGTTTCAAGCTCTCCATGAAGCCGTTGACAGCGACTCGAAGCATTCGATTGGTTGTGGCCCTGTAATGAACCTCGAGAAGCTGGACATCTGCATCGTCACCAGATGGAGAACCCTGCGTTGACTTGGGCGCTGGGACAACGGTGAGCTGTCGCCTAACGAGTGGGGAGAGTTCAGGGTCCACCTGAATGGCCTTGAGGGCGGTTGTGGCCAGTCGAGCGGTGGGAAAGGGGACGTTGAGGACACTGAGAACAAGGGTAGGGGGTCAGCAAAGAGAACGAGAATAACAACAATAACAACAACAGCCAGCCTTGGCCTTGGTAGCCTCAGACTTGGGGTCGTCATCGTCACAGGACAGGGGGGTGGCTTGCATGGAGCAGGGAAATTCGGGATCGGGAATGGCGGTCATGGTTGTGATTGTGGCGGAAGTGGTCACTGCTTTGGTAGCGACGCTCTAATCTCTCTTGGTTGTTGTGATCGATCTATTCGTTTCCCGATGCTTAAATATTCTGGTCCTGCGGTAGTTTTATAATGACGATACTAGCGTTGGCCTCTGCCGTGACAAGGAATGGAGATCTAAGCCGAAAATCGAAAGGACAGGAACGTCAACCCCTGAGAAGTTTTGCGGTCTGATTCGATAGTGAAGAGAGTCTCTTTTGAGATAGTTGAGTTTGATGTGAGTATAAAAGTGAGAGGATGTGTATTTGAATGTGAGTGAGGTGAGTTTGTGTGTGACTTCTGATCTTGAAAAAGATTGGAGGTTTCTGATAGTTGCGTGGGGATGAGATTGATTGGCCGTGGGGGGACCCATTACAGGAACCCGGCGGTAAATGCTAGATCATTGACGTTGTAGATTTATGGCACAGCCACAGAAAAAAGCCACAGCCGGGGATGGTTCAATTGGATCACAACAATAACTGCCATAGTAGAATCTAATCACTTGGATACCCTTGGAATCTATTGCATTTGTTCCATTTTGGAAATAAGGCCTGCAGTTTTAATTACAGATGCTCCTAGTGTAACACACCCTACCTTAGCTCGTGAAATTCCCCAAGATGTAAGCGTTTATGCTGAGTTATAGCTGTTTAGTTTGACATCATAACAAAGTCCATCAAAACAGAACTAATTACCTATTTAGGGTATGGTACTTGGGACATCAAACAGAGGCAGTTGGGGAAACAAAGATATCTAAGGATATGACGTTCACTACTAGCCTTGCCTTAGCCTTGCTAGGTAGGCATTTATTGCAGTGAATAGAAGTCGCGTGAGGAACAACTGGGAGCGCTGGTTGTTTAATACCTACCAAGACAAACGTTGCATGGGACTTACAGCTGGGACTGGGACTGGGACTGGGGCTGGGCTGGGCTGGGCTGGAGCGGAATGGTATGTTGTGGTCCAGGGCCCGGGCCAGGTCAAAAAGTCACTGTTGCTGTTGCTATGGCAATAGTACCAAGGAGCAACCTGTTTCGGGCAGGGGCCAAAAAACAACGACAATCGCCCATACAAAAGAATCGTTAGCCCAGTGTCCAATCTTACATCAACATCGTCAACCAAGAACTTCAATTCTTTTCCCTTCCCCAGCTTTGCCTTCTGGCTTTTGGTGCTTTCTCCTGTCCGCGCTGGAGCTGGACTTGAAGACCCCCCTTCTTTAACCTCACCAGCCTCCAACCTTACCTAGGTACCTTGCCTTTTTAGCTCACTTAACGCTGCAGCTTCCCGTTGAACTGTCAAAGGCAATTCGTCCCCGGTCACCGCCTGCTCTGGTCATTTGTCGCTCTCGCATTGGGATATCGCCGCTGCCTCAATTCATTGACTGTGTATATCTTGCTTGAACCTGATATCTTCCGACTGCATTCGAAAGCTCCTGCTCTCTTTTTTTTGGTCCAGCAACAGCCTCTGGACGGTCCCACTGCCAGCCTCCCTGAAGCCTGAAGCCTGAAACCTGAAGCGCAAGTCAACATCAACAACATCCGATAATAACAACATGGCTCCTTCTACCAGACAATCGCAAAACATGGCGCAGATAGTCGAGTACATACCAGGTAAATATTTAACTCTCTACTACAACACATCATTCATACAATGGCCGCTCGGCTCTTCAGAGCCATGTCGCATTGTTATCCTTTTCAGTTTACGCCGCTGCTCAAGGCTCCACCTTGCTTCATCGACATCAATGTTCACAACATGCTTCTGCCAACATCGTGGCTAAACTATATTTCAGACCGGCTTTACCTTGCCTCCTACATCCATCCTCCTACGCCAGACACGCCGTTCCCTTACCCCGAGGAGCCTCAGCCAGCTTCTCCTAAGAAGCGAAGCCAACGAGCTGCTGCCGGTGCGACCCCGCTCGCCGCCAAGTCGAACCGACCACAACCATGCTATTTCACTGTCGACGATACTCTTCTGTACAACGCTTTCCACCATGATTTTGGCCCTCTGCACATCGGACACCTCTATCGATTTGCCATCCAATTCCATGATATCCTAGGCGCAAAGCAAAACAAGGACCGCCCCATTGTTTTCTGGAGCGCTGCTGACCCTAGAAGTGAGCTCTCCCGTGCTAATCTGTGCGAAGCGCAAGGAAACTAACACCAAGTTCAGGTCGTGCGAACGCTGCTTGTATGCTCGCATGCTACATGGTCCTCATACAGAACTGGCCTCCCCATCTGGCCCTTGCCCCGATTGCGCAGGTCGATCCTCCTCTGATGCCATTCCGAGATGCGGGCTACAGTCAAGCCGACTATGGCATTAGCGTTCAAGATGTTGTCTATGGTGTGTGGAAGGCCAAGGAGGAAAAGTGCTGCGATCTAGACAACTTCGATCTTGACGAATATGAGCGTTTCGAGAGAGTCGAACATGGCGATTTCAACTGGATCACTCCCCATTTCCTGGCATTTGCCTCTCCCCAGCACGCACCGGTCCAGAAAATCACAGAGGGTTCCGACCTGTACCCATTGCTTCCACGGACGCTAGCCGCCGTGGATGCCCATCCCAAGTTGCCAAAGCCCTTCAAGAATGTGCTGAAGCATTTTTCCGAAAAGAACATTGGCTTGGTGGTCCGCCTCAACTCCCAACTCTACTCCCCCTCGTACTTTGAGGCACTGGGCATTCAACACCTGGACATGATCTTTGACGATGGCACATGCCCCTCGCTCTCAACTGTCCGCAAGTTCATCAGACTCGCCCACGAGACCATCACTGTCCGTAAGCAGGGAATCGCTGTTCATTGCAAGGCTGGCCTCGGCCGCACAGGTTGTTTGATTGGCGCCTACCTCATTTACCGTCACGGTTTCACTGCCAATGAAGTGATCTCATTCATGCGCTTCATGCGACCCGGCATGGTTGTTGGTCCTCAGCAGCACTGGCTCCATTTGAACCAGGGCACATTCCGCGAGTGGTGGGTTGAGGAGAGGATTGAGCGCAGACTCAGGAGGGAGATGGCTGCTGCCAACCCTATTCCCAGCACCCCTATTCGTGCCATGCAAAAGACAACGCTTCGGAACGGCCAGGCCTCGACACCCCCCAACCGAAGCCCCTCAAACCGTACTCCGCTGAGTGAAGTCGACCACGATCGCAATAATATTGGGGTCCAGGAAGACTATTTACCAGCTCCTACACCGGGCCAACCGCGAAAGACTGCCAGGGATCGCCATCACCCTTACCAACGTTCAACTTCCAACGGGCTCGCTGTTGAAGAGCAGCGCACTGTTGAGCAGGAAGCTGAGTACATTGCGACGCACAGCCAGGCTCACGGCGGAGAGTCTGATGAGGAGTTGCATTTGCGCATGCGACGCCATCGTAAGGCGACCTCTCAATCACCGGCTCGCAGTGAGAAGATTCGCTCGGTTAGCCAGACGACGGCTATCTACACCATTGACAACGATGCGTCACACGATGCTGAGAACATTGGCTCTGTGCGGACGAAGCACGTTGAACGAGTTGCTAGTACCCCTGGCGTCCTGACAAAGGTCCGCGGCAGCAAGCGGCAGGGGGAGTCTCCCCTTCGGGCAAAGGAGTCTGCTGGCATTCGGAAGACCAGCGGCAGAGTAGGCAGCGCCAATCATGGAGCGTCAGTGACGGCAGCTTCTACGGCCCGTAAAGTTTCTGGAGCTTAGAAAGCACCAGCACAACGAGTCCAGCCGCTTCAGCGTTCTAACGCGAAGCGTAACAGACAATTGTACGATTCCACGTCACGATCATGATTCACGTACGTCACGGGCAATGTTAACGTCTCTCATGCATTGGCGTTTCTGGCTCATAAGAAGAGGACGAGCGGTTTATGTTTGAATGTTAATGATTCTTCTCTCATGCATAATTGCTTACCCGAGAAGTGTTCGGCTTTCAGTTAATGTCATTTGAAACTTGCAAGATAATCCAGTTTCTGCAGCATACAAGGATCATTACGGCTACGACTTCGATGGAGTTTGTCGCGGTCAAGGAGAAGGCAATTAGAGAGGCGTGAATAATGCATACTATCTCGGATGAGGGAAAGACTGAAGGCATAACGGAGTTCAAATTTGCGATGGCGTACAGGCAGGCAAGGTTGAAATTATTATTGTGGACTTATTTGGTTTGGCATTGCACCGGGTTTTGTTGTTTCTTGATGATAGTCAAAGAGGGGGCAACGAAGAAGAGACGGCAGCGGATTTTTACGACGGTTATATAAGTTTTCCAAGAGCTGAATTACATACATCTCTTACACTGTTCATTCTTTGTGGATTTCTGTCTGACGACCGACCGTCTAAGGTTCTCATTTGGATGATCTATCTACATTCGTCTCAAGTTTACCATCAGGTCCGGATGGCTTCGAGAGCTGTGACTACATCTTCTATCACCTTGCCGGCCTCAGCACTTGTCATCTCTTCACTCACGGCCAAACACTTGTCCACGACATCACGATATCGACTACCGACCTTGCTACCCAGACCGGGAACGAGAACTGCACGCAGGACCTTGTCGCGCCATCGACTTATGGAGTAGTGTGGTTTATGGTATGTTTGAAGAACCTTCCAGAGACCTATTTCAAGGAGCACCAAACCCAGACTATAGATATCCATGGGCTTGCAGTGAGGAAAGCCTCGCAAGGAAGCTGGGTGTCGGTGTAGCGTAAGGATCGAAGGATTACGGGGCGCGACAGAGAGCGCAGTATCAAGGTCTGGTCTTGAAGCATCGAACCCCGTCAGATAAGGGCACTGTATATCTGGTACAAGTGCCCCAGCAGCAGTTGACGAGTGAGCCGATGCTGAAAAGGCCGAAGGGAAGAAGAGAATGTTTGAGCTGCAAAGGCTTTTATGAAGCCAGTCAAGTGAGTGCAGGGACCACAAGGCGACGGCGAGCGTATGTGCCAAACGGACTCGATCATCGAGGTTGGGAGTCTTGAGGTCCGAGCTGGCGATGAGTTCGTGGAGCGTTGAGAAAGAGGGCGAGGGCGCTTTGTATACGAGCCCGTATCTGCACCGTGAAGTGTCGTCAACGTAGCCTACGCAGTCGATGCTATGAAGGTCAGGATGGCAATCGGAAGCGGAGTGCATCATGCGAGCAAGATCGTCGAGACGACGCACATGAGCTACACGCTCATCTACATCATCGCGGTCATAGTCAACCCACTCAATCACAACATCTCCCGCGCTCTCATGCCGTCCTGTACTTCTCCC
Source organism: Fusarium tjaetaba (assembly GCF_013396195.1). NCBI lineage: Eukaryota > Fungi > Ascomycota > Sordariomycetes > Hypocreales > Nectriaceae > Fusarium > Fusarium tjaetaba. The sequence continues at coordinate 155,526 of NW_023501435.1, forward strand.
GCCATCACCAGCATCCCCACTGAGATCAAGTGCAGCACGGGGAACCTTGAGAGCGAACGTGGGCTTGAACGAGGCCTGAGGCTTGGCGTCTAGGTTGATTCGGAGCTTCTTGAGGTTGGCCGAAGTCGTGAGCTTGGGGTAGACGCCGTCCGAAGCTATTTCAAGGAGGGTAAGCTGAGTAACGTCACGCTGAGCAGACTCGAGCAGCTGGTTCGTCCAAGCCCGTTGAAACGATGGGAGATGAGAGGTTGGAAAAAGGCGTTCGAGGCCATCATTAAAGTCTGGAGTTGAGGTTTCTTTTAGCCTTTGTGTTGGGCCTTTGATTTAGGAGGGGCCATTTACCTCGCAGGTCCCTTAGCAGGTTTATGAACTTGTCTTTATCTACGAGCAATCAGTTCTGTTTTGGTGGGTATGACAGATGAGGGCTTGGAGGACTCACCTGCTATAACCCATCTTGCTCTTAAACCCATCTCCTTGCCCCAGTTTCTCTCACTTGTTACCCTTGAAACACCATTCAAGTCGCGACTCTCATCATCTTTTGATCTCTTTCTTGAGGGTGAAGGCGACTTTCTTGGCTTCGATCCAGTGACTTCCAAGCTGGCTCTCCCCTCGTCAACTAGCCCGTATCTGTTCTTCAGTTTCTTGAAGTCTGTGACCGCGCTATGCAACTCCTCGAGGATTTGAAGTGCCAAACTCCTCAGCTGGGGATTCCTTGTGCTTTCAAGATGAGCTTCAAGTCTTCCCTCCGCAACACCCCAGTCCCGGCCCCAGACGACCAGGCGCATCTCCTCAATGCGTACTTTACATAGAAGTCTCTGGCTATCTGTGTCAAGGTTGGCTGCTGCGGTGAAGAGGCTGTAGGCTCTGACGCAGCCGTCGAAGAGTTGGCCGAGAACGCCTACTACGGCGAGGGCAGTTCCCACGGCTTCAGCCATTGCATTAGAGTGAGGGGTCAAGGTAAGAAGTGACGGGCGGGATATGACCTGTGAGACATTAAAGGCTTTCCCATGAGGTGATTAATTATATGCATATACTGATTATGATATGTAATTTGTGAGCTCCAGGCAAATACCAGCTAGAGCTCAATTAGATAGATACTAAGATTAGGGATTGGCGCTTAATCAGTCCTAGAATGCAAGGTCATCAGAGGTCTGTCGCGATTCGAGCGGCAAACGCCCAATGGCCGCATTGGATGGATGTTTCGAGTTGAAGTGGATTCAACTCAACCATGAACAATAATACGCTGCTAGTTGGTAGTTGCATACTTACAACTAAATCTATCAACAAAATAATGTATACACATATTATTAAATCTATTTTATACATGCCAGGTCACATCGTGACTTTACATTCACTGACCCTTCATTGCAACATCTGCTGCATGGCATTCAGTCTGTAGCTTTCCCTCCGCTCCATCAGTTGAGAATGCCGCCCACTGTCGATAATTTGTCCATTTTCAACGATGAAAATGGTGTCAGCTTTCTGCACAGTATGCAGTCGATGAGTGATGGCCAATACCGTCGTGCCCCTTGATGCTCTCTCGAGGCCCTCTTGAAGAGCTGCTTCGCTGGCGGCGTCAAGAGCACTGGTACTCTCATCTAGGAGCAATAGCCTGGGGCGACGAACAAGAGCACGGGCGATTGCGAGGCGCTGTCTTTGGCCGCCTGATAAACGAGAAGCTGAGGGTCCGCATTCAGTATCGTAGCCATCAGGAAGGGCCTCAATAACATCATGTATATTCGCTAGACGGCAAGCTTCCTTGATTTCATCATCTGTGGCTTCATGACCGGGAGGTGCTCCCAAGCCAACATTGAAACGCACACTACCATCAAAGAGGGCAGGATCCTGAGGTACTAGAGCAATCGTATCTCTAAATGACGCTGGAAGCTTGCTGATGTCATTATCATCGATGAGCACGCTGCCAGATGTCGGCTCGTATAAACGCTGGACCAGGTTCATGATGGTCGATTTGCCCGCTCCTGAAGGACCAACAAGACCACAAAACTGGTTGGGTGGGAGCACGAAGGAGACATTGTCGAGTATAGTGGCATCGGGTCGGCTAGGATAAGCAAAGGAAACGTCTTTGAACGTCACCTTTGCACCTCCACGACGATGGTTGTCCGCTGGGCCGAGCGACTTTTCTCCACCGGATGCTTCGACGTCCCCCTCAGTCTTGGAAGGATCCTGTCCAGGTTTTCCTGTGTGTGTGCTACTTCCCATGTTGACGATCGTCATGACGCGAGACAGGGCCAGGCGAGCACGAGAGAATTCCGGAGCAAGTGAGAACATGCCACTCCAAAGCTGAGCGCTCGTCAACATGGCGACTAGTATAATAAGGAAGTCCTTCTGAGTATACTCTCCTTTCATGATGAGCTGCGAGCCCCACCAATACGCGAGAGCGTTGATGAAGGTACCGGTTGTATATGAGATGGCCAGCCAGATGTTAGTTGTGACCGAGGCGCGCACAACCTGCTCCCTCGGAGGCTTCAACAATCGGGCGAAACCTTCCATATACTCATTCTCAAGGGAAAGGACGGCCACTGTACGGATGGACTGAATAGCCTCAGTTGCAAGTGCTGTGGCAGTAGAGAAGGCCTCGCGGTGTCGCTCTTCGTAACGCGCCAGCATGCGCAGCTGCATGAAACCTGAGCCAAGCAATATTGGAAGCGTCACAAGACACACCAAGGCAATCTTCCAAGCAAAGATATGGGAAATGATGACCGCGATGAGAACATTGATGAGGATGGCAAACACGGTACCGAAAGTTGAACCACTAAAGGCACCTACAGACATGCTATCTTTGGTAATGATGCCAAGGAGGCTGGTCGGTGTTCGTCCTTCAGACTGATGCCAGTGGATGCCCTGCTCCAGCAAGGATCGGAACGACAGAACTCGCAGGTTGTAGAGAAGCCTTTCTGCGACAATGCCGAAGCCCAGCCAAGCAAGAAAGTTGGCTATAAGCTCCACGCCCGCGAGCATGAAGAACAAGCCCGCAAACATGTTGCCCATGGAACTTATGTGGTCGAGGGTATTTGCACAAGGGTTGAGCGCCCCGACAGTGAAGCCAAATATGATACCGGAACCAGAAAAGGTAGCCCCAACGAAGACAGCAGCGATCATGGCGAGGGTGAGCCAGCCCAGGGATGGTCGAATCAACCAGACAAGACCCCTGATGACAGAGCTGAAAGGCTTCACCTCGTCTAGCTCATCATCATTTGATGCTACATCTTCTTTTTTCTTGGCCACCTCCTTCTCCCGGCCCAATATCTGGGAATCCAGGGACTGTTTTGCCTCAGAAACCTCGGTCTTTTCGCTCAGCTGCGTGTCGTTTCGGAGAGTTGAAGCGCCAATCGACTCGCCGTCCACGGATCCTGTGTCACTCTTATTGCCGACTGTCTGCAGTTTTGCCATGTGCGCAAATTCGCCATCGTCTTTGGCCATAAGATCATCATAAGTTCCTTGCTCAACGACTCGCCCAGCCTTCATGACGACAATATTGTCGGCATTACGTATGGTGGATAAACGATGCGCAATCGAGATGATGGTTCTTTTCTCAGCAGCAGCCCTCTCGACAGCGAGCTGGATTCTCTTCTCACTCGCAGAATCGAGAGCTGCTGTTGCTTCGTCCAGGACAAGGATTTCAGGTTCCCGGATCAAAGCCCGAGCAAGTGCAATGCGTTGTCTCTGACCACCACTCACAAGCGACCCCTTGGGCCCAGCAGTTGTACCATAGCCTAATTCGAGACGTTCAATGAAGCTGGCCGCATCAGCTTGCTCAGCGGCGTGACGGATCAAATTGGCAATTTCGACGAACTCGGGCCCGAGAGACGCAGCTGAATCTAGTGCGTTCTTGCCCTTGGCAGCCATCTTGGCGAGCTCGGGACCCTTGAGCAATGATTTGAGGTGTTGGTGGGACTCCTTTGGAGAGTTCACCAGACCTAGTGCGATGTTTTCGAGGATGGACCGGTCGAGAAGAGAGGGTTCTTGCTGAACGAAGCTAATAAAACTTCGTAGAGACTTGACGTTGAGTTCTCGCAAGTCGTGCCCTTCCAGTTCGACTGTGCCCTCGGTGGGATCATGCAGACGTGCTATCAGTGATGCGATAGTACTTTTGCCGCTCCCCGAAAGCCCGACGATCGCCGTATATTTGCCAGCCGGGAAGTCAAGCGTGACGTTGTCGAGGACAGGCTGGCCTCGCCGAGAGGCATACTCGAAGGACACGTTGCGGAATGTCAGGGTCTTTGCTGCACTTGGAGGGAGTACAACACCCTCTCGTGAAGTTCCGTCGATGGATGAAGGGGCATCAATGTCTTCCTTAAGCCGCTGGAATGCACCTACGGCTGCTCCTAAAAATGGAAGAGTGGGTGCCATTCCGCCCAACATGACGCAAGCGTCTACGAGAAGATAGACGATGGCATAAATCTCACCAACAGTGGTGCTCCCGTCGTTGCGTGCCACAGATTCAGCGATCTTTTTACTGCCCTGCCAGAAAGCTAGTGCATTGCCGGAGTACGCAATGAAGTACAGCATACCAGTCTGGATAGCGGCAATGGAAGACTTAACTATAGCGTACTTGCGAGAACGGGCCATGTGCTCTGCGAACTTCTCTTCAAGGCGGGGAGCGGCACCGAAAGCTTGAACGACAGCAACGTGCGACAGAGCCTCGGAAGCAATGGAAGAGGCTGCAGCGGATGCTTCCGTCTGTTTGACCACAAACTTGCCCAGGTATCTTCCCCCTAGTATTCCAGAAAGAAGAAAGGCCGGGAGCATACAAATGAGGATACCGGCGAGTCTTGGCTGTTTCGTGAAGGCAATAATAAAGACAGTGACGAAAAAGCTCATGGTTGTGATGATGTTGCCAACCTTCTCTGATGTCCCGGCCTGCACAGCTGTGATGTCGCCCTGGAGTCGGCTTGAGACTTGCCCAGATGATCCACGAGTGTCGAAGAACTCTGGAGGTTGGCGCAGAAGTGCGGAGACGTAGCGAGTCCGTAAACGCTGAGCAAGACGCTGGCTGATGATGTTCCAACAGGTCAGATGACCATAGATCAGGACAAGTGCAATAGCACCAATCCAGGCAGTCTTTATAACCTTGTCGTTGATAGCATTCTCGTAGTCAAGAGGATCAGATGCCGCATCGCTCGCTCCCGAGCCGCTACCATCTGCGGCGCAAGTGGCTCCGTTGAAGTTATCGATGAGCTGGCCGAATAGGACGCCCATAAGAGGGAAAGGAACACCAGCTCCAATGGCGCAGAGAGTACCCAACGCGATGAGGAAGTAATCGACCCAGGTCGGACCCGCGGCGAACAAGAGTTCGAGGTAAGTGAAACAGGTTTTGAGAGACTGAGAAGCGTATCAGTATCGTTTGCTTGCAGCATTCATCTGGGTTCTGGAGGAGATGGGGTTGACCTACTGAGAGAAAGCTTCTCTTGGGCTTCTCTGTGCCCGACTGATCAAGTGTGACGGACATGACTGTCGCTGTCGACGTCGATCGAGGGGTAAAGCTAAGGTTTCTTAGAAGAGCCTATCCATTGACTGACTGCTAGTTGAGTAACGAGGCTGTCACCAACAGAGCCCGTCAAAGTTCAGCGATGCCTTAGTAGCCTACGAAAAGGCCCTCACTGCGCTCAAAGAGATTACAATACTTGACAGAAGAGAACAGAGCAATCTTGGCAGTCAATGCAATACGTCAGCAGTCATCCAGAAAGCCGATTCAGGAGCCCTGAGCCAAGAAGACCCTGTTATGCAAGCATCAATTAGGATGAGTATGAAAGCGCGGTCGGCCTGGGCATCTAACCTTGCGTTGATGGATCGTGGATACCTACAATGGCCCTGCATTGCACTCTGCGCTTTGACACAATCCATAATGGCATGGCCGCGATGGGTCTCTCAGAAGAGGTAGGATCGTCTCGGTGAAGTGGATGCGAGGGTATATTGGCGACAGGTAGAACGTTTATCCTCAGGAACTCTATTGTGTCTGGTCAACGCGGGCGTGTTCATATGCAGCCAGGGTTGAGGATCAGATAAACCAGGATGCCCAGGTACTGTAGTATTGGTGAGTCCAGGTGAGTCGGAGAAGAGTGTGGGATGCGCCACGCCAAGTGTGTTGGTGGGCTAAAATGGAGCCAGCCAAAGAGAATGTGAATGGTGATCAGATAAGATGAAGATGGTGTGATTGATATGATAAGATGTAATGTGACATGGCGCCAAGTCCGACGAGACGACAACAAGTGGAGTAAACGGCCGAGCATCGGAAGCGATCGTCACTTGTTATTACCATATTTGTAACTCAATGCATCGTCTTGGCTGCCGGGGCAGAAAGATCCTTTTGAGACGGTTCAGAGACATTTGAGAAGACAAGAGAGTCGGACCAAATGGAATTAAATGACCCATTCGTCACGACAAGGATGATGAACCTAGCGTGAGAAATCCTTGATAAAGCCGTAGGCGTGGAGAAATGGTGGAGAGGCGTCGGAGTGACTGCCCCCCGCCCTCCTATCGGAGCAAAGAAAACCGCTGTTTGGCCACTAAAAAGCCTAGCTGGATGTCAATGTTCCGAGAGGCGTTTTTATGCTTATTCCATCGTCAGCGGGAACGGAGATTGAGTGTGGCTAGGAGATGCTGGAGCTGGAGCTGGAGCTGGTGTCGACAAATGACTTGATTCCTCTCGGTGGATTCCATGTGTTCTCAGACCCCAATCTCCAAGCAGGTAGTTATCGGGAAGTGGGAGGGATGGATGGATGGATGTACGGATGCATGGCCCAAAAAAGAACTCATCTGTGGGCCGATCTTGGGTACATACATACCTAGTAGATCCTTCACATGAATTGCTTCACCGGGTTTGATACCTGATTTAGAATCAAGAAACAAGCATGCATCATTGGGCAACCGATTAGAGTTGCATTTAGGTATGAGAAAAGTGGCGAAGGTTAATACTATGCTTAATTCACCCACTTATCAGATCCATTGGATTTCACAAGATCTTGGCGGCTCAACCCACCAGAGGCTGCAACTCACGCTTGCTGTCTACGGCAGTTGATCTGACACTATGGGATAGTCAGAGCTGTGCGTGCTGAGCTCTGCCGCTTTGCACAGACAAGAGAGTCCAGCTACCTCCCCTCTGCACAGAGCCAATACTTGCCAAGGTGCTGATCTTGTCCAAGTTTCAGAAGGCAGCATCTTAGCAGGATCACTGCCCTGCTCTTGAATCTCTTGGTGTTGCATATATAAGAGGGGGCGAGGCACGATGGTGTTTGAGAAAAGGTCTTGTCTCTACATAGATATCTAGAGCAGCCCCCGTTCTATACAAACTCGTTGGGAATAAAAGTCACTCGTGCCATCTTACACATCAGCCTCTTACCCGAAACCGCCACCAACATATCACGACCAACACAACACAATGAGCCAAGCAACACTTCGCACCAGCCGTCTCGAACTACGGCCTCTCGGGCACGAGCACGGAGATTATATCTATCAGCTCGACTCGGACCCGGAAGTCATGAAGTACATCGGGTACGGCAAGCCACTCACGGCCGATGAGTCGACAATTGTGCACAAACTGCTCCTCGAGACAGCATCATTCGGGTCTGGCCTTGGATGCTGGGCTGGATTTGCCGGGGACGATTTTGTGGGCTGGTGGGTGCTGGCGCCCAGTCAAAGCAACGACGATCCGCCCCAGGTGAACAAGAAGCGAGTCGAGTTCGGCCTAAGAATCCTTCCCAAGTTTTGGGGCCAGGGGTTCGCCAAGGAGGGTTCTCGAGCGCTGGTCAAGCATGGTCTCGAGGACCTCGGCGTGGAAGAGGTCTTTGGTGAGACCATGGCCGTCAACCAAGGGTCCCGAGCTATCATGGCCAAAGTTGGACTCAAGCATGTTCGAACGTTCCACAACAAGTACGATAACCCTCCTCCGGGAATCGAGGAGGGCGAGGTGGAATATCGAGTCACGAGGGATGAATGGTCATCACAACAAGCATGTGCTGTGTAGTCGATGGCGTTGTAATAGCTTTAGACATCATCTCCAATTACTGCTTGAGCGTTTTCTGGTTAAAAATCTTGTTCATTTCTATGCATTGTGACATGAATTTCAAAATAACGGCAGCCTTGTGTCGTGATAAGTGTTGGTGAAATTCCTTTTCACTCCTCACTTGAGGAATTACAACAACAAAAGAGAAGATAAAAAAGAGACTTGGAAGAATAGAAGGGGTGTCGTTCTGATTCTGGTCTGCCCATCCATCTTCTTGGACTTCTCTGGCTTCCTGCATCGGGTGGTGGCAACAACTCCATCTAATGCCGGAGGTGAGGATGATAATGGAACATGTGGGCTATATCGCGCATCGTTCTTGGTCTTGGCTACGCGGCCGGTCTAAAAAGGAACATTCGGCAAACTCCGCTTCATGCAATGGAACAAGAGTTACTCTGTACAAGGGATTGATCTAAGGAGACCTAGTCTTGGATTGTCGCTCGGTTGAACTATGGCTTGGCACCGTAGGTCCCTGGTAAACCGGTGAATCGAGAGCCAGCGTGTAACTAGACTACGGATAGTTGGTACATACATAGCATCAGTCATTCGGGATTAATCGCTTCAAGGAAGAAATTCAAGACCGAAAACATACTAGCTAGGTTTCATCCCGTGGGGGGCCACTCAACTCTTGTTATTGGACATATAACATGCACGAGATGGCATTCCTGCAAGGTTGCTTACAGACACCCTATTAATTTCTGGCGAGGTACTCCGTAGCCTATCGGCCATTGTATTAAACAACGCCATGTTGTCTGAAGATGGGAAATCGATTCATAAACTTAAACTACCTCCGGGCTCCAGGGCACAAAATAATAGCACGACGAACCTGAAGTGTAAGTTGGCTACTGTATTTCCCGAGTCGATAGGGATCCATCCACGAAGCGTAGGGATTACACACGTAGCTAACTTGGTTGCAGTGGGCTCAGACGATCCCAAGCTTATGCCAAGCCACTTGATATGACCAGGGTACATGGGCAGCCTTTTTCGGCATCGTAGAAATTATTCAGTCTCCCATCATTTTTGGGTCTAGCATTATGTTATTAGTCCGTTCAGTTATTTTAGCGTTGCGGTGCTGTTGGTTCTTGTTCTGCATGTCGACTTATTTCCAAGACTGCCATGCCACTAACACGACACGACATGACACTCCCTTTGCCCCCTTGGAAAGGATGAAGCTGTTGACGATTGGATCTTATCCATCAATCAGATTAGATAAAAATTTTCACATCATCCGTGTTCCGATCTCGGGTCATTTCCCCCACTCGTTTGCCACTTGTAATCTGATGCCGTCGGTTGACCAGCTACGGACCCCGTCCTATTGGGGAAAAGGCCAACTGAGAGCATCCCTTCAGCCCAGAGCCCGATGCTTTTGATAGCTCCTTGGCCTAAAGCCTCGCTCGTCTCCGAGGCAAGCTACAATGGACCGCTGCAGGGGAAGTGTACCGCGTGGAGAGAGAGTTCCGGTGCAGAACCAACACATGGTAATATGTAGGCAGACAACTGATAATCGCCCAACTCTCGCCCTTTGCATATGCCCATGTCAGTGTTACATCGCACTACATAAAGAATGCAATTGCTCCCCATCTTATCCTCACTCTTTACATCACAGTTCCAGTGTGTTGCAGCTTCGATCGTGACTTCACTGCACTATCAATTAGTGTTGAACTCAACAGAAACAATGTCAGCCCTAGCAAAGATCCGCGAGGGCCTCGCTCGCGAGGATAATACTCCTGTCGCACATACTCTGGCTCCCCACGAGAAGGAGATCGAAGAGGCTCCCGAGACTATCACCGAGACCGGTCCTGGCCATGACAAGGAGGCCACTGCTGGTGCTCTCCCTCCTGACGATAAGGGCAACGATTCTGATGTGCCCAGTGAAGATGTCCAGACTGGAGTCAAGGAGATTCAGGCCATTACCCTCACTTGGGGTAAGGGATCCCTGGCTGCTCTCTTGTGTCTGTAAGTTGTACTCCTGAAACCGACTTTCGGTATATCTCTAACCAATCTTCAACAGCATCTGGACACTCTTCCTCATAAGTGGATTTCGTGGTTCCTTCTACCTCGTCTTGGTGCCTTATGTAACCAGCGAGTGGCAGGCCCATTCCCTCATGACCACCATCCCCATCGTGTCAGACGCCATGACTGCAGCCTGCTATATCCCCATGGCCAAGGCCCTCGACGTCTGGGGACGCGCTGAGGGCTTCCTGCTCATGAGTGGCTTTGCAACACTTGGTCTTATCCTCATGGCTGTATCTCAGAACCTCGCAACCTTCTGTGCTGCACAAGTCTTCTACTCTGTCGGATGGGGAGGCATGATTTATGCCGTTGGCGTCCTCGCTGCCGATGCATCCAATCTCCGGAACCGAGGTTTGGCCTTTGCCTTTACTTCCTCGCCATACATGATTACGGCTTTTGCCGGTTCCAAGGCTGCCGCTGCTTTTGTCCTCGATGTCAAGAACTGGCGATGGGGTTTCGGCTGGATCGCTATCGTTCTGCCGTGTGTCACTATTCCTCTGTTCCTTGTCTTGAAGGTTAATCTTCACAAGGCTTTCAAGAAGGGAACAGTCACCAAGACTCATAGAAACCGGGGCTTCTTTGGTAGCATCTGGTGGGTCTTCAACGAGTTCGACGGTTAGTAACTATTTATCAAATCCTTCAAGCGGCTCATACTGACAATCACAGTTATCGGCATCTTCCTCTTTGGCGGCGGTCTTGTCGTCTTTCTCCTCCCCTTCAACCTAGCTGCACACGCGCCCGACGGCTGGTCTACCGGCTACATCATCGCCATGATCGTGGTCGGATTCTGCACTCTCGTCTTCTTTGGTGTCTGGGAGTATTGGCTCGCCCCTGTTCCTTTCTTGCAGGGGCGCTTCCTCCTCGATAGGTCTGTCGTTGCCGCTTGCATGATCGATCTTACCTACCAGATCTCTTACTATACTTGGAACTATTTCTTTACTTCATTCTTGCAGGTCGTTGTCAACCTCGGCCCTGCTGAAGCCGGCTATGTCAACTCTACTTTCCAGGTCGTCTCAGGCGTTCTTCTCTTCATCGTCGGCTTCCTCATCCGAAAGACTGGCTTCTACAAATGGACATTTTACTTTGCAGTACCCATCTACATCTTCGCGCTTGGTCTGATGATCCATTTCCGTGCTCCTAACCAGTATGTCGGATACATCATCATGTGCGAGATCTTTATCTCCATCGGTGGAGCTGTCTTCATCTTGGTCATGCAGCTTGCTGTCCTTGCTGCCGTTGCCCACCAGTATGTCGCTGCTGCGCTCGCTACTTTGTATGTCGCTGGAGGAGTCGGTGGTGCGGTTGGAGGAGCCATCTCCGGTGCTATCTGGACGAATACCTTCATCCCTCAGCTTATGAAGAACCTCCCAGAGTCAGAGCTGGCCAATGCACCACTGATTGCTGGAAATATTGTCAATCAGCTGGCTTACCCCGTAAACAGCCCTGCACGACTTGCCATTCAGGAGTCCTATGGCTTTGCGCAAGTTAGAATGCTTGCTGCTGGTGTTGGTATCGCGTCCTTATTCTTCATCTGGGTGCCCATGTTGAGGAACATCAACGTCAAGAAGCTGAAGCAGACCAAGGGTCTTGTCCTCTAGAAAACTTGGCCATTCCAAAGATCCCAAGGTGTGGATTGGGATGACCGCACTGCATCCTTGTTAGACAGAGCCAAAGCTTGGGGAACCCCTTACCCAAGGCATAGCCTTGTATGTGACGGACTGATGATCGTCAAGCAGTTAGTACGCTGTGTTCCATGACGAACGAGTTATTAATGAGGACGAGGCAGCTTGGCGAAAAGTAATGGTATAAAAATATTTTTGTTTCGTTTATTCCAAATCCAAGTGAGACATGTTGACAGGCTACGTGATCGTATTTGATATCCACGAGGTGGACAAGACTGTGGTGGACATGCCGATGACTGCTCGGCGCTACACTCCGTCAAAAGTCAGAGAGGTCGAAGCATCCTGTGGATGGAGTTGTTGAGAGTAAACCAAAAATGCTAGAAGGCTTTCGTAAAGGTAAAGCCAGGACTTATATACATGCAGCAGTTGTATATAACCTATGACATTTATAGGTCTGACAGGATCAATGGGCCTCGGTTTTCATTGTTCGTGAGGCAAAGCAGTGCGAACTTTACAGCTTGTTGAGGTTATCACGGCTTTTAGTTCAGGGATAGAGATGTGATAGAAAGGCAGCTCTCGACCCTGAGCTGTACAGACCTAACTCAGGCACTCAGCCTATTTTGCAGGAGGGCCACGAAGATTTTATTCACCCAGCAACTACCTACTTAGATAGGCCTGATGATTCTCGTCGCTCTCCATAGGCAAATCTTGAGCACATCACTTTCACATACGACCATACCTACTAGAGAACTCGGGATCCCGTCCGATCTCCCATAGATAAACTAATAAGGGGCGGATTAGTAGTTGGTTCGGTGACGACCAGCGAATTCCCGCTGTTGTATGTCTTTTTGCCCTTATATTATCTGTGATACCGTTTTCGCGGCTTGGTGAAGGGGTGTGTGTGTGAATGGGTCATCGGGACATATCGTTAGGTAAGCTACTCTGGGCTTCAGAGAGACCGTCAACATGGAGGCTTATAGCAGGAGGGAAAAGCACAGTATGGTTCAAGAGTACAAGCATATGTATATCATGATTATCCTACCTCTCCTTTCTTTTCAGTTTGACCTGTTTTGACATAAAACCCATCATCAAATGCAGTCCACCATTTGTTCAAATAGACATTGATTTCGTTTCCATTCAATGTTGGTCTTTATATAAGGAGATACAAAGAAAGCCCATGGTTCGGCAAATCACATGGGATAATTGCTCCCCAAGGCTGTCTCCAATCCACGACAACCGGTCAAACAAAACAAGTCTAGACGCCAGTCATCCCAACCTATCTGTGATATGAACATCAGCCAACGTAGAGATCATCCATGTATTCATTTCGTCTGATATGCTGTAACGGCAGATTTAAAATCTCCATATATCTTGCCAAACCTGGTGCCACTCCACTATCACCAAAACACGCGCTCGGCCATCATGCACATGATCGCACCTTTTTCTTCATCAATTTCCTTCTCGGGATAGTAAATAGGAAATGCCCTGCCAACGCCGGATACCTTGGCGCCCCTTGTACTGGACGTAGCTTGCTGTACTGGTTCTGGTCCCGTACTTAGTAGACCTTCTTCTTCTCGTCGATGCTGAACTGGCCAGGGCCGCTGTTGACGAGAAGCAGGAGACCACCAACGATAGATAGAATCTGGAAAAAGTCGTACTTGGCAAAGTCCTTGTGGGGGTGGTGTTCATGGAGCTATACGACTTGTTAGCATTCTATATACAGTCGGCACACCCCGCATGCTACTCACTGTCCAAAAGTTGTTGACCAAGAGGTTGAAAATGCTCAGGATGACAACAAGAAGAGTGGCACTGTACTTGGCTTTGAAGCCAACAACGACCATGACGCAGGAAATTCCTCCGAGCGAGGATACAATGACACGCCAGAGAGACCACTCTCCACTGAAGACAAATCCGATGAAGAGGAAGATGAGCAGAACGCGACCAGCGAGCTGGAAGTACATTTTGCGGTCCTTCTCATCGATCTGGGGAAGTCCTGCAAAGACTTGCGTCTTGCGAACCCAAGAGTCGGACAGGACCATGACAAGGCCGCCAATGACAGAAAGGTTTCGGAGGAAGAAGTTGAGATCGAAAATGAGACCATAGCCTAGAGCCTGTGTGACAACAACACCCATAAGACCGGCAACGGCATAGTCGGAATGCTTTCGGATGATGACAAGAGTAGAGCAAGAAAACATGGCAATAATGTTGACGAGCAGGAAGAGATGAGTGATACCGGAAGGAACTGTCATGTGTCAGTACTGCCAACGGTGTCCTCTGGGACCAGAAACGCAATGCGCATCTTACTATGACGATAGTCCTTCAGGTAAAGCAGCTGGTCGGACCATTGGGTGACAATGCGAAGGGCATCTTCGAAGAAAGTGACGACGATTAGGAAACGACCGATGGCAGGAAGGTAGCTGTCAAAGAGGGCAAATGGTCAGCTCTCGGAGCTTCAAAGGCATTTTATAAAGGACGTCGCTCGACTCACGGCTTGATCGGCTCGCTGATTGTGTCGAGCGCATCCTCAATCTTGCTAGTATAGGGACGAATCTGCTCAAGAAAGCCCTCACCCTGCTGAGGATCAGCAGCCTGGGAGCCGCCGTAAGGCGCGGGGCCACCGAGGCCGTAGCCTGAGTTGAATCGCTGGGACATTGCTTTGTGTAGAGGTTCGTGTCGGGTGGGAGCTTTGTTTCACGTGCAGACCTGCTGACGGGCGAGACGAAACAGGGCGATGCTTCCCAGGAATGGAAGTCGGTGGTCGTCGTGAAGCAGAAGAGAAGGAGACTTGGAGCAGCTGGTGAAGCCTGATGGGATGATATTCAGGGCGTTTGGATTCGACCAGAGACAGTAGCAGATGAGTTCCAATTGGGGGTTGTTTGTTTGAGAAGCTCGACAAACAAAGTTTAGGTACGTAAAGTAAAAAAGAGTGAGAAATAGGGCAAGGAGAGGCAAGACAACAGGAACGAGACGAGGCGAGCTGTCCTTTGTGAATCAATTGCAGGCGATGACCTCAGCTCAGACGAGTCGAATAGAGAATATGTAATGTAGTATCGGATTGGCTTAGATTAGGGTCGGGTCTGATTGTACAACGGTGTCCTTTAGAGATCCCGTGATGGAGCCTATTGTCGTCCCACTTTTAAGCTCCCCTCCCTTCCATTCTATTTGTGCTTCGACTGAGACCTTGCATGACTTTGAGCTACTGCCGAACAGAGGGGAAATCAAAGGTACCGACTACCCAACTCTGCAGGTGCTCTCGGACCTCCCCTCGTCTTCCTCTCTCGTACAGGTCAGGAAGGGCAGCTAATAACTACCTACTAACCTACTAACCTAGACAGTGCCTTGCCTTAGGGACCTACCTAGGCTTAGCAAGGGGCCCAGCCACTCCCCATCACCACTTTGGTTAGAGCCGGGAGCTAAATGGTCCAAGAATGGAAACATCCCCCCAAATCGATGCTACCTCAGTGGCGTATCACGATATGGCACCACCTACGGTAGACCAAACAAACAGACTCGACAGCTAAGTTGGTACGTAGGTAAAATACCTGAAATACGGGCTGTGGTAGGTGGATGAATCTTTTGTGTTTGAATTTGTTTGGCCTTTACTCTGTACTTTGGTGTCGTTTACTCAGCAACTACCTACTAAGTATTTACTCACCCGAGTGAGTTCCCAACGCAGCAGGCCAAGGCTGATCAGTAACCAATGACTTTTATTTAGCTCTCAGCCATCAACTCTTCCTCTCCCAATATAAAAGCATTTTCTGAATAGGCCAGGCTTTGAATCTTCAGCCCACCCTTCTCATCATACACAACTCTCCCTTCATTGACAGCATTTCGCAGCTCTTCGCACAGAACTGTACGCTCACCTGTGTCTGGGTTCCATTCCCAGCCCTCTTTCATCCACATCCATCTCAAATATGCCCTTAGTTCTTTATCATCTGGACGAACCCTCATCCATTCAGGCTGAAGCTTAGGATCTCTGTCCTCGCCGTTCCAGCCTGTCGCTCGCCCAAGTAGCTCATCTCGACAGAAGATGCGCCAGCTGTCTAGAGCATACTTGCCTTGTGTAAGGTGCCCAATCTCCCAGGCCTCTAAAAGATCCTGCCCACATGAGTCCTTGTCCACCAACAGTGCACTACTTCCTTCATGTTGATACAGACTCAGTGGGTCCATGTCTCTTTGGTCGTACTTCTTCACCTTGTGATAGATGCCAGCAACTGGAGGCTGATCCAAGAAGCCCCGCGCATACTTCTTCATCAAACTTACGCGGTGCTCCGCCAAGCCAAGATGGCGTATCATCTCGACGAGCGATTCGGTGTTTTCCTCGCTTGCAATGTGCGTTGGCGTGGGAAATCGTTCTTTTACCTTATAAAATGTAGGTATTGCTTGCGTACCCTTGGTCCGAATCAGGAACGTCACCACAATGAGGAGCCAGAATGGTTCGTGGGCAAACTTTTCTTGGATAAGGCCAAACTCCTGCGATGTGAGAGGCGCGAAGGGGACTGAAGGAACAGTTCCCCTCGGTGGTCGCTTTCGCGCAAGTGCAATGACTTGGCCAGCCTCATCCGATGCTGAAGTGGCCACAAAGTATGGCGAAATTGAACTTTGAGGCTTGACAATCAGGGTCATGTCATACAGAGCGCCTCCTTGCGGGGAACCCTGCCCTACAACACACTTATCAACACTCAGAGTTTCATGAGTCTCATTGTCGGGCGTTTGTGAATGTAGTATTGCAGAGATGCGTGCTTGTGAAGAAGTCAGAGGGAGACATGCTCGATCTTTCCATTTCGCAAGATTTTTAATTCCTTCTGGGCGCCTCCCATGAGGCTGGTCCGACCAATAAGGGGATGTTGTGAGACATGTCGTTGTCTTTGGGAAACCCTTTGATCCAAGCCACTGTTGTCGGTGGTTTTCTACTTGCTCGGTGATTTGTGGTGGTCGGATTTCTGGGTCAACCTCAAGCTGTTTAGCCCGAGCAATGAGCCTGTCGGTTAATTCCCATGGCTCCTCGCTGGGTGGAGGACCATGCCCGCTCAGAGTATACCATACATCGGCAAGGACGTCTTGCGCTTGTAAGCTGTTTCTATCTTCCGGGCGAGCTCTTCGCATGGACTTGGCACATTCGATCAGATAATGCCAGTCTGCAGCGCGTGCTAGCAGGCTCTCTTGGAAAAGCTCTTCGGTCTCTTCTGGTGCTTGATGGGACTCGATGACGTCGGCGAGGAAGTCTCGGGCGTTTGAAGGAACGTCGAATACGGAGAGGACATCATAACCGAAACGAGGCGCTGTGGAGCCATTCATGTCGATCAACTCTTTGTTGCAAGATAGAGATGTGTTGCAGCAGCCGTAAGAAGGCATGAACCGAGCCTTACTTGGATCAGAGCTGGTTTATTAGTTATAAAACACTAGCTCAACCCCCGAATAATACATTTATACTCTTTTGTTCAAAATAACTTATCTTGTAAGTTGTGAGAGAGAGCGCGGATGGGAGGCGAAGTGAAGTGAGACTGAATCATGTTGGTGGTGAAGTAAACTGAACCGTGCTACGCACCTTATGTGAATGAATGAGATTGATCCGTCTCCGTAGTAATATAAGATGTCTCTTTCCGTGCAGCATAGTCACGGGCTGCCTGAGCGCTGTGCTGTTGCTTTCGAACTCTTGCGTACTCCGTACTCGTTCGTATTTTGTCACCATGAGTCCTTTGACATCATATGCTATGGAGCAGTGCTGACCAATGGCGAGGGAGGAACCACATTTGCCAGTGGAGAATCATAAAAGGCCCCACGGTAATAGTCATTTCTTGGGTTTGAGCAACCGAGATTTAGATAATAAGTATTTTCTCTGATGGACAATAAACCGAGCATACGACAGTATAAACTAGGTACTGATGAGCTGAACAAAGTTGCTCTCCCTCAATTGGTAAGTCAGGCTTTTGATTCGGCTTGCGAACACGTTGCGGTAGTCTTTGAACTGAGAGCTAACCTGGACCGACTTATCGACTAAGGTTGGTTGTTGATTGATCAGGGATTCCTGAAAACAAGTCCTCCACGTGTCCAGGTGACCAGGCCCTTCACAGCTGTAGTGATACTGATACCTAAGTAGCTAAGCACGCAAAGGCGCTAGTAGTTAGCCAGTCCCTACAGGGCCCATTTGCCTGCACCTCGGCTTAGAAGTGCCGCCCAATTCTCTATCAGCGGGTACGCAACTCCATGTCGCGGTGCATACCTGGCCGCATGGTCACAACGCTGTCCTTGGTAAGCCTCAAGTAGCGACAGGTCACTCATCTAGCCTGACTTGAGTGAGTATGGATAGATGCGGTGACTTGATAATGACATCTGGTCAGGTCGCGTGACGAATGTCGGAGCAATCTGCATGGACAGACAGTTGGGAAAAGGTGAGAAGAAAACATAAAGAAGTAGTTGCTTGACAGGAGCAACGGAGATAAACCATATGCCTTCCCATTATCATATATCTCTCCTCGCCTTTAGAGTTCCTTAGTATCAAGTGACGAGGTTGCTCACGCTAATCGTTCGTGATTCGTCAAAGGCCGCTCCACCCGTACGTGCTGTTGCCCGATTAGTAGGTCACGTGCATAGATCTCGCCTTCCGTCGCCCGTCCTCCCATTCTCCGCTCCGCTCAAATCCCTTCTTCTCGTCCCGTTAAAGCACCGCGCCCTCTCCGTTCCTACAGAACCTGTATCATCACCATCATACCATCATCCAAGAGATGAGTAGTCGCGGCGGTAAATTAGCCCCAGAAGTCAATCGGTAAGTCGCTGCTCCCGCCTGTTGCGTCTGGCATAGAAACAAAAACCATTGTGCGAGTTCTTGCGCCTCATTTATCACATCGCATCCTCGACCTCGATCGACCTCTACGATACGTACCTACATACGTTGTCCAACATTGCTAACTGATATCTAGAGCTCTGTTCGTAAAGAACTTGAGGTATGATAGGAACAGCGATGATGACCTCCTGCCCGGATAGCGACTAATCGATATCGACTCATAGTTACAACGTCACCCCGGAAGAGTTGTTCGACCTTTTCGGAAAATTTGGCCCAATTCGGTATGCACAGACCCTGTTACTTGACACGCGACTATTGTCATTGAAGACAATCTTCTTGTCACTCCGGGACGATATGCGCTTTGCGATTCAATACTGATAGCCATTGTAGCCAGGTTCGACAGGGTATCGCCAACAACACTAAGGGTACTGCCTTCGTTGTCTATGAAGACGTAGCCGACGCCAAGCAAGCCTGCGACAAGCTCAACGGCTTCAATTTCCAAAACCGATACCTCGTTGGTGCGTCCGCCTCGTCACCCTTGCGTTTCAACGGTTCATTTTTTCGATGACTGTGTTGGGCGTATGTACGGGGGCAGCTGAATACTGACCAAAGTCACAGTTCTATACCACCAGCCCGACAAGATGGCCAAGTCAAAAGAGGACCTCGAAGCCCGTCGGGAATCTTTAGCTCAGCTCAAGCAACAGCATGGCATCGATTGACAATCCGACCGGTCTGCGGATAGCCTGCCTAGGAACTCAAAATCCTCGTCTGCAGGCCGGTCTTCGTCTTCTCCCAAATCTCCTTCGCCGGATCCGAAGACGATCCTCCGAAAAGGCAGGACCCCAACCAAAGCAACCGCCAAGAGCCGCGCATCCTCCCGAGTCGTCCGTTTCGATGATGGACTCCGACCTGCACTAACCTGTGCATGATGCATCTCTATCGCTTTTTGGAGGGGCTCTATGACAGGAGCCCAAATACGCATCACCTCTGAGGTGGTTTTACTATTGGTTCGGACTTCGCTTGACACACAAACACCTCTCCTTCACGGTTCTGGGAATTAGATGCACTGGGGAAATTTCAAGGTTGATTCAGCAAGTGGCGATACGACCAGTCACAAACTGCTCTTTTAAGCATGGCCTGGGATAGGAAAGGCCTTGATGATGTTGTTGCCTGTGGATAGCTTTTGTTGCATTTCGCGTCTCTTTGTTCCTTTTATTTTTATTCGATCTGGAAGCCTTGGCCATGAGAAGCCAATATCCCCTCGTTCACAGTTATGATCTGTCTGACGGACTCGCGGCCATACAGATGTGACGTAGAAATGGCCTCGACTCTCCACCTCTCTCGCTGGGGGGTTTACGTCACGCATTTTTATGAAATTTGAGATCAGCAATGGGAAAGAAACGGATAAACACCAGTAAACTAGATTGAAGTCAGGTTGTTTTGATAATGAGAGAATCAGTCCTCCTCAAAGCGTCTTGGCTTAGGGCATTCTTCAAGATTGAAGATTACCTGCACAAGGACTGGGCCCTTTGAGAAATCTTGCCAGTGTGACATGTGAACTAGCCCGAGAGATGAAATATGACTCTGCATGGACATTGCTCACTAAGAGTGCTCTATGGTAGACGATCTACCTTGACAAGCCATAGTTCACAATTGTATTTGCGCCTTGCCATAGTTAGCCCGTACCGAAAGGGACCATGGGCCGCTCTTATGAGGTTCAGCTGTCTTTCAGACTAATAAGGAAATCGTTGGTTCATAGTAAACCATGAAATGTAGGTCGAGCAAGGGGATGCCAAGATGCCAGTTAGTTAATCACCCCTCGAGAAGATGGATGTCTCTGGTAATTGACCAAGCTTGCAATCATCCCACTCTAGCTTTTCAGGTCATTTCCGGTCGCTGTGTCATTTGTGAATATGTTCTTGTGACAAGTGAGACTCTTCGGGACGAGCTTGAGAAGATATGGATTGTCATCATAATATCACACAACACCACAGAAACGATATTCACACCCACACACAAAAAAAGGCCCTATGAATCTGTATCAGACAGAAACATACCATGTCCCATTGTTCACTCAGCTGGCTAGCAATCTGCTCAACAAGTGGTGGACAAGCTGTCTGCCAGCTCTCGGGCTCTCGATTGAAGAATGCCTTGCCAGACAGAAGATTGGCTTCGCAAACAGTAGGCTTCTCCGGTCGCATCGGGCTTGGCCTGAACTGCGGATAAGTTGCAAGTCTACCGATTCACCAGCTGGGCCGCCGATGAGGTCGCGATATCAGCCGTGGAGAGCTGTGAGTGGTTCTTTAGCCGCTAGGCAGTGGGCTTGTGGCTGAGTGTGGGAGGCTTTGAATAAAGTAAACCAACGTCGATTTCGACGTAGAGTATCAGTTTGAGGTCGTATTGAATGTCATTGTTTTTCAATTGATTTACCGAATTGACAGCGTTGAATGTTGAGTCATATGCGATATACCTGTTGATTCGATGAATAGCAATCTCATGTGCACGTCTTAATCTACTTGAGTCAAGAATCTGAGTATAAATCAAGCCTACATAAACCAATCATCGACCAACAAAGCTACCAACAACAGCTGCCTGAACTTCACTCACTACTGAAGGAGTCATTCCTTCAATCATGAGTGGGTAGACTATCTCACTATCTGCACCCATTGCCATGGATCGCACCACTAGGATTCCACAGCCACAGCTGGAACCTCTAGCTCTCTACCTATTGCGAGCTTCGAACAGTGGTCTATACTTATTGGATCCAGTCTAAAGGCTACAATTTCTGTTCTATATTGGTAATGATGCCTTGGGCCCCTCATGTGTCCTTGAGCCCGGCCATGAGGCTTATGACCAACCACCAATGGCCGCAACTGGGGTCTCTCGATATAAGTCGTTGCCAGCAGCAGCCTTGTTAGCTCGACATGCGATATAAAGCCATATAATAACCACTCTGTATTCTCATAAACATTATCACGGCATTGTTCCTTTTTCTACGCCGATGTATCCTCCTTCATCTCGTTTAAGTCGACTATCTCTCGAGAGCATGTCTCCAGAAACCCGCTCTCGCGCCAGGGCTCAATCCCTAGGCCGGAAAACCGAGCAAGCTCACCATGATAAATCATCTTATGACTCTGATACAAGCTCAGACAGTTCTAGCTCTGCAGATTACAGTTCAGAATTCGACGGCGATGATGATGAGCCCTCTGCTATCCGATCCCCAACCAAACTCACATATCTCATCGACCACCTCCCTGAAGAGACTCAGTCGATCGTCCGCGATACCTTCAAAGAGCCCCCAAAGATCGCCCTCGAAAAGTGCCGTCACATAGACGATACATATGCGTTCCAGATGACAGAGCTTGTCACGCGCTCTGTGCGAATCCGCGCGCCACAAGACGGCACTTCCAACCTCAGCTGCTCATGCCGAGATGACGGGCAGCCTTGCCAGCACCTCATCTGGCTATTAGATCAGATCGTCAAACAAACTCTTTACGAAACCGATCTTAGCAAGCCTCTCAGGATGAACCCATCGGGCTACGCTGAGGAGATGGGCGAAGTTTTCCAAAACATATCTAATTTTCGTCTCGATGTACTGGCGGAGGGACTTCACTGCCATCTCGTCACCCCGGACTCGGAATACGACAACGAACCTGACGCTTTTCGCGCACAGGAAGCTCGAGAAGTGCTTTCCTCTGTTTATAACATGGACCCAGGGGACTTCCGACCAGATATCTTTGAGAATGTTTCTCATCACAGGAAGATCATCAACCGAAACGACCTGGAACAAACCATATCTCGTATGCTTCAAGATAACCATCACTTCTTTCACTATTTCCGCTCTCTAGCTCGCCCACAAGACCCTGTAAATGACGTATTCTACAAACTTACTCAGCGTATCAACCGGGTTGTTCGAGATCTCGACACCCCAGGCCAGGCTTCAGACCCTGATTCCCCCCGAGATGTTCCATGGGCAGCTTCACATATTCTAGGTTGCGTTCGTCGAATGCGCCACGATATCTATACCCGCGAAAGCCCTATTTCAGCAAGAGAAGCCCTGTCAGCAGCTCGTAGCCTGGTGCACATTCTGGATTTGGTGGTATCTCGCAATAAAGACCATGGTCCAATAGATGCACCACGCATCGACCGAAACCTATACCTGCGGCTAATTGGCGATCGAGATCAAGACTTCATTCTCAACGTCCTTAATCTGATCCCCGAAGCTGCGAGCCAATTCTTACATAACCTCGAGGAACTTCTCGGCAAGATTGAGATTTACGGAGCGCCAGCTGGCTATGTACAGCGATTCCGGGCATTGCTGGGAAGACTGAGAACGTCGAGTACAGGATCTGGTCTGAAGAGGTCCGTTCAGGGGCAGACGGGCCGCCGCAAGACAAGGAGAACCAGATAACGCACGGGGACTTGGGCGACTGGCGACAAAGTGCCTCGGGAATAAGCATCACTTATTGATATGAATAGCTTAACGACTTTACAAGCCGAATACCAAATATCGAGACTCATATAATAAAAGAAAACTAGGTAACTAGACCATGCCTATGAAAGCGAATTTAGTGTATCAGACTCTGTTGCTTCTTATTGAATAACTCGCTTGCTGTCCTCTATGCCTTTGAGTGGAGAGTGAGACGTATCCGGATTGTCCGATTGTCACCGGCCCAAGTCAGAACTTGAATCCTCTTTCATCGCGAAAGGCCTCAAGTTCCGCAAGAACATCCTTCAAACTAGGCCGGTCGTAATAGTTCTCCTTCCAATCACCTCTCTTCATACCTTCGATCCTTCGCCTGAGCCACGTCTCCGATGCATCGATTTCTCTCGACCACCATTCCTTGGCCGTTCGCTGCACCGCATCGGGGGTGGAGAGCCCTGTTTTCTCGAGCTCGCGGAGCACGAGCTGGTTTCTCTCCCTCACAATCAGCCTACTAAGGCCATTCTGCCTTCCACGTGTGCAACGATCGATTAATTTCTGCATGGCTCCCGGAGTCTTCGTGTATCCTGGAAATTCGACAAGAGGCTCCCATCGATATGAAAGCCAGACTGCGGCTCTTTGGGGAGCGCTATTCCCTTCAAAGATGCACCACAATACACGGCCAAGCATATACACCTCGCATGCCTCCTGTTCTTTTGGTGTGAGACATGCCCATGGGACATTGTAGCCTGTGCATGGCCACTTATACTCCTCGCTCTCACCCATCGCTTCCCAATCCGGAAGCATCTCTGTCAAGAGTCTCGAATACTTTTCGCTGATTTCTGCAGGTATTTCTTCATCGATAGCAAGAAGCCTTACGTACTCCAGAGCATTGACTTCAGGAGCGGCGAACTCACACCAGACCCCACGCTGCTCAAAATCAACCATAACAGCATCTCGACTAGCTGAAAGAACGATGTTGTCCAATCTGAGATCTGGATAGAAGATACTGGATGTTGTACGAAGATGCACCAATGCCGACGCTAGTTGTATAGCCCATTTTGTCTCGTCAGCCAGAGACACCATGTTGTGAAGCTTGAGAAAGGGGATCAGATCACGCAGACTTCCGTGGATATGGTACTCGAGAGTGAATCCGACGACAGCCACTTTACTCCCAAAACTGCATTTCTTTGTAACCAGGTGCACAGGGCGGGAGACAATGTTGGGATGTGGTGGGATGATGAGCAGCTGCCTTAGCTCGTGATAAAGGTACTTGGTGTAACTGGTAAGTGCCTTGAAAATCCATATTTTGCCTCCGATTCTGACGAGGCAGACGCTGTCGTGTAGCTGTGAGACGTATACGACGTCACCAAGATCGACAGTCGGCGGCAACTCAACGTCGCTTCCCCAAGCATTCTCGAGAGAAGCCACAGACAGAAGTTGGCGTTCAAGATAGTGAGTTGGAGCGATGGTGACCTCCGCGTCGGCAACGTTCATGGGCATATTCCTGAGCACAATTCTAGAACCAAAAGGTATGTTATTGAAGATTTTCAGAGGGTCCTGCTGCTGAGCTGTCCAGTGTTGCAGAATGCGGAGCACATGTTGAGTGATTCCAAGACGCGAAATGCGCATTGCACTCGTGGTATGAAATGCCACATCAACATCGAGTGCAAGCCGAAGCTCTGGCGAGAGCTTCGAGGGCTCAGGAATAAAAACATCCATTCGAATAGGAGACAGCGAGTCTATGAACAAAGGAACAGCATAGAACTGGCTTCCGAAAGCAGTGCAGCCATCGATGCGCCAGAGAGGGCGATCCAGTGGGCTGAGGCTATCAATGCGGTTCTTTGGGTTCAGCGATGAGTTTTGCCAGTCAACAACACGGTCATCCCGAACCGCCGATCCCGGCTGGGTGGTTGATGGAGGACCCGAGAAGGCTGCAGTAGGGTGGATAACATCGTGAATAGATTCCTGGCTCAACTCCATGGCATGGGCTGATGAATACTCTGGACACCAAAAGCTGCTAGAAGTCGGCTCAAGTCAGCAGCGCGCAGCGTTCCACGGCAAACTACCAAGTATCTGCACAAATGTCTTAGATGCTGCCCAATACAAACAGCCGGATGTGGTGAGGGGTTTCAGTCTCGGATGCAAGGCGACCAGAGGCTGAATAGCTGGCGAGGAGATGTTGAATCGTCAGCAGCGTAGAGAAGCCGATATCAGTCCAGGACGAGAAATGACTCGGTTCGACTCGAGAGCAAGATTTACTGGACAAGGCCGAACGTGCCACCGGTCAGCATCAGGCTTAGGGAAAAGAATATGCGTTGTCGTGCGACAGTACCAGAGATGGATGACACGGCCAAATTGGGTCACTTTGGGTGGTTGGCTTCAATGTTCAGTACGCGGTTCTTTTTGGTCATGCTGTCTGATCACATGATCGAAGGAAGCCTGTTGGTTCTTGCGAAACCGAGAGTGACTGATCACAACTTGTTCCTGCTGGGAGAGAAAGAGCGAACAAATATGGCAAGCAGTCGCCCGCGATGGAGATTGCCTCTAATCTCGAGACTAGAACAACAAGATCCAGTTCCCAACTAAGTTTCACGCTTAACGCAAAAACCCTAAGGCTCCAGCTCCACCTGCGGAGAGGCATGCTGCCTGACAAACGAATATTCTTCGTTCCCAGACACAACTCATCCACGCTTTCCACGCGGAAGGATCAAGGCAGGTATCCGTTGCCTCCTGAAAACACGGGATCAGACCCGGTCACAATACTGCTTGGGTAGTTGCTTTTATTCCAACGGTTGTTGTGGAACGTCCCGTAAGATTCGAGTTCTCAACACCCATGAATGCAGCGAGACACACTGAGCCAAGGTCATTTGTATTGGGCTTCGTGGGAGTACAGCGCTGTGATGGCCCAGCGATGGCTCAACGAGTCGTTGGTGGTTGTTTGCGTCGCTAGTCGTGGTAAACGAACACGCAAGCTGATGAAAGCCAGAATCGACATGACTCGCTAACGGTTTTATAAACTGGATGCCGTCCACGAAAACAATGATTGACATGTAAAATGGATGATAATGAAATGCTCTTTGAATACGCTAGACTTGACATGAAGAAACGGTCTTGTACGAGAGATCAGCTATAAAAACTGTGTACAAGCAGAGAAAAAGAAACAAGTGACGGATGGCAACGAAGGATTGACAGAAGGCAGTCGGATTTTTTTGGTAGAGGGCATTGTGGCAGTGACATCTTCAGGGAACGTTCGAATTGGGAGACATGAGGAGTCTCTGGTGAGACAAGTCAAGGTCTTGGTCATGGCTTTCAGAGAGTGTTACATACGGGAGTTGGCACATTAATCAGTTCGAAACCGAATGGCCTGGCCCAGCTTAAGAAATCGGGAGCTTTAAGCGAGATGGGCCAGGTATTCTCTGTGAAGCATTAGGCCACGACTGAGGTTAACCAATGTCAAGGCGAGACAACCTCATCTAAGTGCTCGGTAGGGCTCGTCCAGGGCCGATCAATAGGACCATTACCGTCAGAAACAGCACACGACTTCCACAATAAGTACCGTTCCTGGCTTGGACAGATCAATGCCGGCATCTGCCCCCTCAAGTATCAGCGTGGGGAAATACCGAGATTCTGGGAACAAGGGCTCCTGGCAAACCGGTGAGCAGTCACATTTCTCATTCCCGAAATACCGGCCATTTGGGATCTTGCGTATAGGCAACGTCATCCGCGCTGACTGGTGTGCCCCGAAGCACGCTGCATTCCGATATTATTTGATTTCTGATAACAAGTGCCAGCCGACACCGAAGCGGGAGAGGTGCACCGGAGAGCCATTACCACCCATGGATCGCCCAATGGGGGCCTGAGCCTAGCTTTCTGCCTTTCCTGGCCGGGCGGGGAGGCTTGGGCAGTGCGCAAAGCCAGCATTGCAATGTTCGTGGGTAGAGCTCGCGGAGCTCCCGAGTGGCTGCGCTGACACGCTCAGCTGCTGCTGCGTTACCATACCGTGGGAGCTGGATAACAGACAATGTCCATTAATGTTGGCGAATATGAAGCAGGGATAATTGGGGCGATAACTGGCCGATGGCTGCTTACATGGCTGAAGAGAATACGGGCTTGTGACTGCAAGCAAAGCAAGGGATCCGACTCCATATGTATAACCTCCCTTACCTGCATCCTGTACGTCTAGGTAGCACAGAATCGCCAGAACGAGTTGTAGCTACAGGTAGGACTTGGAAGGAACCCATCCAGGAGAAAACTCCAGCGATTTCTATTTGAGGAACAGTTTGATTCGTCCCATTTACGACGCGCCATCTAGAACGCGGGAAGACCCGTTGGTGGATAGAGACTAACGACATTAGTCCTTCCATGTGGCATCCATGCTCTTTTCTAGATCAACCAAAGAGTTCCTCATCGGCGCTTAGGTAGGGACAAGGTGCTGGATCCGGTGAAGATTTGGATTCCTCGGTCTGAAGCTTAGAAGGCACTAACTTTGGATATGAAACTCGTGGGTGTTCGATTACTTCCCAGTATGGAAATCCGGTGAACGGTAACGGACCTTTCTTCCGTCAGACCGTTACGCGGTTTGTACTAATGCAAAGCAAAATTTCCAACGTCCATCGTGATAACCTACTAAGGTAAGGTAGGGAGGTAGGTATCTAACCACCTTACTTTACTAACTTGACTTGGATCTTCCTTCCTCAAGGGAAAGTGCAAGCGCGCCACTTAATTAACTTCCAATCACAGTATACCGTATTAGCAAGACACCTCTTGTGGTCCCATAAAACGCCTAGTGATTATTATTTCTGCAACCTGCATAGTTTGCCATCCCATCCATCCGACGTCACAGGCTGGGTGATATCGCCAGGAACCTATTCTCGCATCGAAAACACTACAACCTGGCGAGAGAAGAGACAACATCGTCAAACCAAGAGACGCGGACGCAGCCACGCATATCCCACTTGCATTTTGATGCAATATAACACGAAGATGCAGCCGTATTCATGCAGAATCTGTGGCTGGGCCACGCCTTGCTGGCGGCTGCTCAGGGACATGAGTTGCATCGTGCCGTTCTTAGTGCGCCCGGCTCGAACATCAGCTACCAGGTTCTTGTCGTAAGAAGCTCGCAATGATAACACACACAACAGGATGTCGATCGGACCGATCTTTTAGTTCTGATTATCGGCCAAGAGTGAAAGTATGTAATTGCTGTTCTCACCGGTTGCTGCCCCTGCCTCCTCCCTCGTACCAACCAGAGTCTTTGCGTGACGATAGCACACATTTGTCTCATCACATGGACAGAATTCAGGCTTCTGGAAATGGGTCAGATACTGGCAGATAGCACCACTGGTCTCATCATTCTGTGGGAGGTCGGCTGTTATTCCCTCGTCAGCCTTGGTCAAGACAAGATGGGCGAAAGGGAAGGTGAAAGGGCTTGAAACAACGCTCGGGCATTTGTTCGTTTACGATACACCTCTACATCCGAGTGCATCTGGCAAACGGAATATCCTCCTGGTTAGAAACTTGACTGCTCATCTAGTACTTGTCGAGGCATCTCTGCTTTGTCTCGGACTTGTATGTGTTACTGTCGAGGTGGCCCCCCCCAATGCCGGACCTACATCGACGATTGGATAAAAACGATCTTTCTTCTGAACTGCTTGGCGATCCAAGTACCTTTGAGAACCTTTGCTAAGTTGTGGAGTTGACGATGTACAGTACTTTATCTTTTCCTGGTGTGAGATACCCGGCCGGGTTGGCGTTGCGAGACCCTGTGAATGGGAAAAAAAGCAATTTGAAAATGCTACATCATCCAATCCCAGCTGAGCAGCTGTGCAGCCATGACCGACATTGGTCAGCCCCATGTCAATCACATGGCCATTTCAATGCACGAATTAACCATTGGCATGGCTAGGCTCCGTGGCTATGGAACAATGACCCGATCCGAAGATTCGATTGCCAAAGGAGTGATGAGCTGCATTGTTGTCTACGACTACGCACGATTCAAATCACCCTCGTTTTCCAGTAGGCAAGTTCCTAAGCCATGAAGGAAGCTTTTATACTGGTTCTTTTTGCCTAACCACCCCACCAAATGGCTTCTAATAACGGATTCCAGTACGTCACATAACATAAGATCGAGAAGTTCAGGTGCACTGAACCGGCAGAGCGGGTAATATCCCAAAATCCTTTACCTGACAAGCCTGAGCACTACAATCAGAAGGCCCCCTGCCACTCCCATGGTACCCCTCAGACCGGTCAAAAACTACTCAGCACGAGGCCATGTCAACGCCGTCCTCACCGAGTCCACTTTCCTCTCTCACAGACTCGTTCATCATCACCGTTCCCAGCAGACCGTCAAGCCGTTGCTTGAAGCGCTCAACGCCCAGTCACTACAACCACCACACCGCCAGCCGCATACTTGCTCAGCCCGCAGCCCGCATCAGCCGTCATCCATACGATCGCGGCCGCAGGCATATTGCGCTGATTTCGCTCAACTGTGCAAACACCAGTACCAGCACCACCGGCTACTCACTCCACGTTCTGTCGCCAGTACCACGACAGCTCAGCCCGCCTTGTTGCTAAAGCAGTGGACGGGGTGGACAAGGCTCCACGTCCGGTCCTAATCTTACTCAGGCTCGAGGTTCTCAGTTTGGCGGCTGCGAGCAGCACACTAACATCTCATCGACCTTCCATCTGTTGGCAAGGAGCCTCAACGACCTGATTGGGTTTGCGCTAACATACCTACTTATCGCCTTTCCGCCTAGCTTCCCCGGATTCTTCGCCTCTCTCATCACAGCATTTTCTATTCCCGACTGTCTGGTATCCTTCTCTCAGCCGTCGTTTTGACTTCGGCCATCACTGTTGCTCCACTCGGCGCACTACGGGGGGTTTCAACGTCAAGTGCCTGGTGATGGCTTTCGTGGCACATTAGCCTCCCACCACACACTCCCCTCTTCTCACCCCGGCGTCGCTCAATTTTTGACCACCGCTTCTGAGAGACAAACCGGGCAAGCTAGCTCTTCTTTGTCATTGACTGTATTTCGTCGAGTTTGATTCCGCGTGGTGGTACCTTGACCTTCGTCTTTCTGTTCTTACTCCTACTGCTAGGCAGTGTTTGTTCCACACCCTGCCCTGTCTCACTGCAGCCATTATGGTAAGAGTTTCTCTCCCCGGTTGGCGGCAAGCTGCATGGAGTTATATCATCGATCCCCCGTTCCATCGTTCTATTTGCATAACCCCTGCGGATGTTGCCAATCACCACCGTTTCCTCTTCTCGCAGCCCCGTCGTGGCTCTCGTGCCATGACTCTCAGACAAGCATCTCCTCCCTGATCTTGCCCTAGGCCCCTCCCTATGAGACCCAAATGTGCGGTGAATTGATTTTTTTCTATAGAATCCACATTATCCTTCCAAAGTTAAGAGGCCTCTCCTCCAACCGGGAGTTGAAGATCCGGGCCCTTCGTCAATATCTTTCACCCCTCTCGTGAATGAGGACTTCACCTTTATACCATTTGAGATCCAAGACAATCTTGATCAACTGGCACAGTTCTATGGAATAGCCTCTGGTACTCAATTACATCAACTGATTGAACAACAGCATTGCAGGAAGAGGAGAAGGCTCGCACCATCAATTCCAATGACACCCGAGCAAGGACCGACTTCGTCCCAGGGACCTCTAATGAAACTCCCATTATCAGGAACATACAGTCAACGTGATGAGCATTATGGGGCATCTTCAAGCTGGGACGACTGTGGCCAGAACTCAATGCCCTCTTCTACTTCCCCATTGACCAGGCGTATGGCGGATCTGACCTTGTTCTTCTGCCCATGTTGTGGTTGGGACCCAAGACATCAAGATGGTAAGCACCTGACTTTTCTAACGTTGCCCGATCGCCCGACGTACATCTGAGATCATCGCTGACATCACCCTGAAAGGCTATCAACAGCTACCGAGCTCTGCACCGGCAGTTTCTGGTCCAGATGCTCCTTACATGGCAGAAAAACAACCGTCTATGACAATGCCATCATCTGAACCGTATGGTGACACAACTCTGAGCTCTGTTCAACAGCCAGATTACAGCTTTCAACAATCTAACTTGAATGTTGCGCCCCTTGTCAACTTTCCTCTCATCTCTGATCAAACGGCGTTAGCGGAGCCTGTGATGAGTGGTCCTGGGTCAACTCATCAACCTCATCTATCAGCTGGAGACTTTTACGTCGCCCAAGCTTTCAAAGAGGAGCCACAGCTGGAGAACCAGGTACTAATGCCCGGTCAACAGCTTGACACCAAGGCATTTCCACAAGTCGGCTACACTTCCGATCCTAGCCTTATCGATGCAAATGTCATAACTCACCAGAGCTTGGCTCCACCCGACAGCGTTTCCCAATATGGTATGCTAATCAATACTCAACTTGGCGAAGATACGGTGCAGAACGGGTGGTCTCTAATGGATCAACAAGCCAATTATGAAATCGTGCTCACTAACCAAAGAGGGGGAAAGAGAGGTCCGTTCAAGGACCCAAATCTCCGTGAACAAACTGCCCAAACCCGGAAGATCGGTTCCTGTATCAGGTGCAGAATGCAAAGAATTCGTGTAAGTAACACTGTCCGGTTCTCTTACAGAAGATGATGTCTTACTTGTAATGAGCTTTTTGGCTGGTGCGCAAAGACGACTAACCAGTGTTGCAGTGTGAAAACAACCCCGATGAAGAGGGAGGGGCCTGTTTGACGTGCAAAAAAGTCTCCAATTCGAGAGCGGGGCGCTTTCCTTGCCTCAGATATAAGATAACAGATATCCGACTTTTCAAACCGGGCCAAGTACCCGGTTATGAATGGACACGACGATGGACCAACAACATCTCGGATCCGATACAGAGCTGGGCTACGACTGAAGAGCCCAGAACCATCTATCTGTCCGAGGGGCTATCGAATAAGTTTGTTAAGGTGAAGGTTCAACGATTCATTCCTCAAGCTGGTGACAAGCTGGAACGTACTTGGGATTACAAGGGTGTCAAGAAATCAGTAAAGATTCCTCCGTATGCGATGGTCAACCTCGAGGAGGCGAAGAAAGAATACCTGGACCACATTGAGAATAGCATGCAGGATGCTTTTACCAAGTTGCTGGGCCCACCTGAAGGCCTGCTATTCCGAACGTACTTACGTGCTTGGAAAATCTTCAAAGACCCGTCCACTACGCCAGAGTGTGTGGAACTTATTCATCATACACTCTTGTTGTGGATGTCGATTCGTCTGACAACGCGGTCGAGCTTCATTGTTGGAGAAGAGACCTTGGGGATGAAGCAAAATATCCTGGACGAAACAAACCCGAACCATGGCAAGATCCCTCTTCCGCCTGTACTTGGCGCTCAGATGGATCTTATCCTGATTCACCACATACAAACCAAGCTGCGAAGGGAGCTTCTGGACAAACTCCAGAAGATGATGTCAAAGAACAAGCAGAGCACTTGGCTAGTGACGTATCTTGTGATATTCATTCTTTTGCATAACACAGCTCTCATCACTGCTCATGACGCTGGATATGCGAAGAAGCACGGCATGAAGGTAAGAGAGCCCCGCAAGTCGACAGTGGCCGGCGAAGTTTGCTGATTATCGATGTATTTGCAGCGACGCTTTGCGCGTGAGGAGAAGGTCAAAGAATACCACCTAGGTGAGTCACACAACTACCCCGATCAATCCTGCACAGAAGCGCTTGCTGACTGGGGATTGAACAGGCGCAAACATCTTGCTCGCACACTTCCATTACTGTAACAAGGGCATCTACCCTTTCTCGGAAGATTGCAAAGACCAAGACTTGCGAACACTGGCAGGCTTGGATGAAGAAAAGATCAAGTTTGTCCATCATACTAGCAACCTGGCTAGACGGCATGGTAAGTCGACCCTCGGGGATAAGAACCATACAGGCTTGGACCATGGCTCTCTAACTTGATGCTAACTTGAACTCTGTGGCTTCAGCGTTGCAATGGGAGGAGATCCGGAACAAGGCCGTGTACGAGCATGATTACTTTTTTGTCAGCCAATTGTTCGAGACCAACTGGCAACCTCGAACAACAATATGATCGGGTTTGGTTGACCAATAACATCTCTGGTAGTCTTCTGTGGTAGTAGGGAGGCAATGGGTGACTTGGAACCAACGGCATAGGCGCAGAGTTTGAGAAGATGCTGTACTCACAGCGGAGGTGCAGGAACTGAGACTGTATACGAAGCGAATGAAGGGCGGTGAATGTGGATGACGGCGGCAACAGTAACGGCCATAATGACGATGACGATGACGATGATAACGATAATGGAAACCATTTTAAAATGCCAGGGTAGTCTTGGTTACGAAAAGGCGGTCAAGAGCAGGTGAGGTTCAGAGAAAAGAGCCGAACTGGTGTGATGGTTTGAAGGGAATGACATAAACCAACAGCTAAATCGGGTGCGGAGGGACAGGTGAGGATGCTATAGTCTAGCCGAAGAGATTGATCATTGTTGTTCAGTCCCGACAAACCGCCACATGGACCAGTTCACGATGCGAGACACGGCAAATCCGCGGGGAGGAGGGTCGTAGGCGAAACAATGTAACAGGACGAAACGGAGTGCAGGCCAGCAAATTGCGATGCGATGGAAGAAAGGGGATGACGGTGAGAGGAGAGGGACAGGTACACCGAGAGAGTGTGCGGCCGCCTACAGAAAGAGGCGAGAGTTTGCTCACCGAGTGTCGATGGGAGACGGGCTGCTGCGTTTTGACTGCTTGCGCATTGTTGCACGGAAACACGAGGCGGATCAAAGGTTTATATGTACCAAGGTCGCTGATGAGGGTTGGCTCGCGGAGGGATGCCGGACGGGCCGGGCCTGGTTGTACGGCACTTGACAAACCCGGGCCATTCATACCGCAGCTATGCTATGACTTGACTTGGCTCAGCAGGTCGACTTGGTCTGATAGTGTGGATAATGCAGCACTGTGTACGGATCACTACATAATATGTATAATGTGCTTCCTACATGCTGTGTGGTTTATTAGTACGTCTATTATTCAGGTTGTGTATCCATCGGGAAGAGCGGAGAGATGACGATGGGACAAACGGGAGGGAAGTATGAAATGAGACGCGAATATTGCACATCCCTTGCCTTGCCTTGCCTTGCCTTGCCTTGCCTTGCCTTTTCTTTGCTTTGCTTTGACTGTTGACTGTTGACCGTCCGAGGTGTCCGCGTCGCCTGGGCAGTGGGCATCATTCTTTGGCGTTGGTTTGACGGGGAACCATTAATTAGGACCCGAGAAACGAACCAAACAAACCTAAGCTACCTACCTAAGCTAAGCGGGTGGTAACGGATAGTAATCCGCCAACCAATGAAGCTGTACAACATCTCAAGTAAAGTTTAACCATTGCCAAAGGATCAATGTCGACTGCCGTGCTTTTGGGGGCCCTTGTCGGCTTGTTGAACGGGCACAATGCTACCTACAGTAGCACAGCTACGGAGTACTACTAAGTTAGTAGTTACTGTAAAGGTGACGCCAGCCAGCCACAGATAGATAAGTGAGGAGCCAACAAGGTGCATATATGTAGGTAGTTATGGAGTAAGCCAATGGTGAACCACTTTTAAAACACACACCTAAAATTACCTACTAGGTTAGTAGGCAAGAAAAGCTACGACGTATGTACACATACTAATAAGCTACCTTACTGGGGATCAACACGAATGATCATCCTTACCATGCTACTCCAGTTCGGTTAAGCTAGGATTGGGCTCTCAGCTGAGCTTGAGTCTGAGCCTCTCCTAGCTACCTAGTCTTAGCTCATGTTCATTCTTAGCCTTTGGTGTTTTTGCTTTTCTCAACCAACTACAGTTTGGAACCATACACATCAATCAACCCTTGCTGGGCTAGGCTTGGTACTTCTATTAATTTTCCTTCCTCCTTTCTCTTTTTTTCCTTTTTCCTTCTGCTCTAGTCAAGGGCCCGGACCATCTCCCCAAGGAATGTTACAGTGCTCTCTCGTCTCGTTTCCTCCTCCCTGGCAATGAGAGACGACGACCCAGAGTTTATGTTGCTACCCAGGACTTTTGAGCTACCCAGGCACTGACTGGTGACATGGAAAAGCGAGGAACCGCGAATGAAGTACAAGATCAACGGCAAGGCACTTCTTACCTAGGGAGGTAAGGTAAGGTAGGTACCTACTCACCTCCAATTGATACCTCAGAATTCGTCTGCTCGTTCCGTTTCCAGCCCTGAAGATACCGGTACCTGACCAGGCACTCTGATTGTTCAAGCCGTTGGCCCTGGAATATGTATGGCAGCAAGTCCCAGCGAATACCCGCGTTGCTGGGTTCTGTTGCAGCCTCCTGCCGCCGCGTATCTGCGACTTGCCACGAGCACGGCTACGCAAGTACCCGATCTACGTATACCCTGTCTCTAATACCTTAACCCTGCCAACTTCCATGGAAGTGCCAACCCGACGGGATGCTATCTCCTCAACAATCCTTGTGTAAGTGGTGTAAGGTGGCTACCCAGGTCCTAAGGTAGAAGAAGTACTGGAAATTTCATAGGATGCGGAAGCCATAGACGGGACGAAAAGCAGGTCTAAGTGAAAATTTTCATTATAGCCGCCTTCTCTCTCATCAAATCCGAGAAAACGGGGACAGAGAAGCATGGTAGAACGTTACACAACTTCAACACCCTTCCAAGAGCCGCATAGGTATCCAGGAGCTTCACCTCCATCTCTAAATTTGAACAGGGCTACCGCCGATTTTCCAAACATCTTGGGAAAGCTATAATAATACCTTACTAGCCTCCTACTTAGTCTGAACGTTCTTTTGATATTCCTCAACAATCTCAATCTCATTCTCAATCTCGCTCGTCAAGAACCGTTCGTCTGTGCTGCAATTTGCATGACATCTACATATCGTTATTGCCGTATTTCCAACACCTTGCTTGCACCTCCGTCTTTTCCTCTTTCCTCGCTCGCTTCTATTCTTGATCTCGACTGTAAGTTGCGCCTTCTGTTCATGTTACTCTTCAAGGAACTTCGAAATTGGAGGCGCCTCCAACGTCACTATACCTTGACCAAAGGCACTTGCCACGATAGTATCAAAACGTTCCTTTTCCCTTCTGTTTTGATCTCCGCCTTCCATTAAGCAAGCAAACACATTTAAGTAGACGCCTCGCACCACCAGATTGAGGTCCCATTCCTTTCCTTCCATCTTGTTCACCTCTCTTTCAACACCCCAGCACACCTTCAGCTCTCATCACATATCATCTTTCATATTCGATCTCTTCCTGATCCACTAGGTCTCCACGCAGATCCTGACTTATACCAGAAGTCATCAGACAACGGCCCGTTGCGTTTCGTAACGTATGTTCTTGACAAAACTTACACCTCCCTTTTCTCATGTAAGAGGCTGGCTGACAGAGTGTGTACCTCAGTATCAAGACACCCCCACCAAGCCACCAGCGGTACCTCTCCCTCAGGAACCATTACCATGGCATCTTCCATAGTTGGGCCCATCATTGGTCCGAGCCCGGCCGTTGAGCTAGCTCCTGCGGCCGCCGGCTGTGTCAGTCGCGTGGCAGATGGGCCGGCTGGGGTCCCCGAAGGGTGGCCCAAGTTTCTCGACGAGCCTATGGCTTGGGTTGGTGCTCAATTCACGGATGAATCGGATTTCATCCACTCTCTGAGCGAATCCGATCTACAGGAAGCTGAGAATGCTTTGCTGGTCTTTAAAGGTACGTATCTTTTTATGAGGCGCTTCTTCCGTGGCGTGCATCATGTGGCTAACACCAGACAGCCTTGGGACTTGACGGGGATTGTGTTTCCCGAGACAACTTCCCTCTTCCCACTCTGGGACCAAGACTGGATCGTATCCGCCAAGACGTCCACCAAGGCAAGGGCTTCGGTGTCATTCGTGGCCTCGATCCTCAAAAGTACTCGGTCGAGGACTTGACTGTGCTGTATCTTGGCATTCAGTCTTACATTGCCAATCGCCATGGGCGTCAAGATCGAAAAGGCAATATGCTAGGTTGGCTTGAATGATCCCATTGCTTTGTTTCTTTCTCATTGACCTATTTGTAGTCCATATTGTCGCCGACAACTCCTCCAAGCTCAAGGCCGGTCACCATCGACACTCCACCTCCCCCATCGTATGATAATCCTTCTTCATAACTCCTGGAAGGAATATTCAACAATGCTAACTTCTGCTCTAGACCTTCCACAACGAGGAAGCTGGTGACATAGTCAGTTGGCTCACACGTAGCACCGCTGTTTCTGGAGGCAAATGCATCATCGCCTCAGCCTACACGGTCTACAATATTCTTGCTACTAGCCGTCCGGACATGGTCCGCACTCTTGCTCGCTCTGACTGGCCATTCGCCCTGTAAGTTCAGGCACTCGATTTTCTACATCCACTTGATTTGTTCTCCTCATCACAGCGATAAGCAAGGAGTCCACCCACTGACACGCTATACTGTGATAGACCCCGTTTCCAATGCCGACCAGTCCTCTTTCATCACGAAGGGAAAGTGTTGATCAACTTTGGGCGGGTAGCTCTTACGGGGAATGCTATTCACCCACGCCCTGCCAACCTTCCAGCCGTTACGCCACGCCAGATGGAGGCATTGGACTCCATCGAGAACATTGCCAAGGCGACTCAGCTGGAGATCAGCACACGTGCAGGTGACATGCATTTCATCAACAACCTCACAATCTTGCATCGCCGAGAAGGCTTCGTCAACGGTGAGGCTGCCCAGGAACGTCGACACTTGGTACGCATGAGACTCCGCGATGATGAGCTGGGATGGAAGCTCCCTGCAGACCTGAGACAAGAGTGGTCCGCTGCTTTCGACAAGGAATCACCAAAGATCTGGCACATTGAGCCAATGCCAGACGGTTTCTTCCCCCTCAGGTCTCAGGCCAACTAAAACTGTGTATCTAGCGCTTAGAGCAACCTCACTTGTGGGGTGAACTCGCATGCATTCATGCATGCTCGCGAAACATGATGAGATAATGTGGTGCTTATCGACTTTGGAACCGAGGCGCATAAAAAGGGCAATGGGGAATCTGGAGGTAACAGGGGAGAATCAAAAGCTATGAACAAGGTCTTGCATTCAAGTTTGAGTGTGTTTTTTATTTATTTATGTTTTTCATCTCTTGTTTTTTATTGGGGTGTCACGGTCGCGGAAAAGTAACAAGAATGGTTTATCATGTCTCAGGCGAACCTGTCTGTCGGTACAGTGTGGTATCTGACTTGGTGGGTATGGCAGAATGGGCTTTGGTCGAAAAAAGAGAAATCAAGGATTAATAAGTGTGTTTAAGGCTCATACAGTATTAGCACCCGATAGGGACAGCCGAATACAAGGAATCGCGTGCATAACTTAGATCGAGATGCTCAGGCACAAGAGACTTTAAAAGTGATATATGATAGGGTGACAAGTCTAATTCGTATGTGTACCAAGTTACAAAACTTGTTTCGTTTAGGTTGGGAATAAGCCGGGAGTCTTACGGCAAAGAATTGTACGCTCTCCCATTGGCAACAGTCAGGGGTGCTCTATGACTGGGTAAGCATCCAATGCAAATACCTTGTTCTGGAGTTGTTGAGGCTTGGAGAATGCTGAGTAGAGCCACACGAAACGAACGCATATCCATAGCTACGATGCGGTAAGACGAGACAACGAGGCTTGAAGGCTGGCGAAAAGCCGGCATAATACTCAAGACCATGAAGGCTGTGACCATAGTAGTGACCATGGATGGAACGCCTTGGTGGGGGCCTCGTCCAATGTGAGCAGATACCAAGGAAGAAATGTGGCTGTTTCTTAACGAGAGTTGCGTGCTGAGACAAGAAGTGAGATGAGATGATGGTCTCAGATTTGGCACAGAATCTGGATGAAATGGCTGACATATGATTGATTTGCTTCCGATAGTTGGTCAAGATGTGTTTAGTTTCAGATGATTGGTTACCTTGACATGGTGAGACAGTAAAGGCAAATACGGTATTAGATAAATCATAAAAGGCGAGAATGTATGTACAGTGGGCTGCTATCATGGTCTCGGATTTCTGTTTGGTCTGTTTCTGTGAGAGCGAAAATAACTGAATGGGCCTTTTGCTTTTTGCTTGGCTGAAGCCACTCACCGAGGGTTGGGTTCAGAGAACTTGCTTTGTATTCCATCGTCATCTCCATGTATGTATACCGATCCACCTTGCATTGCATTTTGTGTCACGAGGAATCTTTCTCCCGTTCCTCGAATTGAACTTTGGTCATGGGTTGATTAATGGCGGTCAAGAACGCCTAGCCAGGATCGATGATGAAATGGTTGGCTTTCAGAGCAGATCGAAGGGAGGAAGACGATGGCTTTTAAACGGCCACAGGCAGATGATATGCTTTTGTTCCTGATGAATGATGGTTTTGATACCATGATAGGGTAGGTAGGTAGCAGCTTGTTTCAAGGCCTGAGTGGCCAACGAAATGTCTCCATGGAGGAACCCCGGGTTTACCTTGGTTACGCTCTGCGTCTTGAACCTACGATGACTGACTGGTCTGCCTGCACAGGATCGCAAACATAGCGACATGTTGCAGCTCATCGTGATGGTCTTGGAGACAACAACAAATGTCGCTAATCCTTGACGAGATTGGCAAGAGAGGATGGGCCTCGATCCCTACGACTAGAATGACGTTATGGATGAGGCGTTGAGAGAAGAGACAACGAAGGCCGTCACGACCAGGTTTACATACATTACATTTCTCGAATCAGACTCGAGATCTGATAAATGAGGTGGAAACGACGGTGAGATCCCATGAGATGAGATCCATCCATAGGTAGGTACCTTAGTCACGGGGTCGGCGATCCTGGCGCTTGTTTCTGTTGTGGGGATTAAGCGACTCGGCAATATCCGTACAGTGTATACGACACAGTATCAATTCACTTGTTGTCGGGCCGCCCTAGCTGGGGCGCTAGAGAATGCCCCTCAGTGTTACGGACAGCCGAAGATCGGATTCCTTCCCCTGTCTGACAGGGCTTGAAGGGGACGGGATCCATGATACATAACCTAACACAGTGCATGGCTGACTATCCAATTGGCCACCTTCCCCTTGCACAAGGCGGGCTACTCCTAACGCGCAGGGGCAATCAATTCAGCGTCTCAACCAATCTTCAAAGAAGCAACATCATCAACATCGTTAAGCAAACCACCATCGAATTATAGCGCTTGTCGCCTCATAGCCACCCCCTCTCCTCTCCTCTCCTCTCTTCTCTTTCCTCCATCAGTTGCCCAGGGCGTGGATTGAACGGCTTGTTTCATTGACTACCTTATCCACTGTCATTGAGATTATTTCTCAAAGACACAGCCCCGTGCCAAAGGGGTACGCACACACTACAGCCCAATCTTCGCTTGTGCTGGTCATAGAGAGTGGTTGTTGAGACAGCATAGTTATCGCGCATCAACCTACAGTCCACCCGTCAACATCAAGCCAACCTTGTATCAATATGGCTCCAGCTTCAGGAATTCTCAAGTCAAAAGCAGCCCCCGGTGCTTCGGGCTACCAGCCAGTGTATCAAGATGAGGGTGATGGCCACGATGATGGCCCTAGGGAGCCTCCCGTTCAACCAATCATACCGCGTGGCCCAATTCGTTCATACAGAAACACCATAATGCTTCTATCAGGCCTTGTCGTTATTCTTATGGCCATAAACCTCTATCTTAGCCTCCCGCTTGCCTTCTCCGGCTCCGGTCCCGGCTCATGTCCGGGTGACCCACCCCGAGTTCCCCAGTATTTTCAGACGTCGCCGCAACTATGGCCTGGTGTTACCGAAACTGGAAAGCCGGCTTTCATGGCCCAAACCCATGTCTTTGAGCCTACTGCCACCTTTGTTCCCAATGATCCGTTGCAGACATCTATCCCCATCGAAGGCATGAAGGAGGGTAACCGAAGCATCTTCCAGATGATGGGTTACCTGAGTCCTTATTCTCCTTCTACAGGCTTCGGCGTGGACGAGTATCCAATCCCTCCAGGTGCTGAGATCGTTCAGGTCCAGATGCTTTCTCGCCATGGTGCTCGATATCCAACTCCAGGTTCGAACGTCGCAACCCTTGGTGAGCGACTTGCCAATGCTTCGGCTGGTCTCAAGACCAGTGGTGCCCTTGAGTTTTTGATGGACTGGAAATATGAACTCGGAAAGGCTATCCTGGTCCCAAGGGGTCGACAGGAGCTCTTCGAGTCTGGTAAGAGCTTATCATTTCAAAATTAGAAACTGGAATCTGATAAAGAGTTCAGGCGTCTTGCATAGTTACATGTACGGTAGCTTGTACAACCCTCAAAGCAAACTCATCGTCCGAACTACAGTATGTGAACTTCGTTCATATACCAACTAGGTCACGAGATACTGACAGTGTATAGACTCAGGATCGCATGCTGAAGTCTGCAGAAAACTGGATGGCTGGCTTCTTTGGCCTTGAGTGGTAAGCGCGATTCGTCCAAGGTGTTCGCTGCAGTGTTCTGACAGCAGCAGGACCAATAATGCCACTATCGAAGTGATTATCGAGGCCCCTGGTTTCAACAACTCCCTTGCTGGAGGACTGAACTGCCCCAACTCCGACAAGGCGGACTACGTGACTCCTGTAGCCGCATGGTATGAGAAGTACCTCAAAGACGGTATGCCTCTTCATCAAATATGCAGACCAACAACTGAAAAGTCACTTAGCAACTGCCCGATTCAATAACGTGACAGAGGGTTTCACATGGACACCAGCAGACGTCTGGGCTGCACAAAACATGTGTCCTTATGAAACTGTTGCATACGGCTTTAGTAGATTCTGTGACCTCTTTACATACGAGGAATGGGAACACTTTGGCTACTCTATCGACCTTGGATTCTCGTCGGGGGCTGGGTTCCAAAGCCCAGTAGGCGTAAGTTGACTTCTCTGGCAACACCAACTCTGCTAACCAGAGTCACAGCGAGCCACTGGCCTTGGCTACCAGCAAGAGGTCATGGCAAGGCTAAAGAATCATACACTTGGTTACTCTGGCTCCCAGATTAACACGACGCTGGATAGCATGAAGGAGACATTTCCTCTGAACCAAAGTCTTTACTTTGACTTTTCTCACGACACCAACATTATCTCTATCCTGACAGCCTTTGGCCTTCGCCAATTTGCTGAGGAACTTCCTACTGACAAATATCCCGGCGAACATGAGTTCGTTGTCTCAAAGCTGACTCCTTTCGGTGCGCGCTTAGACATCGAAGTCATTAAGGCGCCCAGCCCTGTCTCACCAGAGAGAGACGGCTACCTCGATGGCAAGGAGACCAAGTACATTCACTTCGTGCTCAACCAACGCACTGTGCCTCTAGGCAGGAGTTTTCCGGAATGTGACGTCAACCGTAAGGACGGCTGGTGTGACCTGGATACATTCATCGAGGTTCAGGACAAGATGGCAGAAAAGGCGCAGTTCGACTACTCTTGCTTCGGAGATTACTCGTCATTACCATATGGCAAGGTAACAGACGGTGTGCCGCCTTCTTGAGAATATGTGGTCTGGCATACAAGGATGTAATTTGTGCGTAAATATGAGATGCCATCTAGATTCAACAAAATGGCGAGTGTTCATTAGTCCTGAATTATAAGTTGGCATTTAGAATCGGCGCAGCGTGTACTGTTGAACAAATGGAAGCAAGTCTGCAGTAAGCAGTTGGATGGGGTTTGAGCCAATTCGAAAAGATGAAAGCAGCATTAAGTTCCTTCACTGATGCTGGTTAGAGATGTATAAAGATGAAGATAATATATAGTGATCTGATTTTGTAACTTTCTATAAGACCACACACACATGGAACAAAATTATGTACGTATCCAATGACCTGCATCGCTTTTCCAAAGCTATCCACATCTACCAAGCGGGTATTAAAACAATCCAAGGCAGATACGTCGAAGAGATGGTAAAACCCGTAACGCCTTTGCCTGCTACTCCCAGCAACCCGCAAGTTATAAAAAAGAAATCCTGACAATAAAATGACCCCTCTATATCAAACAAGGCTAATATGACTCGCAAATACAACATTGCCGTAAGCAAGTTTAAGGATGCTTCTCGTTTATCACCGCATCGGGTGCAACAGCATCGGGTGTGTTAAGAGAAGGAGTCTTGCGGACGTCATCTGATTCGCTTGGGTTCATCATAGACTGGTGCTCCTGAATGCCATGAGTAGGCTCAAGCACATCACCATCTTCAGCGGGCTCACCACGGTGAGGACTCCAAGCAAGGAAGTCTCGGCGGACCTCGACGTAGTCGTAAGAGAACTCGCCGTGCTGATCATCATCCATGCCAAGTAGCTCAGCCTCTTCAGAGGCACGGAGCTTTAATCCAGGAATGAAGTCGATGATCTTGGCAATGATGGCAGACATGACGAAGGCATAAGCGGAGGCAGCGACAATGGCAGCGATTTGCCAGCCGATGATGACGTAGTTGCCATCCATGAAGCCACCCATAACACCGGTATTGACACCATCGAGGCCAATGATAGAGCCACGGGCGAAGAACGCATTGAAGATGAGGCCAACCATACCACCGACACCGTGCTCGGCAAAGACATCGAGAGAGTCGTCAATTCGAACAAGGAACTTGACTAGATGTGAGGTTAGCGATTGCGCGTAAAAAAATAAATGATGAGGCAACTTACTCTTCGTGGCAAAGTTACAGGCGACACCAGCGACAACACCCAAGATGATGCTTGCCCAAGGGTCGAGGAAACCGGAAGCAGGAGTAGCAGCAACAAGACCAGAGATAGTGCCAGAGCACCAGCCGACCATGGACCACTTGCGAGCCAGGCGGAAATCGAGAATGCACCAAGTCATTGCAGCAAACATGGCAGTGAGGCAGGAGTTCCAGCAAGCCATAACAGCACGGAGGTTAGCACCGAAAGAAGAGCCACCATTGAAGCCGAGCCAGCCGAACCAGAGGAACATGGTACCGAGAGTGATGAGGGAGATGTTGTGAGGACGGAAGTTCATCATCATCTTCTCATTGCGGCGGCCCAGGACCCAAGAATAGGCGAATGCGGACATGCCAGAGCCGATTTCGACGGGGACACCACCAGCGTAGTCGAGGACGCCGTTAACGAAGCCCCAGCCATTAGGGTTCCAGACCCAGTACGCGAGAGGGCAGTAGACAAGAGTAGCCCAGAAGAAGATGAAGACCATGCTTGGCACAACGCGGCCTCGCTCGGCGACAGCACCGACTGTAAGAGCGCCAGTGACAGCGCAGAACATCATCTGATAGAAAGAGTACAGCAGAGCAGGGATAAGAGGAGATCCGACTGAGGGAGCACCCCAGACCTTCATGAGACCGAAATGCTTGAGATCACCGATGAAGGGGTTGTTGGAAGTTGTAGAGAAGGCGAGAGAGAAGCCCCAGAAGTACCACTGGAAGACGATGACGGAGAAGGACATCATGACAACCCAGAGCATGGAGAGGGCTGATTTTCTTCGGGCAAGACCAGAGTATAGGAAGGCGATACCAGGGACCATGAGAAGGACGAGACAGGCGGAGAGGATGATGAATGCCTGGTCGCCGGATTGGTACCATTGGTTGAGGTTCTCGGTAGCTGGAGAAGAATCGTGTTAGTATTGGATTGTGATGATAAGTTTTCGTGTTGTCGACGATGGGAAAACCTACTGGAATCACCACCAAGCTCTTCATTGGTGCCATTGAAGGCAGTCGGGGGTCCAGGGATAACATAAGACATGTTGAAGTATTGCGTGGTAGGGCCTCGTGAGATCTCGTTTCGTATATTCGTCGGGTTCAGGTTGTCGAAATATGGAACAAGGTGAGATTCGATGAAGCTGAGCAGATCCCTCTCACGTTAAATGGCGAGCAAGGTGAAGTGGGTAAGTGACGAGTGAGTCCTGAAGGGGAAGAGCAGGAGCAAGAAGAAGGAAAGCTCCACCGGTTATAGGAAGTTATGGAAACAACCTAGTGAGATAAAAAAGGAAGGGAATATGGAGAAGAGGAACAAGAAATGCAAGTGATGGGGGCAAGACTTTAATATAATTGTTTGACATCCAATGCCTACATAACAGTACAGCACTATCTTAGACTCAACCCAACGCCAAATCCAAATCCATATCCATGCTCATGCCAGCCG
Source organism: Fusarium tjaetaba (assembly GCF_013396195.1). Lineage (NCBI taxonomy): Eukaryota > Fungi > Ascomycota > Sordariomycetes > Hypocreales > Nectriaceae > Fusarium > Fusarium tjaetaba. The sequence continues at coordinate 200,499 of NW_023501435.1, forward strand.
CGGGTCTGTCTCCACGAGCCAAAAACGCCATGGATGTCCTGGGCGTGGGACAATTTGTTGCAGATCTCCTGGTATGGTACGGGCATAGATAGAGGCGCGACACACAATGAGAGACAAGAGATAGAGATAGCAGCAAAGCTGAGCTGGGGGTACCCGAGATAGAGTCCAGGGCAGAGATAGCAAGTCTGAGGGTACGTACCGTCATGGCTCAGCCTTTCACAGGGCTGTACGAGCACCCGTTAGTCGCTGTGATACCGCCACAGATTGATCTGATACAGCGCAACTAGTAGTAACCAGTTGGACACATACAAAAACCACAAACCATCTCATGGATGTTTATCGGTACGTACCCCCATATTGATAGAGATAAAGATAGCGGCGTCTGCATGCTCTGTCCAGGTACCGACCCTAGCGTTAACGCGCTTACACGTCTTTGGTAAGGCGTCTACTATGTCGACTCCTCTTTGCGCCGTTCTCGGCTGGTTCCTGGGTCTTTCGAGATCGAAGTCAAAGAAACACCCCTGTCTCTGTCGTCTCGTCCCGGACAGAGTCCGCATCGAATTTGGTTTCTGGTTTCTTGTTCTTTTGAGACACGCCCTCCGAGAGGCCCGATCTTGACTTGAACTCGTTTTGGCGCTGAGAGGCTTCGCATTAACAATGCACTGCCCAAAAGGAAGAAGGAAGCTTACCGTGCGCGGGAAGCCTCACATTGTTCGACCACGCATGGCCAGAAGTAAAGCGTCATACAAGTCATTTCTTATTTTATAAATAAAAGAATCATGCTTCGTGTAATCTAGAAACTGGGTGTAAGACCCTGTACCACCAGTCACAAATGGGGGGTGTCGTCTTGGGCATCAGCCGTCCAAAATCTACAATGCGCGAGACCTGAAATCTCGTGTCTAATTGGACTATTCGAAACTGGGGAGAGAGCCAGAAAAAAGAACGGGAAAATCCTCCAGCTTCAAGGGATCCCCTGGGGTCTGGAGCTTTGGGGGGCGCCGTTGACGTGTGATATCTCTGAACGAAGCGTGGGGTTTTCTGTGTCAGAGACCTCCCTCCGTTGACAGATTGCTCCATGTTTGAGAATCAAGATCATGGGGGAAGCTGGCAAAAAGAAAAGAACAATCTTAAATATTGCCTGGGCATGGATAAGAAGACTCGGCTGATATCCGTAGATAGATATCGAGCCGAAATTTGAGCAAAGCTGAAGTTAATCTGTTCAGCTGGCAAATGTATCTGTCGATACAAGCTTGACGCAATGTTGTTAGGCCTCGCCGTCGTCGGTTCACAAACTACATACGTATGTAGTAGGCTTCCCGTATGATTATCCATTCTGTGGTGATGAAATTCTTGACCAAACAAGCGAGGGCTTTGCAACTTGCAGATCGAGGCGAGAAACGGGCATCTTGAATCATTGGAGACTAGAAACTCCTTGGCTCATTGATCGGCGTGTGTAAATGCGGAGAGGGAACCAAGAGGGAGGGTTGGTCCGATTTACTAGGCCATAAAGGATTATTCCATTACAGAGAACGATGTGTAAAGCCGTTTGATTGCATTACTACCGCAAAACCTCAAACTCGTGTCAATCACGTAGGTAATTAATATCTGGGGTACGTACGTGAGGCACTGGCTACAGCTACAGCTCTTTTGGTTCCTGACTTCTTGGCTCTTGAGAAGTCGCCCGATAGTCGTATTGAAGACCGAGAGCGCAATCTCTTGGCCTTTGGTCTGGTGTGATAAGTGACATTGCCATCTTGCTCGATGCCAAAGAATTGCAACGCATGTCTGTCTGTAACAGGCTTGGCGAGATATGCCTACCTAGGTATGTACTGTACATGGTGAGACTGGCTACCAATCGCTTCATCTCCAACGTCACCGCACACTTGAGCATCGGATTGGATGGTTTAGTTTAAGTAAAATAACCTTCTTTTACTTCCCTCTCAGCTGCGTCTTACATGTGAGCCTAAGCTACCAAACAAGATATTGTACGCACCATCCCGTTGCTAAATCGTTGGCGTCACTCAGATAAGAAAGATGTTTTGCCTGCAATTGGTCCCCAAGTATCGGAAGCCGTCCAAAGCGAGCATCTCATTCAGCGCCCCCTCACGTGTAAAGAGCAACCTATTATGCGGGCATGGCTCTAAGGAGGAGGGAGTAGGTAAGGTATTTTTCTTATCAGACGCACAAGTAAAGAAGGTTGTTGTCGTTAAGTTTTTGTGGGGGGAGGCTTGATCGGTACTTGGGTACTTTGCCAATTCGTGTGAGTAAAAAAGTTGTTTAATGAGAACAAGGGTAGATTGCTAAATTCATGGACACATCGTAACTCGCCAACCAATCACAAGCCTGACGCCATCTTTCCCGGGGACAAGCTCTACAATTCGTGTTTTTGGAGGTTTGCCGTAGTGAATAAAGAAAAGCATTTCATCAATTTATTACTTTTATTTATTTATTTATATGGCATGCTACCCATATTCGTTGACGCTCTCATGATTGCAAATCTATCAATCCATCCCCCCATGCTTTCTCGCTTTTTAGTTTTCGGACATCGAAATCCGATCTATCTAGCGGAAATCCATCGCTTGGCTACAGATACCCAGCTTACAGACAAACCTTGGCGGGCTGCCCTGCATTTCAAGCTGATGGGGATAAAGGTTTGGCCCCTGTACATACGGGGCATCCCGGTAGAGCGGCAGCCGGATGCTCACTTCCGTACCGTTGCTTCGGGGGCATTTTGGGTCCGCTCCGAGTTTTGGTGCCGGCACTCTACATACATCATACCTGAAAGCACTTCAGTTCTTTACCTCATCTCAGTACTCTGCATACAATCGATCACACAAGGAAACAAGGATCTCACCGGAAGCTGGTCACTTTCATCAAAGCATATGAAATCCACCCGTTCATCTTGATACTGGCCTTACCCAAGATACTTGATGACTACTAAGGTGACTGACTGACCGTGGTTCCCTGTATACATACTTGAATGACGTGCCATGAATCTCAACTCCCAACTCCAACTCCTAACTTAGTCCAACTCCTAGTAAAACATAACATCATCCCCAGATTTTACCCGCCCAATCAGACACCCTCCATCACAAGCTGATCAGAAACGATGTCCTCTTTCTTATCTTCCCGAGCCTCACCTCCACCAATCAAGACTCGCCAAACCATCAAATCAACACAAATTACACTTGGTCATGTCCGTCAGAGACAAGGTTTGTGCACCCCTCCCTGCCCTCTACTGTACGTGTGTACATACCGCTATCTCTGCTAGCCTCCTATCCTATCCTCTTTCTATTCTAGAAGGCATTGCCCTTGTCCCCAGGTCGGTTTGCGGGGTGGCTGTCTCGTCCCGCCGACCCGGAACCCCGAGATACGGAGGCATACATAGTTAAAATAATTCATAATTGTCACCACTCCCGAGGTAAGCTAAGCTGATTTCACCTCCGCCCTCCGTTCCGATTTATACTCTTGACCGGCGAACCTGATTCTCCCGAAAAAAACGATGATCTCAGTAGCGGTTCTCTGTGATTTGTAACATGAGTAGATAACTGTTAGAGCATTGAACCTCATCTGCATTTTTCTTGCTACAGACTCAGCAAATCCAGGCACAATACACTATGCTAAACGCAAAGGCTCCGATTCCATAGTACATACATTCGACTGTGTCGAAATCTCGCCTGATCTCAAATGGTTCCCCGTCAAGATCGGCACCAGCGGCCATCGCCAAGACTTAGCACAAAAACATTCTTATAGAAACCCCCAAAAGAGCAAACTACCTACGCCTCTAAGGTCCAAAACTCCATTATCCCTAACTAAGCAGTGAATGATGAATGCGTCCACCGGGTATCAATAAGCCAGTAGACTCCCAGCGAAGAAATAGTATGCAGGATACAATTCAGAGATGGAAATGAAACGCCCCTGAATCAGAAAATACATAGCTTTCCCGATTGTTCCTCTCGCGTCAACTCATATGACAATATGTCGTGGTTTCGATAGTGCAGCATCAGCCGATATCGCCTGGGCATCGCAGGCCCTACACCTCCGACCTTACCTCCGATCTCGTCTCCCACCTGGACTGGCCCCATGGCCATTCCATGCATAGGTCGCAACGTCTTGCGATGTTCCATCTCGTCGGATCCTGTCGGCAGCACCCACTCTACTCGAAATCCGTGCTCCCATGTTCCATCATCGCGCTCCGCAGGGACAGCCTTCCGAGTCAATGTCAGAAGCACGACGCGCCCAGTTGGTGATCCGATAGCCATAAGTGAGAGCTCAGGGGCAAGCGCAATCATGTTGAGTCTACTGGTTGCATGGAAATGTCGCCTCAACCCAGGGTCGCGAAATCGTCCAAATTTGAGCGCGTCCGAGCAGATGACTCCAAATTCCGTCGGCAAGACCCTGCTCGGGATTGGAGAGAATGAGCGCAACTCTATATCCTTCTCGTAGGTCCGTAACAGGAACAGCTTTTTCCCGAGATCTGCCAGATATGCTTCTGGCAACTGTGGATGCCGATTGTACTCAGGAGGTCTCCTCCAATGAGCCATCATCATTTCTGGTTTTCGGGGTGTTCGGTAGACCGTGTTGCTGTGAGGAAAGTAGGTCATGTCGAGCTTATGGGCAGCCATTGCGCTCTCATTCGTAGCATGTCCCAGATCTTCCTTGTTCTCTCCCTGACCCTCAGAGTCCTGCTGCTTGAATGTCGCATCCCAAGCATGAAGATTATCAGGAGAACTGCCAGGTGACTTGTAGGTGCTCAGACCTTGCGCCAATTCATGGGCTTGGAAATAGAAGGAATTCCAATCTGTCCCAGCGACGATAGCATCTTCCTCCGAATCGACTTCTGAGCCGTCTCCCGAGTCGCCTCCTTCATCGTGTTCCTCATCGGTCTCATCCTCGGTGTCCTCGAATTCTTCCTCGCCAATATCGCTTCCCAAAAGATCTTCAGCCTGTACAACAAACCCTAGCTGAGGCATATCAGGTTCCCAAGCAAGAGGAATCATTGGGCCAGGCTGGCCTAGTGGCCTCAGCATGTTGTGTGGATTATCGGGAATATTGGCTACTGCGTTCCTGACGTTCACCAATGGTTGTTGACAGCCACTGCCGGCTGGGATAACTTCTAGGCGATTGGTGGGCACGCCAAACAGCTCCTCTGTAGTCTTGACCTTGAGGAAATCCCTTTCATCCAGAGCAAATATCCCCCATCCTCTCGATGGGGCAGGGTGGAACTCTTCACTTTTCAGTAGATTTGAACACAGCGGTGGAATAACTATTAGACCTCTGTTTCCTTGCCAAATATCTGCTAACCACGCAGTTCCCTTGATGTCGATTGCGCAAATTCGCTGCGCGTGACCTCGACAGTCGTCCACGAAACAAACGTTGGGGATATTGTCTGCACTAGGAGCCATCCGTATTATGATCCGCCAATTCCGGGTTCGTGTTGGGATATCTGGGCGTGTCGTGCGGGACAAGCTTGCCCTGCGACTCCGGGGGTCTTGTGTTAGAGCCAGAGCAAAGACGACAACCTCATGCCTGTTTGAGCTGACGGCGATCAAGCGAGACTTTCTATGGACAGCCAAGCCCCAAGCCGATATTCCAACATTTTCATGGAAGAATTGTCTCGGAACAGATTTGTGTGACCTGTCGCTTGTGGCACGGCATTCTTTGGCATGTTTCTCAATTTCCTTGGTGTAATATGCCACCACATCTCCGTCGTCGTAGCACGCGAGGACTATTTCTTCGTCGCCAAGGAACCCTGTGATCATATGGTTGACTGTGTGTGGCCGAGACTCGTCAAGTTGTCCGCCGACTAGCCGGGCGGCAGCACTTGCTTTAGGCTTCAGTTGTAGATCAGGTTGGCTCGGAAGCGCCTGGCTCGGGGCGGCACGAGGTCTGTAGACGAATATTCGGCCCTGGTAAGCGGAGAAGTAGAGCTGGAAGGTATCGTCAGCATTGCGACAACTAAAGGGGATGGGTATGGTCGCACATTGTACACTTGAGACAGAGCAGTCAGATTGCTCCGGAATTTCTGCATAGATGGTATCAAGCGGTATATTGAAGGCCCGGCATTTCTCTCGTCGTCCGAGTCGTTCCCGGGCCAGGTAAAGGGTAGCTCAGCGCTCTGGGGGTGCATGCCCAAAGTCACCCGCTCGCGATCACGAACTGCGGCTTTGGCGCCATCGCCAAACTAAATGATCGCGAGCAAAGCATCAGCGAAAAGAATATTCTACGCACAAGAACAATCCTTAACTTACCCGGTCAGTGGCTGTTTGCGCATAGCATTTCCCCACGCATATTGGCTGGAAGTTGCGCTTATAAGGTTGTTGACTTTCCATCAGCTCTCAAACAACTCATGCGCGGGGAGTGTTGCAGCTTAGCAATTGCATCCAGGTGGCGGATGGATGGATGGGATTGGGTAATAACCTGCGCGCGTAAGGCGACTGATTCGCTTGAATTTCGAGGATGCAATGTGATGTGATATGGCTGTCGTCCTCATGCAGAAGGCTGAATACCGGTGCTGTTACTGGGGGACGCTGCGTGATGATGCACAAAACAGCGCAGCAAAGCACTTCCAGCTCAAACCTCGATCGTCGGTTTGCTTCTCAAAGAGGATGCAAGTGACCAAATCGAGAGTCGCGGGGTGCGGCACGTCTGCTTCTTGTTATCGATAAGGAGCCGGCGAAGCCTCCGTTGTACCTAAGCTGAGATACCGGTATGGAGTAAGGAGATGGAACACTACCTAACTTAGGTCAGTAGGTCAACCCGGCTCTTAATTCCAAGTGTAATTCTTTAAAGATGGTAGGTAGCTAACAGGTTTAGAATTAAGCCGAGTGGTTGCGTTAGGATTATAGTGACGTTGGTACAGAGCTAGGTACCTATGCGGCTTGCCTTAAGTTGCTAACAGTGGGTTCAATCGTCGACGATGATGTCAATTGTTTGATTAGGGATGCACAAAGAATTTCCAACAACTGATGCTGATATATTGTGTGCCTATAGATAACAAACTGAAACTGCCATGTTACCTGTCTATTTTGCCCTAGAAGCCTTGGGTTCTGACACTATGAATGTCTTAGTTCTGCAGGGTAGAACTTGATAACAAGAAATTGGCTTCCATGTTACAACTGTCACTCATCGATACGCCAAATGTCCACTACTAACAAGATTCCATTTCGCTGGCAAAAGGTATATCCTCCAAAATCCACATTCAAATCCCAACCAGCAATACATTCTCATTTAATCCATAATCGTAAGGTATATATGTATATCATCATGCTCAAGCCGACATGAGCTCAAGCATATCCTTCATCCGATAATCAAGCACCGGGGTCTTCCAATCATCCTGTAGTAGTCCATATCTCTCCGTTGCGTTCCCCTTCGGCTTCCGGGCATTCAGCGCCCAGTATCCAAAATCGGAATCTTTCTCCTGGAGGAAACGAACTAGGTGCTGCCAGTAATTGGCATCACCAACAGACGGCTGCACAGGCGCCCCGATCTCGCCAACCCACACAGGGGCAATCTGCTTATCGATGATGTATCCCCAGTTATGGTGCATCGTCTTCGCGAATGAGTCGTAGTCCCGCTGAAGGAAACGGCCCTCCCAGCTTCCCCAACCAGACCAGGCGTACACGTGTGCTGAGTAGACTAGTCGGTGGGTAACATCCAACAGGATAGGACGTTTGCACACATTGGACAGATCGTTGGAAGACTCAGTGCCCTCGACTATGACGAGCCAGTCGCTATTCATCTGGAGAAGTCGGTTACCGCATCTTTCAGCAGCTGATGCCCACTTCGACCACGGCATGGTACCCCAAAGTCCGCGGATCTCATTCCTGAGATCAACACCAATGACAAGCGGGTTGTTGATATGGGGGAGCATGATAGTTTCCCAGTGTTGGATCCATTCATCCTCGGTCTGTCGCACCCGACATATGGGGCCTAAATGATCATTCGACCAGCCAGCATCACAAGGATCAGCACCGCAACACCAGGTTGCGCTGGTTATGTGGTTGTTTACGATGACAGCGATACCCGATTTCGTCAGCGTCTGAACAATAGCATGGAATATATCCAATGCCCTCAGGCCGACCAGGTCGGGATTTGCGCGGAGGTGTCTTTCTTCGACAACTGGATTCTTGATGACCAACTCATCAGCATAAGGTAGCCTCACACTATTGAAGCCGAGCCTCTTGATAGTCTTTGCAATATCATCGCGATGTTGGATATCCAAACCCCCGGTGACAAAGAACTCATCACTGGCACCATACCAGTTCACCGAGGCCAGCTTGAAACGACGACCGTTGACATCTACAATATCTCGTCCTCTCGTCCGTAAAGGGAGTGTATAGTTGGTGATTTGTAGATGCTCTGGAGGCGGTGGCAACGGGTTCTGGCTAAATCGTTCACTGGCAGCATCAGGGATCCAGCTCCGATGCAATGCGGTCTCGACCTTCCAGCGATATGCGTATCCGGCTCCAAGAAATAGTAACAAAGCAGCGAGGAGAATTGCGCTACTTGGGCTACGTAGACAACTGCATCTCCGTGTTCGTGTCCGGATCCAGGATCGCCTTTGAGTGATTGGCTTCTCGGAGTCAGCGAATCGAACACGCCGTCTGGTTTTTTTCGTCGGCCCCAAGTCTTGGTCCAATTCTCCATCCTCGTTTTGATACTCGTTTCCTTCCTCCATGATACGATTCTGCTCAATGTCCGTCCAGTCGTCGAGTAAGTGGTTCCGTTGTTGTGAGTCGTCCCCCATCGGAGTCGGAGTCGGAGAGCGGGGCCGTGTCCCGCCGAGGAAATGCGGCACGCGAAGACCTGACCACATTCTTCCACTTTGAGGCTGAAGTCACGTTTCTGAGCCTTATCGTATTTGAGAGCTTCAACTGAGGATAATGATATGCTGAGCTCGATAAAGACAAGATAAATAATCTTTATCTTTGGTTGGTAGACCGTCTTGAGGGCCTTGCCCGGGCTGATATAATCTGTGGAGGCAACGTCTGTGTATGAACGGGCTTAAAACAAAACTTCAATGATGATAATTTTCTACGATGATATCAATCATGGATGATGTATAGCCTTGGGAACAAGGCGGAATCAAAGACAACAAGTCACACTGAGAGGGCTGTCCCGGAGCTATTTATCATGCCTTGAGCCTTCAAGTACCCATGGAGCTCTTGGACATACCAGTCCGATCGCCAAGTTATACTCAGGTCCTCCTCTTCCGGCTCATCCGGAAGAGCATGCAGGGCGTTGTGACTAATAGAGCGTGGTTGATGGAGAGTGGCCATGTCACCACGCGACACGGCATTGGGCAGAGACCTCAATTCCGTCATTGGTGAGCTTAAGCTTACTTGTTTGACTAATCGGCTCGCTTCTTCATCATTCATTCACGGGCGGGACGGACATAGCGGATTTTCTCATCTTTGCATATAGCTTGACATTATTAATAAGTAATTGACAGCTTGTAGTCCACATTAGCTATGGAAATGTCATGATCAGGCGCATGTCAAACAACCCAGATCAGGGAAGATCGCACGGCGGTGCTTGGCATCTTCATAAAAGCCCGTATCGCCGAACTCGAACACGACGATTCGTTCTCGGTGCCCGCATAACTCCATCGAGTGAGTGTTGCTGAATCCGCAGCTTCCGGTACTTGCCCTGCTTAGCACCTCCATGATTCAGATCAGCTTTTGTTTTTGCCATTCCCAGCTTTTGTCTGGGGTCGCACTCGATCTGCTGCAACACTGGCACCACGAACCAGCCGGCACGCGACATCTCTGAGCCGTCTCATCTCCGTCCATCCATGCATATTCCCGCGGAAGGATGAATGTCTGAGACAATGCCATTCTATATATGGAGTCACAGACTCACCATTACATTTCCTCCGTCTTCTTCCTTTGCTTTTTCGTCATGAGTCTGGTCGGCCGATTCGTCACGTTGACATTTTCCTCAATTGCCGTTCCTCCTTTATTTTCCCGCGTCGAATTGAAAAAGTTCAAACACCTCGCTGTCGCACTGATGGGCATTTCCATCTTCAGGTTTGCTTAACAAAGTAAATGCAGTCGTTGGCGTCAATCTCCTAAGCCTGATATGGATAGGAATTGCGGCGGACGGTCTTGATCGCTCTGCGGCCGTCATAATTTTGGGTATCATCCGAGCCAGCGTGCGAGCTGCCGTTTCCCGGGGGGTATATAGATTATATGTAAGTACATTCATGCATTAGTAGTCTCCTCTGGACTCTTTTCGTATGTGCTGTCAGCCCTCGTCATGTTCGGTTCATGGCAAGAGGGTTCATCTCTTTGCTATAAGTCGGCATCGGATATGAATCTCCCGTCTCCCGCCCAGTAGGCGGAGGCCTGGGGCTCGAAAACGAACGCACTGGCGCATGGTAGCGTGCAGTCGAACCGAAATAATCAGGAGTTCTGCGTCCACTCTCTGGGGACTTCACTGGAGTAATGGGTGTTACTGCCGCGCTCGAATCTCTTGAGAGCATCTCGTACGAACGTGGATGGTTCTTTACGTCAACGCGTGCGTCGACCGACACAAATTCCTTCTTGTTCCGGGTAAATGGCTTCTTGATCAAGTCAATCCAGCCTTGAACCATTGACCATCTTCCGAGGAAGAGGATCAGCCAGAGACCATTCAGCTATGGTTGTCAGCAAGCAACTCAGCATCGTGATACTAATGAAGGACACTTACCGCCAAGAGAAGGAGGACAGCCGTGACAGTCGCTTCGTTGATGACAAGAGAGGATGCCTCATCTAGACAAGGTTCCTTTTTACCCTTTTCTTTGAAGAGACATTCGACGAAAGCGCCTGCTTTGGTGGGATCATCGGCAACAGATTGAACCACGTTGTCTTGAAAGACAAAAACGACAGAGAAAAAGATGACATCAGCAATGATGATGAGCACAATGGCAATACCACGCCATTGCAGTGCGATAACTCGACGAACTCGACGGTAGACCTGCCTTGGATTCATGGTCTTGATGCTTTGTGTATAGGTGGGCAAGCTAGAGCCCTCGGAGGAGGCGCCATTGTCAGACAACGATGCCAAGTAGACCTTGATACAATAACCAAAGGTGGCGAAAGTAATAATAACGGTCAGTCCAGCAAACAGGAGAAGCGGGATCCAAAAGTCGGCCAGACTGTTCTCATGGTTGATATGGCATGTTGCACCAAAACGGAACGAGACGCCGCTAAAGACGAGAGCCAGAATTATACCCAGGATAGGAACGCCCCATCCAGCTGCCTGAGCAAAGATCATGAAGTTCTTGCCAACGAGAACTTGCCAGCATATCTGTAGGTGAAGCGATACCGACCTGAGAAATACCCACATGATACCTGCCCAACCACCAAGAAGGAGAAAGGTACCTGAGGCGCCACAGACCTTGCTAGTCTGCATGCTATGCGGAGTGATCGTGTTGTAGCATTGCTCTGGTTGTGCTGCAAGAGGAATCACGAAACCCATCTACAATCCAAAACAAGTCAGCGACTTCAAGAGACTAGACATGCGACGCTCGTTGTGCCGTCACCTACATTCATAAGCAAGATGGCGACTGTAAGACAGATGCTCAGGTAATGGCGGTTGGTCTTTTCTACAGGCAAGAATGCCCATGATAAAAGAAGAAAGATACAACAAATCTGGCTGAAGAGCGAAACCCAGTTCGCAACCGCCGTCAGGGTGTCGAAGCGGTCGGGGTAGACCCAATCCGTCATTGGACAAGGCAGACAACATTGGATAGTTGCTACTGTTTGGCAGAGGCGCCCATCGATAACTAGATATCTGTCAGGGGGGATCATTCAGTGCTTCCAATTCGCAGCTCGCTTACATCCGCCCTCAGAAGGGAATAACGCGGCATCCCAAAACGGCGGAGGGCAAAGGTTGACCCCCGATGTGTTGTTGGCCATGTTGAAATGAGCAGGAGAAGCCGTTACAAGTTGGTATATGGGTATGCTACCGGTCCTTCACAGGTCGTGTTCTGCCCGCTGATAGATACTCCAAGATCGAGAACAATGAATTAGAGACTATCCAACGTCGCTCTTTTCCGTTTACTTCCAAGGAGAGCGAGGTCGAGGTCGAATTGATTAAGCGTTGTTACAACATAGCAAACGGTTCGCTAATAGTTCGAAGCTGTATGACCGGATGGCAGCACTGAGATGGCCTCGAAGGGGGATGCACTGATATTGCGTGCGGGACAATAGGTAACACAGAAAGGAATGATACAATAGGATGGCAAGAAGATTACACAAGAGTTGTTAAGACAGCTGGCATAACAACACCAACAGTGCGACTGGCACATAGACTCATAAGAAGGACGATCAGCGAAGATGGGGTCGCTCGCGTGAGGAGGGAGGGCACACGGGTCATATAAGTCTTAGAAGCAGAGGGACATCTGTATGTATGTATGCAAATGTATTGGCCACAACCACTACCGACCTCGAAAGCACTGACAATGGGGAATCGAGAACAAGACTTGAGGCGAGGGTGGAGGCAGCAGGGTCTGCTGCTTCTCATCACCCCTGCCGGACTGGAGAATAGAACGAAAAGGCTGTAGGAGATTTTTCTTTCTGTGCATCTGCGTCTCTAGTCTCTACCACCCATTCGGAGCATCCTGGATCAGTAATGGCATGGCAGACCAGGACCAGGGTGCTGGAAAGGGGCCAATTAGAGAGGCCTGGTAGCTATACTGTTGGAATATACAGGCGCTGTAGACTGCTGAACACCAAAAATCGAAGTATCATTGGGGGATGTGGTCTGTGATGACGAGCGGGCACACATTCGGGAGGGCCTGGCATCGGCGGGCGACGAGGGAACCTAACGAGTGAGGTTACGGAGTACAGGGGTTGCTAAACTTGGGAATGACCCCACTCCTGTGCATCGCATCGTAGCCGTCGTGAGGCACAAGAGAGAGAGGTCAAGGTTCCTGAACCTAGGGACTTTTGGGCGTGGTGCAGCAGAGTCTAAGTCGGGTAAGTTCACCAAGATACCAAAACGGGCATATTTTGGAACCCAAGTCTGCAAGTCCACAGGGGGTAGATAGAGGCGAGGGTTTGACTGAGCCGGAGGTTTCCAAGTGGAGCAGCAGCTTCTTGGACGATACCCTGACGCCCTGTAGCCTGCCCTTCACTACCTGCGGTGCCTGTGCCTGTGCCTGGCCCCGGAGGCCTGGAGGTGGAGGGGCGGGGACTCAGGGGTCATCGATGCATGTCTTGGTCGTCACGACACTCCCCGGTTCATGTTTGACTGACTGACTGACTGACTGACTGACGCGACAGGCGACAGGGACAGTCTGAAATCTTGCCTGGAAATGGGTTCTGAGCAATCAGTGATCAGTGATCTGACTAAATGAGAACGAACGGCGCAGTGGCAGTTTAATCTTAACAACAGACCGGCCGGTGCACATTGACTACAGTCGAATGTGTCAGGTTGGCCGTTGTTAGGTCTGGTCCGTGTGCTTAGCTCGCCGAGATCGACAGCAGTCAGTTATCGACAGTCATATCCAGTATCACCCAAGTCCTACCTACATGCTACAGTACCAGTAGGATCTCTCGGATTGTTGGGTGCCATTGGTAGTTTCTCAACCAAACAACATGTTTGACTCGATGTAGCCGTATATGCATGCGAAATGACGAGTCTTCCGAGCAGGCCAACCCGTCAATGTTTTACGCTCCCACCTCTCATGACTGCCAACTCTCAACCTTGATTGGCTGGTCAAGAACGGTATCAGGGTGGACGGGAGTGTAGACAATAGACAAGTACATACAGCGTGCTGACAAGAAGATGCAAAAAAGGAAAGGCTTTTTTGCCAAGAGTCGTTGCACATCACAGCAAGAAGCAAAGAAAATAACGGCCTGCGGAGAACGTTTGGCACTTGTATTGTACATAGACAATAGACTTGCGGGTGCAGCCGGTCGACGTCGAGGGCTTCGGCGATCTTTGTTCGTCGCGTGAATTCGAGTCAGTACGCGGCCCGAGTGATCAGAAACACTAATCTCTATGTTTCTGTGGGCAGAGCCAAATTACGTAGGTTCCATGGCCATTCTATTAGCAGCTCACCACCGCAGACCGTTGTTTACTAGAGACAATTCTCAGGGTATCTCATCAACCGTGCTTGATTTGAAACTTGTACCAATGCACAGATGACTCGCTCCGCTCCGCTGGGCAGTGGAGCTGAACTGAGCTGAACTCGACTCAGTGCAACAGTCCAAGCCCTTGGAATACATACATACAAGAGGTGGTCACCAATCAGTGCGATGCCGACATTTCTGATGTACATGCGTCTAAAGGGTGAATGTGACATTGCCATCCAACAAATGGCAGTGGTTGAGAGGGAAAGCTGTTGATGCATTATAGCGTCCTGAATGAATCGAATCGGGGTACTTGACTTTCCAAGTGATGGAAGAAGGGAGCTACGCAGGGATTGGGATTTTGATGGACAGGCATCGATCTGTGGTGTGGGACTGCTATAAGGTTCCCCCAGACATTGTATACAGGTACGCTTCACCCACAAATTGTTTCCTTCCACGGGGCCACAAGGCAGACCCAGTGGAGTCTCGGGCTGCCGTTGAACACGACGTTGACTACATACTGTACTAAATAACTTACAGAATATAATAACACTTACAAAGTCATTATCACCGTTTTTAATCTTAGTAATTTCATACTAAGGGTCTTGTCTGGGATACAGTGTCTTTTTCTAGTACCAATTGTTCGCTGTTCTCTACACACTCACCTGACGCTGGTCTGTCTATCCCAGTCAGTCGTCACAATCAAAAGTCCAGTCAGCGTTCATCAATATTATCATGAGGTTCGACAAGGCATGACTGGGCTGAGCAGGTCAATAAGAGCTAACATTCGCGTAAATACTCCAATACACATCGACGTCTTTTCTCGGCTTGTCATTCGACATGTTATGGTGCGCCACCAGCAGAGGATCGAAAGCCTGCGCGGCAGGCCTAGCCACTAAAAGTCTCTCAGGATGCTTCAATCACTGGCATCGCCATCTTGGCACTTGAGAGCATCTGTCTCGTAGCTTTGACTGGCTTCTCGGCCCTTCTGACACCCTTGTCAACCCCTGGTCAGTCACTGGTCAGTCACTGTCGCTCCGCTGAGCGGCTCCCCTGTCACTCCCGCCAATGCAACACACCCAATGGATGCTGGTTGATCCTCCTGTTGCTGGCTGGCTTTTGGTTCTGGTTGGCTTGGCGCTCTTTGCCACTCAGGAACCTCGTCACTTTTGTCTTTGTCTTTCAACATGGCAACTCAGCTTCTGATTCGCATCTTGAATTTTTCACTCACCAACGAGCCCACTATCATCAAATATGCTTGGTCCAATCGCTATTGAAAGATGACGCTGTCAGCTACGATGTATTTAATCCTTACGGCGAAGCATGACATTTTTCGCAAATCAACTGGTATATGCGTATTTATTCATTATTTGTTATAGGCATGGACTCAACGATATAGATCTCGGAACACTCCCTGCCACTTCAACCGCCCGAAGTCTTACCACCTCTCGAACAAAAAGATTTCACCCGGAAATCTCAAGGAGGTGTTTGTGACAGATCTGTTCGAGCGCCTTTCCTTTGGTCGACTCCAGATACAAGCAACCTCTTGCGGTGAGCTGACGTCGTCTATCACACATATCACATCGAACCATGCTTTTCAGCATCACAAACAATGGTCGATATATTAACCTAACGCATCTCAGCATAGGCAACTGTCAGCGCCATTTGTGGAAGACGCCACCCTCCGAACAAAGACAGAAGGGTTCCACTGTCTGACCAACACAACGACTGTATGTATCTGGTGGTGCCGTGCCTTGCTGGTACATCTAGATGCAGGTACGAGTAAGAAATACCGATGTATGCCATGCTTAGACCATATCATCCACTTCCGCTGAAGTCTGCAGGATATGCAAAGCTGATGGCGTGGCATCTTTACTCTTACAGCCACTCTTCGGTCCGTTGGTGCGATGTCTTCAATGTTGACAACGACGCCATGTGAAACCTTGCAGCCACCGATCTAGGACGCTAACACGCCGACGACATCTTCAACCTGCTCTCATATATCATGAGATGCGACGGAGGGATTTGTAAATGGCTGAAGAAAATCGCAAGCCTGAACATGTCCTAAAGGGCCTCCACTTGTTGCAAAGAACCCCGTTTACCAGAAAGAGACACGCTCTAACGTTAGCAATTGACTTGCATCTCTCTCAGACGTGGAACTGGCTATCTACATCGATGGTTCTCTTCCCCGCAATCTTTGCCCCAGACAACTCAATCTTCCTCCTGCCCATTTAGCTCGTTAGCTCATGGCCGTGGGGAAAGGGATTCCTAGGTAACTACTACATAGGTAAGATGTAATTAGCATGTGAGCCCTAAGGATCCCGACTATCTGCACTGCAGCAAAACCACATCTGAATGGGAAGTTCTTTTGGGTGCGGTAGTCACCAACTAAGCTAACAAAGGAACGACTTGCATCAAGATATTCCTTGACAAAAGGGGAGGCTCTTCGAGACTTGAATTGGCCCCGGCTCAGATTCCTATTGCAGATATATGGCGCAATTCTCACTCACTTCCCATTGATTGTCAAATTTCCAGGATAAAATCGCTCGGAATTATTCAAAATCTGACAGTTCTTGCAAGGGTCGAAGTAAATAGCCGTCTACGGATGCCTACTCCGTCACAAGGCTAAAAGTCTCCCCTTGGCGTCTGTCAAAGGCGTGGCGCTCCGGATATATCTCTTTGGTAACATTATATACTGGGAGTGTCTTATTACAACCAGTGATCTGATTCATTGTCTGGTTAGTGAAGAGTTTGTCGACTTTGATGTGCCTCACGCCTGCATCTATGCAATGCTTCCTCTCCGAACCTCGCATGTTTTCCTCCAGTCTATACAATTTGTGGGTGCTTCGTCGAATTCAGTATGTTATTCAAGGATCTGGCCATTACGAGGCTCACGGGAATCTTCCCCGGTCTAACAATACATAATTATATGCATGACACCGACTTCGGCAACTGGTAAACGTAATAGTCGAACCAAAAATACGTATAGGTCTCAAAGCTTGGTCAGATACAAGTAACATCCATTCAGTAGGAGGTGGATTCTCTGTCAAACGAAGCTCTCTTGGCAGCTACGTGGGTGTATTATGTCCGATTTAATACCAGTATATAAGCAATGCTGCAGTAGCAACACCGTTCCGATTCGAAACGGTCATATTACTTGAAGTTGTTGCGAAATGTCGGATGCAGTAACTGACACACTCCTCCTCTTTTGTGAATTGCGGCACAGCAACTGACTGAACTTCCCCCGTGAAGGAGGGTAAGACATTCAGATCTGCAGCAACTCAAGCTAGCATAGATCGGGATGCTCAAGATTTGAGGCGGTGCATGTCCATGTCTGCGAGCTGCCCGTCAGCTTGAAATGCAATCTCCGAAACAGGCCTCTTTAGAATGTTTATTGTCAAGTCCTCCGCGTTCTAGTGACTTTAGAACAACTGGGAAAAAGTCAAAAACGTTGTGTGGAACCCGGCATTTAATGCTTCCGACCATGAAAAGAAGAAAAGGGCAGTTAGTGGTTTTTATTAAAAGCTGAAACGGCGGGTAAGAGTTGAAACCGAGACTGACATCGAAGCCTATGACACGGTCGTCAAACCCACCCCAAAGTTGACTTTCCTTCTTGGCTACGTTAGTCGATGATCCGAGCCCTGCAGTCGATATGAGAATCCCCTTGCGTTCTGTCTGTGCCGGAGGCTAGCTCCATCTGGCCGTAACTCCGAAGGATCATTAACATCAACCGTCTAGGATTCTTCTTCTAGTCTTGCACAGACATCGAACAAGAAAGTCTTCAATTTCTGGTCTTGCTGGTGTTCCGATCATATCGTCGAAGAGCGATTCTGTCCTATTGAATAAGCCAAGCCCGGACTTTGTCCTAGTCCAACGCACATGAGTGACTTTTGGAAACAATGAATATCATATCATGCCTCTGACCCTCGTCGATGAACCCGGGTAGTACTGGAAATCCCCGGGGTATCATTGCAAAGGGCTGTACCGAAACTATTCGGCCAATGTCTGCAGTACATGTAGGGTTAGGATGTCGGGCCACATAACCGCAGCAGTATAATCTTCACTATGGATCCGTTGTGGTTGCTTTGCTCGAATGTGACCCAGGAACCAGAGACTTAGAGGGTGGGTGACCATGTGCCAGAATACCAGTCGGAAGTTTGAGAATCATGTCACAACCTTCTAGCCACACATTCTAGACGTTCGAAATTTAGTCCAGGTTACTAATGCCTGTCAGGTTGTGAGCCCAAGAGTAGGTATTGATGTTCCTCCCCTCCAGCACGTCAAGACTGGAGGGGCCCTTGGCTGAGATAGCAGTCGCCTAACTGCTGCGTTTCATGATTTTCCATAGGGTTGTTAGTGCAACCTCATTGCTCCGCCATAGGGCCGTCTATGTTTCAATCGCGTACGTTAGCGACTCCAGGCTGGGTAACCGAGAGCGATCCGCACACAGCGGACGATATCTAGGTGCGTGGGTATTGCACAGGTTCAACACGATAATATCGTGGGCCAAGACCAGAGACCCTGATGATCAGTCACAAAACCCTTCAGTAAGCCTTTACGGGAAGGTCTTGCGAAGAGGCAACAAGAGCTCAATATTCTGGAACAGAACAAACAATTCTTTAGACCCCATCGAAATGCAACTTGAGCACTTGTTGAGGAGCCTGCAGGAAGTGAGAAAACCACATGAGCTTCCTCTTACGACCACTTGGACCGAGCGTGAGACGAATCCTTGTGGGCAGAAGAGGAACAAGGCTCGCTCTAGCCTCAAGCCAGTTCCAAGAACTACGTATGTAGAGAAGACGTTTGAGACCCTTGTCCCTGACTCGGGGATCAAGCGGCGGGAACACGACCACTCGAACCGCTATGATGGGTGAAGGTACAGCCGTTCGGGAAGGATCACAGCTGATTGTGATATGGTGTGTAGGTAATATATCAGCGACAGTACCCTAAAGCATCATATACATGTGCATGTCTGTATATCTGCAAACTGTTGAGTTTTGATGCACATGTTGAGCTGTTGTCTCTGTGGTTTCTGATCTTGGACCAGCATCAAAGTGAGACTTTGAGGTGGTTCATGCGTCCACCTCGAATAAAAGCACACACTCTCAGACACGGATCAGACTAGAGCCGAGTAACATATTCGACAGCGTCTTATAGAGCGTCTTATAGAGACGGATATTTTGTTAGTCCCAAGTTCATACAAGATTGCAATACCTTTTCCAAAGATGATGAAGTGTATAGGGTATCTATGTCTCATTCGAAACAGGGCACGTGACTGTCTGTGTTTGACAACAATGTCAAGAGGAGTCATGACTTTCGCCAATATGCTTTTTCTTTGACGAAGAATAGGTATGTCTCGATTTGAGTAAAATTATTTAGTCATTCAATCAATACATGTTGATCTCTAACTCATGCCACCAGAACACGAAAAATGTCATATGCTGAGTCAGTATCAGAAGTCACTCACATGGAAATGCGTTATGGACTTGGCAGATAGTAATAGTAGGAAGGGTAGATTAATTAATAACAGTTCTAATAGTGCCGTATATGCAGCTTTTTATCAAATCTCATCAGAGCAGCTTCCTGAGTTGCCAAGTCTCGGGTTGGGGTGATGGCTGTTTGTTTTTGGCTGTTGAACTGCCCCGCTGGTGTTGATTGTCATTCTAGCTTCAGAGTCACACAAATGACATAACTTGTGACCAACAACAGTGTACATCACTCAAGCTCTGGAACCACCTTCAACTAATCGTGCCGTTGCACCACGCTAGCTATAGCTACTATACATAGTATAGTGCCGTATTGCATTCAACATAGCGAATTGCCTCAACCGATTCAGTCACACAAATCATATCACTCAACGTCAGCCATGGGCAAAGAGACTCCTCTTGTGTCATCTCGACGGCTCGCCAATGCCGAAGGCGATCCTGTCGCTGTTGTCCGCGTTCGAAATCTCCAAACGACTATCCAAGGACCCAAAGATGCTTGGGGTCGAGGTTCTAAGCAGCAACCTCTTCTGATATCCGCCGAGGTGTCACTGACGCATGCGTTCCCCTCCTCGTCATCAGACGACAAGGTCGCTTCCGATACCGTTCACTATGGGCTCCTCAGCAAATCTATCCTCAGCACTCTGGAGAAGTTGCCCAGGTCAGCCCTGTCGTTGAGCGATGTGCTCAACAGGCTCTGGGTTGACCTTACTGGTTTCCAGTACACTGGCGTGAAGGAGCCTTCCGCCCAAAACACAAAGGCTTTCCTCAACATGAGCCTCATACGAAGGCTCTCAGTCTCGCTCGTCCTACCCAAGGCCTCATTGATGGGAAGTGCAATCCGACTCTCGGGATCGTGTCTCTTCGCCGACTCAGCCATCACCGCGCGAAGTCTGGAGCTGGGTCTAGAAGGTATCAGAGTGCCGACACTCATCGGTGTCAACAGTAATGAGCGAAACGCGAAGCAAGTCGTCATCACAAACATCCGCATCGACGAATACCAAACCGCACACGATGACTATGCTGTCATTGAGAGTATCATTGTTGATGTAAGTATATTATGAAAGGGTTAGTGGACAGACATGTTAATCATCACAAAAGGCCATGTCGGAATCGTCATTCGAAACTCTGGAGGCTCTGGCGGCAAGTCTGGCTTTCCATATTGCCCGGGAACTCAGGACCAAGCGTGACGATTTCTATGGACAAATCATTCGCATTGGACTCGAGAAGCCAACAGCAGTGCCTCTGGCCGAGGCTGCCTGTGTAGAGCTCACGGTCAGAACCGAAGATGTCAAGATCGAGGTCTCTAAGACGAAAGATGTTAGGTTTGATGACACTAGAAACCAGATTGCGCACTCGAATGACAGGAAGTCGTAGTGCACTTGGTCCTAGGTAGAAGTCTGATATGGGGAGTAAAAAGTAGGTCGCATATGCCTATATGGCTACTTGGATGATTATTCCCCTTTCAACTACTCAAGCTCGCTTTGGACAGTCTGCATATGCTGTACCCGAAGCAGTAGGTAGTATTGATCAACATATATGGCGTTATCAACACGGATGCTTCAGCATATTCAGCTTCTTCCAACAAAGACGAATCGCCGCAAGTGATAACTGTTTAGTGTCCCTCAACACTCACTTGTGAACCTCCATTCCTGCCCGTGGAACGTCTCCCTTGGTGACCTTCCGTACAAAGTCGGGATCGGGGTTGAAGAGCATGACGTGAAAGTGCTGCACGGTATTGACCGATTGCAAAGAATGCCAGTTTCTAAACCAAAGAACCTATGCACATGAGATGAGTCTCACAGATGAAACACCTACAATGACAGGAAAGACTCACATTATCCTCTGGGATATGCGCTCGAAAGGTCTTTGTCACGAAATCATCAATCTCTTTTCTTGCCATGTCCGTCAAATCTCCTGTGGCGGGATCTTCTACGAGGTCGAACTTTGTCCACACGACAAGGTGCGCTATTCTCGGGTCTATCCCGTAGGGGGCATCATTCCATAGGATTCTATAATCGTCCTCGAATTCAAACGGTGCTCCGCGCGGCGTCACTGGAGTACTCCATCCAAGACGGTGTTCATGGATAAAGTTGGCGACACTGCCGTACTTCTGTTTCAGATGGAACGCGAAGGCTTTGTAGCGTCTAAGCTCTGAGGGAACACGCTTGAACTTCTCTAAGCGGTTTGTTTGGATGATGTCGCGGACCTCGGCCCAGGAGAAGATGTGGTACTCTTGGTCTGGGGTTGAGAGAATGCCTTGATCTTTCTTGTGGACGCCTCGGAGAAAGTCAGGACACTCTTCGGTTCTCTGGTCCTCAGGGATGTTCATGTTCCAGAAAGGAACAGTTTCTGTGCTCCCCATGGTTTCTAATGTTGAGTGAGATGAAGTTACGGTGAGACGGACTCTTCGTATTATTGGTGATTATATGGAGAAATGGAGGTGCAATTCTCAGCCCAGTTGTTTCCGGTGAAGGAATCAGTTTCAGCGTTACTTGAAGTTGATTGTCTCTTTGCCCAATATCTGGTCATGCGACGTGTTCTTGTAAGGTATAAGTTCATGAAGGGTTGAATGGTATGGCTGCGTCTCCACAGAGGGATGCGCCACAGATAGAGGGTGATAATGCAGAGAGGCACGTAAAACATGTCTACTTACAACATGTCTAGTCTGCCGGTCATTGTGTTATCTTAATTCTTACAAAATATACATCGGGCATCGTTATCAAGTTATCTATGATAAACAAGTGTTGTTTTTGTAATCGATTCAGGCCAAGTTTCTCAATTGTTACTCCGTCCTCAAGTACATAGAAATGTCTAAACGGGCCACTCTCGGGACAAACTCCACTATAACGGCCTATAAAAGGAGTTAGAGGTCCGGTGAGCCACCGCAATGCATATGATTGTCGTTTACGGTGTAGCTTCCGTGGTTGTGGAGGAGCTGTCAAGAAGCTCAGAGAAACAACTGACGTGAAACTGATACCTTCAGTGCTATCCGCCTTACCTGGCCTTACTTGTAGTTAATATCTGTGCCAGTATCCGTAAGATGGTGGTAAATCTAGGGTAGGTAGGTAGCAAAATGAAAGTTCAGCCTCTTATCCAATGCCAAGGCCACGTGGAGAGATATATGGCAGGTCGAGGCTTGCATGGTCTCCATCTACTGAATGATTGGCCACGGAACGGAACGGGAGAGGCGTTATGTGAGCTGGGCTCCAAGTGTTCCAGATCTTGTTGAAATGTCAATGGTTACCTATGCCTACGACATTACTTCCGGTCTTCTGATACATAACAATCATAACGCTGACTCTCTCTTCAACCTTGTAAGCAAGAATAGGCATATTGCAGGGAGATCGACCGACGTAAAGATAGCGTCAAGACTAGCCATGATCAACCTCGTTGCATCCACTTCTGCTCATTTCGACTAGGCCCAAGCCTGTGAGGATCCAATAAAACAGCCAATTACAGAGCCGAGATACTTGCTGTGTCTGGGCGTGAGCTTTGGGAGCTTTGGCCCGTTCCTCATCCTCAACTATGGTTCACCGTAAAAGGAGCTTTGGACCCTGGGGCATAAGAGATATCGATCACCTAGTTGTTGAACCAAGGCAAATAGATGTCCCAAAAGAAGCAGAAATTCACTCAGAGTCAGGTGTAATGAGCGGTTTGTTTGCATTCGGGAGGCAAATAGTAGGATCTTAATGAGGGATATCATGATGGTGGCGGCACACCAAGAAAAATCAACCATGATACCACCCAATCTTGTTCAAGGTTGCCTGTTTCCCTTATTCTTAGTTATTCACATTCTCGGCTACCCGCTTGTCTGTGCATTGTGTCCGTACATACCTACGTACTCAACTGACTGCAACATCATATCTGCAAAGGACCGATCTCGAACATTCAGCCTTCATGGAGCAAGTATAGAGGAGGATGCTAAAATAAACTCAGTGAAGAGCCCCCTAAGTTTAGCCTAGAGGTACCTGACATTTTTATCATTAAGGATAGAGGCTCCCCTAGCCAGTCTCACCAACTTCGCACGTTGAGTGCTAATAATACCAGCAATAAATGGATACTCCGTACCTCTCAAGAAGAAATGGGAAACAAGATAATACCAGGGATCCTGGCTGGTTGGCCCGCCGCAAGCCTACAAGGTGAGAGATCGCTGGTGCAAGTGGTGAAGTGGTGGGGTTTAATCCCCGTGGTATGGGTATCGTGAAGGTGAGGAGAAATGATCAATTACGACAACTCGATGATACGAGATGTGATGATAAACAACAATAGGGGAGACGAAGGCACTATTGAGCCTCATATCATCTTCACCGCAAGCCATCAATCATAACTACCTAGGTAGTCGGTAAGGATGAACAGGGACGGGTTAGTTACCAGAGCATGGGAACAAGCCTCCATTCCCCAACAGCCAGGGAAGAAAAAAACAAAACACATGGATGGGAGCTGAGATGGCCTAGACCAGGTAAGGTACCTAGGTAGGTGCAGTACGGTATCTCCAGTATCACCGAGTTAGTAGACCGTCTGTCTGTCTGCTCGACCATTGCGAGCTGAGTTGTCACCGCAAGTCTAGGAATCTCGCCTCCTATGTTACCCAACCTTTACTAAATCTGCACCAACAAAAAGAGAGGCAACTGCTGGAAAAGGACAAGAAGCAGAATCAGTTGAGAGTGCAAGACAGAAAAAAAAACACAAAAAACCCCAAATCGACTCGACGTCACTGTTGCACCTCAGATTGCAGAAAAAGTGTCAATAGTTCTAGACTGCTGTTGCTGTTCGGCTTCTTTTGTCCGCCTAAGAAAAAAGCTCCCTCGCCACCCCCACCAAGTCTACAAGCAACAGCTGCAAGCCCGGCATCACCGCCCCGCATCTAACTCTACTCTGGCGCGCTGTTGCTGGTGCTGGTGCTGGTGCTGGCCTCCCCTTTCCCTCTCGCTCCCGTTCGTTTATTAGCTGCTTGACCTGCTTGACCTGGTTACCTTGATTCATTCCTCTCCTCTCTCTCTCCCTCTCCCCATTAACAACTTCTTGATCCTTCTCCTCTTTCTGCATCCTCCCCAAAGGCTATCTATCTACTCCCTCTCGTTGGCTTCCATCGTGCTACTCTAATTTCACCTTATTAATATTCTCCACGATTCGACCGACTGACTCCGTTCGCAATGGCCAGTGCTATCAAGAGTGCGCTGCCTACCCACCTCAAGCCCAACAGCGGCGATGAGCAGGGCAATGAGCGTCGTCATGGCAAGACGCGCAGTCACATGGTGAGTTGGTGTGAATCAAGATTCTGCTTCACCTCCCCATCATCACATGCCACATTATACAAAGCAGATGCGATTGCGTGCCTTTGTTCGCTCACGGCGAAGCTTCACTGTATCTCAAAAGCTTCATCGTGACGCTCATCATCAGTCATATGGATGTCCAGGCACTTGACATGGCTGCAAACAGGCTCGCGCTTCCACATCTCTTCACATCTGCCACATGGACTTGGTTACGGCTCGCGCATTCACTCGAAGCTTGATGGCCTTAAAGTTCCTCGATGAGGGTGCGAAGCTGCGTCCTTCTCTCTTCCCAACACACAGCCTGTATCGTATTTTTACCATAAACAATACTAACGCATCATGCTCCAGGCTTTCGAGAACACCTCCACCAACGTCGCTGCTGCTCAGATGCGAAATGCTCTGACCAACCTCGCCGAGACCGTCAAGGATCCCGAACAAAAGAAGGCAAGTCCTTCAAACCGAAACATGTGATGCCTGACTCAGCCAAGACTAACCAGACGACAGTTGTTCGAGACTGAGATGGACAATTTCTTCGCCCTTTTCCGACGATACCTTAATGACAAGGCCAAGGGCAACGCCGTGTATGCCTCCCTCCCGACCAGATATATACCACAATACGACGGTTGCTGACGATAGTTTAGAGACTGGGATCGCATTGCCCCTCCCGCTCAGGGTCAGGTCGTCGATTACGAGGATCTGGCCAACACCGAGTCTGTCCAGTTCCTCAACAAGCTGGCTGTTCTCAAGCTCAATGGCGGTCTGGGAACCTCCATGGGCTGCGTCGGCCCCAAGTCCGTTATTGAAGTCCGTGACGGCATGTCCTTCCTCGATCTTTCCGTCCGACAGATTGAGTACCTGAACCGTACCTACGACGTTAACGTCCCTTTCATTCTCATGAACTCCTTCAACACAAATGACGACACTGCCGCCATCATCAAGAAGTACGAGGGCCACAACGTCGATATCCTTACCTTCAACCAGTCTCGATACCCCAGAGTGTACAAGGACTCTCTCCTCCCCGTCCCCAAGCATAACGACTCTCCCATCAACGAGTGGTACCCCCCCGGCCACGGTGACGTTTTCGAGTCTCTTTACAACTCTGGTATTCTCGACAAGCTTCTCGAGCGAGGCATCGAGATCATCTTCCTTTCCAACGTCGACAACCTGGGCGCCGTCGTCGACCTTCGCATCCTCCAGCACATGATGGAGACAAACGCTGAGTACATCATGGAGCTCACCAACAAGACCAAGGCCGACGTCAAGGGTGGTACAATCATCGACTACGAGGGCTCAGTCCGTCTCCTCGAAATTGCCCAGGTACCCAAGGAGCATGTCAACGAGTTCAAGTCCATCAAGAAGTTCAAGTACTTCAACACCAACAACATTTGGCTCAACCTCAAGGCCATCAAGCGTGTGGTAGAGAACGACGAACTCGAGATGGAGATTATCCCCAATGGCAAGACCATTCCTGGTGACAAGAAGGGCGAGTCCGATATTTCTATCGTCCAGCTGGAGACCGCTGTCGGTGCGGCTATCCGTCATTTCAACAACGCTCACGGTGTCAACGTTCCCCGTCGACGATTCTTGCCCGTCAAGACCTGTTCCGACTTGATGCTCGTCAAGTCTGACCTCTACACATTGAAGCACGGCCAGCTTCAAATGAGCGCCGCTCGCTTCGGTGACGCGCCCCTGATCAAGCTTGGTGGTGACTTCAAGAAGGTCTCAGACTTCCAGAAGCGAATCCCCTCCATTCCTAAGGTGCTGGAGCTGGATCACCTCACCATCACCGGTGCCGTCAATCTTGGCCGCGGCGTAACGCTCAAGGGCACTGTTATCATCGTCGCGACAGAGGGCAGTACCATCGACATCCCCCCTGGATCGATCCTTGAGAACGTGGTTGTCCAGGGTAGCTTGCGCCTACTCGAACATTAAATTGGGAGCTTGTTTGGATGTTGTATGGTTCTGTGGCAGACTGTCGCAGGGTTTTAACTTGTCACGACCTCTCGAGGTGCATAAGATGGACAGCGCATAGGCAGATATGTGATGAGGCTTGAGAGTTGGAATTTTTATCCTATGGTATGGAAGAAGAGAGGCGATGTCTCCGAATTGGTAGACATAGGAGCCTGATTCAAGCGTCATATTGAACGCTTGCTGGGAGGGTATGGAGGATAAGGTACACTTTGAGTATGTACGTACTTGGCAAAACAGCATTAGCTTGATACCTATACATAGGTACAGCACATTTTTAATTGAAAAGGACAAATGACAATTTCTCAACAAATGAAGGGTCTCAGGGAAATGTGCCGGACAAGGTCGTCGACTCATGTTGGGACACGCCACATCATCTAACTTAGCACTGTCGATTATTAGACAAAACCAGTCTTTGTATTAGTGGCGTTTCCTTGTAAATGGGGCTCTGATGGAGCCGATAAGCCCATAGCCGGCAGGCCTATCCTGATTTCGGACCAGATCTTAACCTTAAATCTTGTACGGAGTACCTAGGTTTGCAATTACGGTTTACCAGCCCCTCTGGCTTGTTCAAGCTTCAGGTCATCGTCGTTCATCGGACGCATGACGACGACGTTGAGGATAGTCTGCTTCTGTGCTAAGTCTTTGTGAGGCACAGTCGTATTGGAAAAGTCTATTCATCCTGGCTGGGGTGGCAGGGTGGCTTACCCGTACTGCCGAACGTCTGAGAGCAGGATGATGGTGTCAAAACACCAGGTTGTTTGAAAGTGAGACGCGGGGCGAAGGGTCTGTTTCGACCCAGGAGGCTGGAGGATCATAGCACAAGACCGTTTACAACCCTTTGCCTGTTTGCTATCTCGATGTGACGCCTATGGCCTATCGCAAACGCTAGCAAAGTGAAATCAAAGGACTTAGATCGGCACTCATGACGTTCCACATCAATGAGGCATTTCCTTCGATCTTGAGTACCGAACCAGGGTCGTGGAAAGCTTCAACGCACTGCGCACTAAAAACAGCTACCCATCTCCGTAAGGTTTGAATCCTACCCTGAGTGAGGAGTCATGATCCGAGCCAATGGAACTCTCCAAGGTGAAGACATTTTTAGCACGTTTGATATGATAATATTCCCAACCGAATGCCCAGCCGGAAAATCCGGGCCCAGATGAGTCCTGAGAATGATATAGGAGATAGGGGATGGTAAAGACATCCATCCCATGAATAATATCGTGAGAGCTTGGCGAGAATATGAATCCTCAACCAACCAAGGCTGTAAGCCTGTGGCCATCCGACTTCTCGAATCGGTCTAGTTCGGAGAGGGTGGCCCCGTCGTTCCATTCCATCGAGCGGCAATGCACGTTTGCATATTGTTTGTGGGGTTGAGGGAGATTGTGTGAAGAAGGGGAGCGCGCTGTTGGTTAATGCGAAGTCCGACTGGCCTAAAAGCAAGGCCAAAAGTTGGGGACCCCAGCCTGATTACCTCCTGGACCATCTGTGATAATGCCTGCAGTTGCAATTCATGGCTCATTGACCAGGAAAGTGCCTTTGATCCTGTACTCCGTAGGAACTTCTGAGTTATCATGCAATGTCCTCATGCCTTGGCAGATTTGACTTTTACCGCAGGTAACTCGGGCGGTGTTTCTGAGGGTCAATAGTACGGGGGAAGGCGAGACAGTAAACAGAGAAAAGTCTTGCTTCAGCCTACAAGGCTGTGTGTGCCCAGACCCTCTGGATCGTCGTGGAAGAGACACTCATGGGTCACATTACGGCCATGCTCGGTAAGACTCACGGTTGCAAAACAATAGCCGCTGATGGCCATCTGTTGAGCCGTGGTGTGGCGGAGGCCATCTACGACTAGTTGAGGTGCAGTTTTTTCATGCACCATTCATGCTGTCGCTCACTCTTGTGCTCCCCAGCCTTTCCCTCGAGCAGTGAGGGGATGTGTCTGTATCGACGCCAACGAGCTTAGGATGAAGCTTCTACGACCGTCCATCGAGTTCAAGCCACAAAAGCAACGTCAACAATGAACATGCCCGCCTAGAAACCGCTGCCATGATCGACGAACCATATCGGTCTGTATTACCATTGCAGAAGGCTGGAGAGACGCTATCCCCATCGCACTTACATAGTGCATAGTGCAGAGTTAGTTGGGCTTGATGGAAAGAATGCATGGTACGTACGCTATTGCGTACTTTGTTGACTTACGTAGCCATCAATGTTAAGCAGCCCGCCAAGGTTCGGGGAATGTATTCCATTACGTTCTCTTGCCCTCCTGTGTGTAAGTGATGCCATCACATTCAACGCTGCTATTGCCTGGCAGGAATATGCCACGCTTGGTGATCCATTGGTGACGTGTAGTTGAGCGAGCATGTGAATAATTTGCATGATGGCGTCTGTTTGTTGTCTCTGCTGCCCAACATTCAGCTGTAGCAACGCAGCCATAGCGGGCGCCATCAACGGGTAATGATTCACTCTAATTTACAGCCACCTGGGTAGAGACACACACATTAGGTAGCCAACGTAATAACATTTTGATGTGACGCTATAGGCGCTGAGATGGCGACCCCTAATTGTGGTCTACTATCGCGGAGAATTTGATTCGAAGTTTGGTCAATGCCGAGAACGCCGCTTGATCAATATTTCCAAGAAACCTGCAAGAGTCATGGCAAACTCCCAAGTGCTTGCAGGGAAGGTTTTCAATTGAAGCTCGTCATTGGGACTATTGAGAAGCCGGGGGGGCAAAGTCATTAAAGTACTTCCCAATACGGTAAGGTGACCACGCCAGGGATTACCAAGTTTCCAATAGCGGCCAGCATCCAGACCGCCGATGAAGGAGCAGAGGAGAAACAACTGCAGCAACCGACATGCTGAGATTTTCCGGATGTTGTCCAGAACCGTTAAGGACAAGGGTCCTGATGTAGCTATGCTCCACGACTACGATTTAAAGGGTTCATTGCATGTGCTGTGAAAGTGAATGAGAAAATATTGAGAGAGATCATGTCATGCTTAAAAAGACTGTGTCGTTGATTGTTGATATGTTGAATCAGGCACAAAACCATCTCATGAAATCAATACATAACTGAACAAAGACACGGCTGACTTGGCCAGCTCGCATCGCATCACATCGGGGAGCTTACGACAGCATGTCTGGCAGTGGTAACCTAAATCATGGCGGCTATCGCTGCTAGAAGGATAGGGTAGCTGGCCTCGCCCTCCGAGAGTTGGTCTGTATGCACTATGCAGTGCAGCAGCTCCGGTATACGCCGGAGAGGCGCGGTTAAAAAAGTGTGCTGCTGCTGTGACCACTGCCAGACTAAGGCAAGGCTGACAGGAAACCCTTGATAAGGCCTAGAACGAGTCGAACTGGGGACTTGGCCGGAGGGAAAAGGACTTGCATAGATCAAAGCTCGCCTGAGGACTGAATTAGAATGCCAATTCCCCCCAAAGGTGACCGCTAAAGACCTGCGACATGAATGAATTGAGGTCGTCAGGGGGGCAAGGCTCGGTGCAAATAGAGCCTGGAAGTCAAATTGTGATGGATCGAGGTCTCATGTCGCTAATGATGCTTGCTTGGCTTCGTGGGCGCGTGCCCGCTCTGGCTGTCAGGCACAGCAATCATCCTAGAGGTTGTCCGTTGGTCTTGCAGGTGGAGCTGGCACATCCCCGTAGCCTGGAGGGCGAATCCACAGGAAGCTTGGAGTTTGCGCCACAAAGGGCATAGCGCTGGCATGCGTAAGGGACGCTAGGACATGGCTAATTTGCGTGGCAGGGATCTGATAGGGTCCGTTCTGATTCGGGAATTGGAAGGCCGTGGCTGGCCTGCCAGTGGATGGAATGTGATGATGTAGCGAGATGGGCCAAGAAAGATTGGCATGGGTTGAGAGAGAGGAAAATGGATTATCGGACCAAGGCAAGCTAGGAGGTATGTACTGACAGGGAAGTGGGGGACGGGGTCCTTTGGGTGAAAGTGGAAAGAACCTGGAAGGGGAAAAGGGAAATGGAAATGGAAAGCGAAAGGAGGAAGGAGCTCAGAAGAGGAAAGGACGAAGCTCACAATTGAATTCAGTTGAACCTGCGGAAGGCATGTTCAACAACCGCTACCTGCGCTACTACACCTCACTCTTACGCACCCCTCCACCCCCTCTGCTCTGCACATACACCCCGGCCCTTAGTTCGGTGGGATGGGATAGAGTAAGTTGGTGCCATGGTCTCGTGGGATTAGGTTGGATTGGATTGCCATCGGTAGCGTGTGAATGTATCCCCTTTATTGCTCTCAATATTGTCACTAGCTCTGCGTTCCCTTCATTATAATAAGCCTCCCTCCTTCTCTCGAATCTCCCTCCTTCCTTCTTCTCTATCAACGCCTCAGTCAATTCGCTACTTCGTTGTGCCTATTTCCCACTACCTAATGTAAGTTGCTATCTTCTTCAGCCTTTCCCTATATGGACAACATCCACATATATCCAACTTCGTGTGCCTGGGATACGTAGGAAGAAGGATGCACGTAAGTGCAATGCAATACAGTTTGGGCAACAGCTCCAGTAATGGATTGAAGTCAAACAAGCTGGCACCAGCCGGCACTGTCAACTGCTGGTGACATCGAATCAGCCTCAGCAGCCCACACACTGCCTATGGCTTGTTCACACAACTCTTCGTTCAGCCTCGTACACCCAACTCGAACATTGCAGCATCATCACACACGCCATTTGCTCATAGTCTCGCTACTATTTACGATTTATCGAAACAGTATTCCAGAAACAATAACTAACCCGCCTGGTAGTAATACTCAGTCATTCTTTCAACCACACACCAAATCTCACCAACCTTCAAAATGAAGTACACTCTCGCTACCATTGCTGCCCTCGCCTCCGTGGCCCTGGCTAAGCCTGCTTTCCTCAACACCGAGTTCGATCTCACTGAGGGCAAGCCTTACACCATCAAGTACTCTGGCTGTGACGATGGCTGCACCATTGTCCTCCAGAACGGCCCCTCTGACGACCTCTCTGACTACAAGACCCTGACCAGTATGTCTCACCATTATTGAATATGCCATAGCTTGCTGACCCACGATAGCCGATGCCACTGGTGACTCTTTCACTTTCACCCCCTCTGAGCTTCCCTCCGACACATACAACTTCAAGATCACCGACAAGGCTGGTGAGGTCAACTACAGCGCTCAGTTCCCCTACAAGGGATCATACGCCGCTCCCTCTGTCACCAAGTCCGCCACCGCTACTGCTGAGACCACTGCTGCTGTTTCCACCAAGGAGTCTACCACCCTTGCCAGCGTCACCAAGTCTGCTGAGGAGACCACCACTGTTGCTAAGCCCATCATTCCTACTCATGCTCCTTCCAAGAACGCCACCACTCCTACCGCTGCTCACCCCACTCCCTCCAAGACTGGCAGTGCCGGCGGCGAGACCAGCGTCCCCAGCGTCCCTGAGAGCGGTGCTGCTCGCATGACATCCTCGCTGGCTCTTATTGCCGGTGCTGTTATGGCCATGGTTTGCCTCAACTAAGTTATGGACATAATGTTTTATGCGCATAAATGGGATGAAGAAAGAGTGGTTTGATGAGACTCCAGTTTCGGGTGTATAATTCTACTTTAATGATGGCCTTTGTTTTATTCTTTTCCGGTTACCCCATGAGGCGTCGCGGCCGGCTATATCCACCGATGAACCTTGCTTTGGCTTGTCTGGGTGGAAGAAAGCCTGGTATTTAGAAATCAATTAGACTCGAGTTGGTCTGTTTTTAAACACTTGCTTCCTCTCTGTGATATGTTTTCATGTTGAAGACTTTGCAGCCCATTGTACATCTTATAACATTGATCGTGTGGTTAGGAGCCAAAACGGTGTTTCATTTTGTATGTTTACAACTCGTCACCACCAAGAAGCCTGTGTTTTCTGCTCTGACTTCTGATGTGTCCTGGCGAACCTATGTGGAGAATAAACAACGTTTGCGGTATGTCTTTTGCTGTCTCCGAGTCCCGTCATCCGAATTTCCTTTTTCTCTTGTGTTGGTTACTCCACACCTCCAACATCCTTACATGCAGGTTCCCGGTCTGATCTGCCATCCCTTCCTGCGGCCCAATTGCTGTTTCAAAGTAACAATTTAACGGGACGAATGCCAAATCAATCCCTAGACCGACGGGTATGCTACATTACAAGGGACACCCTGCTATAACGGCGCATGATATCAGTGGACATTCGACATTATACAATCTCCGCCTCTCATTGATGCGTCCGTCTTCGATTACAGCCTGGATAGCATCAAAGAATTGCCGCACTTTTGTGGTTCTAATCTGACCTTCCGTTCGATGCCGAGATATGCCTCGTTATCTTGATACAAAAAGGTTCCCCATAGTGGGTGTTATGTGCATCCTTATTACACAAAGGATCATCCATCATTCACAGTACACAGCAGTTGTCATTATTTGCCCGAAATTCGTCGCACACCGGTAATTAAATGACATGTACGGGGCCATTCAAGAACTGGAATGGTGAGCGAGACAGAGCGCTGAGTCCTGTAGACTATGCGTTTCATTCATGGGGTGTGTCATAGGCTCTCTACCTAATGCAGCAAACATCACATGGCTCGAATTGCTCCATGAGGATCGTGTCCTTGCAAGTTTGTGGAGGGCTTGTGTTACATTTCGCAGTTTAACCGTGGAGATCATGGCCAAGTTTCCAGTCAAATGTAATGGATTCTTGTCGATGTAACCGATCTAGCTAGTCCGACTTAGATGATCTGAATAGCGTACCCCTTGCGTCAGCGAGCATTCCTGTTGTTTGTGGCTGTGGCGATCCTGTCTTGTCTTTCATGGATCCCATCTTGAAACATAGTAGCTAACTACCTACTAACTAAGTTACTGCTGAGGTTCTTCAGAACAAAGTAACGACTGATGCAACAAAAGCACGAGTGGAGAATTTCGTAAGAGCATAGACAACAAATGCCATCATCGCGCATGAGTTCAGATGAAGAGCAGAATAAGAGATACTGTACATGAAACGCGGAACCGTTCGGCGCGTGGCAGCCCAAAGGACGATAGACAAACTGCCGGCCGGAAACAGACAAGGAATCCATGCCCCCAAGACATGCCTTGATTTTTCAAACTCAAAAAAAATGAAAATATTTTTTTTTGCTGAAATTATCATTGTCGCGGAGTGATTCGCCTGTTCTTGGCGACGAAAGAACTTGTCGTAATATCAGCCCACGCTCCGATTCCGCAGAGTCCTTGATCATCTTGGACAAAGGTGTAGCTGTAGCCGAATAGACTATCGCTACCGACGGACATTTCACAAGCACAGTCGCGCACCACGTGCGAGCCGGGACTGGCAAGCGAGCCTGAAGGCCGGGTATCCTGGAGTTCCAGGCGGAGCAGCAGCTCGGATGCCGTGAGATCAACGACGGAGGCGGACACGGACACGGACGCCGGAGCGGGGCATGTGGTTTCGGAGGAGGCGGCGGAGGATGTGCCAACAGTGGTCCAGCCGCTCATCGAGTAGTCGTCGGCTTCAAAAGGGAATGTTCTGATTGCCGCAGTGCGCTCGAGAACCACGGATGTAGACATATCTATGGTGGGAGGAGAAGGGTGTTGATAATCATCCACGTCCATGGCTTGGCCGTAAATGTCCAAGACGGGAGAACTGTGGCCTTCGAGAAGTATGGACGACGAGAGTGACATGGAAGAATCCGAGTTGCTTTCATTCTTATCAGGAAGAGTCACGCTGGCCATGTTGATGAGCCCAATCATCTAGTGTGTATACGTCAGATGCGGTGTAATGTGGTTCCAAACCAAGCGACAAGATAGACGTCGTGATAGGTACTCAGTAATGCTTAGCTACTAATGTCGATTAGCGTATTCGCCCAAGGCGAAGCGCCGGGCAGCACAAGCGTTGACTGTGTTTCGGTGACTTGGTTTGTCTTGTCTCGCTGTGAAATATTCTGGAAACAAAATACTGGCCCGAGGAGGTGGGTGAGGCCAGAGCTTTTGAACTCATGAACCCCCTAGTCCTACACCATAAACCATTGACTGCATAAGCCTATGATCCAGCTCTTTCCATTCGTCAATTGTGCCGGAACGCCATGAACGATGCGTTGGCAGTGCCCCTTGCTTGGTGCACTTCTGACGCGGTCTCGATCAAAACAGCCTCAAGAATACGGTATGTGGGGAGCAAGTGTTATTTGCATAGTGGCATACTGGAATCTATGTATCTTTGGTATCATCATCTCTTGAAAGTGGTGTCATTGCTGCATGGCAGAGCCTCCTCTAACCCTTTTCGCATTAGACATGAACTACTGCTTTCCTATCAAAGCCAACCGCCTCATTCTCTTTTGACGCCCTGCTAAAGAGGAGGTCTACTTTGGGGTAAAAGGAATTTGGTCCTTTTATATCTGACTCTACGGATATGACCATCAGAGCTAGGTGTTTTGCCAACTTTGAGGTATTGTTACCAGAGTCACCATTCCCCCTCCTGTCCATATTCCTGCCCAGAAAATCGCCTTTTTATTGTCCTTCGTTGGTTCAATGAATGGAGACTGCCTGAACGTAGACTTGGGCTCTATTCTGCATAACTGATGAGTGTCCCAGAGAATTACTGTGCAGTCACAAGATTAGGTTACATCCTGTCAATTGCGAGTTCTTGCATGGGTATATTAATTCGCCGTCATTGCTGAAGGCCAACTTGTATGACTTGAGTGATCGTGTGGTAGAGTTGGCAGAGTTACTGTTACAGATTCCTGCTGATACTTGTTTTGAGGCCTCTCCAATGTCGAGCAATGGCGATCAATGTTGGAAAAACAAATGCAGGATATGACAAGAAAGATGGAAATTGTTAACAGAGGTAAAAAGAAGACAAGTCCTAGACACAGCAAGCTCCTCCTGTGAGTAAAAACGCAGATAACGATTCCCGAGTACCTCAGGTAGACATACTTCCGTGCCAAGCAAAGCACCCTTCTGCTGTTTCTGATCGGTGTCAACAAAGAAGGGCTGGTATTTTCATGTATCATGTAACCATTGTCCCAACAACTTTGGATGAAGTGTTCGAGTCGCTCTGATATTCGTAACGGCTGAGCCAAACTATACATTACGTTCTCTTCTCTAAGCCTCCAGTGTAGCGGCCATGCTCCCCTTTCGTCGTAAGCCGGGGGCTTTGAACTTCCTGACTACCTGATATGACCTGTCCAGCTCATTCTCGACAGCACACCTGATTCTTAGGGCGGCTACGGCAGGCCAAACGCTCCTCTCGCCTCTGAGAACCCAGTAGTTAAGGGTCTCCCTTGTCGGAGTTTCTAGTAATCGCACAAAGTCCCCTGCTGTCACTTCGGGCACGAGAACCATGGAGGCAGCCGGGACTTGTTCATCGACCAGGAAGCGGCGGATACCAGTTGGCAGGAGGTTTAGTGTGTCCAGCTGACTTAGACGGTGCCTTATCTCCAGCCCTACCATGCGTACGAGAAAGGCAGATATCTGTGTTGTCTTGCTCCGTGACTCTACTAAAGCTGGGCCATGCATATCAGACTGAATGAAGGGAATGAGATACGGTCGAGCTTGGCTGACAATGAAATGATTGACGTTGAATAACTCGGCAATACGTCGTAAGGGTGAGTCTCGATCGGAGTAGGATGTGTGAGTCCAATGTCGAAAGTCAATTGTGTTAGCTGGTGCCCACGGTACGATGTTGCCATGAGCGTCCTTGCAGAGCATAGTCGTCTTACGGTGGCCATAGAGAGAGGGCGATGAGGCATTCGACGCTACAGCAGCGGTCCAGATCAACTAAGACGAGTCAGCAGGCTTCATGAAAAGGCAGTGGTTCAAGAACATACCACATTAGGCGCAGTCAGATAGTTGAGGAGCGTCGGTACACCGCCCTGACCCTCCGTCGCAACAGTTATGTTCAGCACCCTCTTGCTCCGGTTATAGGCCTCTTCGAAAGTCAAATCACCAACATTGGCCCTCACACACTCCTCCAAAACGGTCACGTCAAGAAAGTAACCTTCTTTGGAGAAACGCCTGATCCTCCGCCATAGAGTTTCCCACCGTGACCTGAAGGCCTGAGCCGTTGACGTTTCCCCATTCTCATGACCATTCTTGGAAGCAAATGCCGAGAGGTCAATGCCATCGCCACTCAGAACAGCCGGTAGCTCATCTTCTGTATGAATAGCGACCAGAGCCGCGATCAAGGCGCCTGTAGCCGTTCCCGTAATGATGCGCGGGAGTAAACCACGCAGAAAGAGAGCCTTCACAACGCCCAAATGGCACATGCCAAATATCGCACCACCTTGAAGGACTAGTGTACTCCTGCCAAAAGCCTGTCTTGTGTCGTGGATACAGTCCAATTTCATCTGCGTCGTCAAGGATGGCCCCGTACCATGTATAGCCGACGGAGTTGTAGGCAGAGCGCGAATGTCTTCCACTGCTTCGGCAATCTGGGTGATGTACTCTTCTATAAGATACTTGGTTCCGGCAAATGATCGATTGTAGAGTTTGGGCGAGGTGATGTTCCCGAGGTTTCGAACAAGGCCGGATCTTAACAGGTTGACGAGCAGCTGAAAGTTTCCGTCTTCCCGCGCGGTCGCGAGGGAGTCTAGGCGTTCTGCAATGAGTCTCCAGTCGTAGTACTTGGAAGCTGGATTGTTCCTCCTGTAAACTCGTTAGCGTAACGCGCCTAAGTCGACATGACATTTTTGGAAGCGGACTTGCCACAGATCAAGGCCCAGGAGGTTATCCAAGTGTAGCGCGGCCTCCTCCCAGTCCTCAAAGGCCTCGGCGGTTCTCAATAGGTCTAGCCATAGTTCAACGGGGCTTTTGCGCGTGTACCAGCTCCGCAGCTTCTGCAACGACATAGTTAGGAACGACAAACGTCGCGTATCACGGATAGGAGGAACAGAGAGTTTACCCTCTGCCAGAAGCTGGCCACATCCACGACGACACCCCATACGGTGATTACCACCCCCATTGCGCGTTACCGAGGGCCGATCACAAGCACAAGCACCATTTGCGAAGTGTCGTGTTTTGCGAGCGTTTAGCGACGAGATGGCACGCTACCCAGTGTACCTGGGGAATATGTCATAAACGCTAGAGACCGCATGCAGAACCGGTGAGGGGGGCTTCTTGGGGTGTTTAGGTTCGTCAATCGGAAAACCGAGATATTATTTTATAGGACATGCAAGATAAGGTAAATTGGTGTTGAGTTCCGTAGAGTCCCCCGCAGCTGTTCAACAAAGTACTTCCTCCAGCAAAGTAAGGTAATGCTTGACGCTAAATCGGCATGTGATTGCCAATGAGATCACCAGTTTCCGAGACATGGATGGTATCTCGGACTCGGAGATTGAGCCACGCTCACATGCATATGTATGGCTAGTACTTATTCATCACTCAGTGTCGCACGAACAATCTTTTTGTGACAAAGTGGTTTATTTGTTATATAGTGGCTTGTTGTATGGAATACGGGCCAAGGATTCATAAAAAGGATTCAGTAAGGATGTGGTTTGCTGTTGTTACCCCCAAAAGTCTAAAATATAATACAAAAACAACCAATTTTTGAGATACTATGTCTTAGAGACAGTTTTGATATAATCATATTATGCAGCAATGGCCTCCCTTGCTCACCATGCAAATACCCATCCCGTTGTCTCTGAAACTCCAGATGTCCATTCTAGTCGTCATCATCATCGATGACATTTCTCCTGCGGGATCTTCCTGCCACTTGTTCAACTTCACTGAGATCATCTTCGTCCTCACTGCGATCCCTTGTCCTCTGACGTTTGGAGCGAGGCTTCTCCTCTTCGTCGTCATCGGGAAAGTCATCTTCGTCGTCATCATCGCCTCCGCTTTCCACTTCTTCGTCGCTGTTGACGATGAAACCATCGTCGAGGGAATAGCCTTCATGCCGACCAACAGCATGCTCGAGCTCCTCGTCTGATTCCTCATCTCTTCGCCTTCTAGGTTTGCCCGACCCAGGTGCGCCGCGCTTGCGAGAGCCTGCCGCGCCTCGGCGTCCACCTTCAAGGTCCCCAATAGATAGCCCTCCTCGTGATCGCCCATACCCACCATCCATCTTGGCGGCAGCATTCTCGCGTCGCCTCTGTGCCTTCATTCTTTCCTTCTCAGCCAATTCGGCCTGTTTCTTCTGGAGTTCGGGGTCGACAGTAGTTTGGATGATCATGTCAGTTGCATTCGCAGGCTTACTGGCGACAGCCATCCTCTCAGCTAGGAGAGTCAGCGCGTCATCTCCAACTGCCTTGTTGGGTCGAACGTTGTATTGCTCTGTGATATGCCCAACCGTCATAAGGATGTTGCTGTGCAACTCAGCGGCAGCAGCGTAGTAGTGACCATCATTGACCTCGTTGTAGGGCTTGTCTGGTGGTGGGGCGAGCGCCTTTCTCTGGATCTCATAGTGCTCTCCGCCAACGGATATGGTCACTGAGCCGTCGCTCCAGTGAAAGATGTTTGTATTACTCTTGAATTCACCGGTGCCATGATCTTTTCGTACTCGGGCGACATGCTTAGGATGTTCAGCTTTAGCATTTGCCAGGTCGAATTCTGTCGGTTCAAACGTCTCGGGATCGTACACTTCAGGCATTATCTTCATGAACTTGGGGATCCGTAGAATTCGAAGCTATACCTTCAAAGTCAGCGCCAGGCGGCTTTTCAGAGCAAGTAAGAAAAATGCATACCGCGCCATCTTTAGGCTTCGGAATTCGATGCCGATAAGTTTCGACGTTTTGAATAGCTCGTTCTTTTGTCTGGACTTGAGTCTGGTCGTCGTCATCGTTGCGATACCGCGCGTAGCTGTCCCCTTCTGGATCCGAAGCAAGTTCATCATCCTCATGGACAGGCTCCTTGGTCGGTACGACATCATCGTTGTCATCATCGCCAAAGAGGTCGTCGCCGCCTTCGTCGACTGAGTCAATTGGGTCCTCTATGTCGGACATGTTGTGAGTTCTTTGTGGTGACGGAGGATGAATTAAGCAATGGAAGGGAACAGTGAAAGAAGCGGTTGGTTTGCGCGCAAAGTGAGCTTGCAGTCGCGCTTTACTTTCGGCGACCGTGGATCCGTTTAGCTGATTGTGGCACTAGGTAAGGTAACTAACGTTAGGTACCTAGGCCTGAGGTTGGGAGAGTAGGTGCGCCAGCCACTGCAATATCCGTTTTGTCGATATCCACAGCCACAATCTGTGCCACACATAAACAGATGGCAACCTCAAGCTCTCTGCCTCAAGTTAGTGGAGACGAGAACGAAGGAACAGTGCCCAGGACTCCCAGGAGGTTTGAGAGGAGGAGAAGGTGGCCGAGAAATGGCAGGAGTGTCAAGATGGTCCCCTTCGAATGCTCTGAAACGGGCATGGCGCGCTTCAGGTGACAAACAGAGCCAGTCGCGTGAGACGAGCAGGGAGGCTTCTGGAGACGGGATGCGATGGATGCGATGCACTAGCGTGAGGCCCCGTTGTGGCGCTCATCCGCTAAAGCTACGGGGTACTTAGCCGCTATTCATCAACCTGGGAAGCCCAAGCCCCGACACCGACACCTCAAAAACCCCCTTTCTCAAACCGACTCCAGCTGCTGATATCGGATTTGATCTGATATTGATCCTGACAACAACACGCAGTCTCAGCCAGGCGGAAGACAATACCAACGACCGCTTAAGCCAGTCACCGAACACACCTTAATACCGACTTGAGCGCATTCTCCCTCTGTTTGGGAAGCCTTCGTGGAATCCTTTTCAGGCACCTTTGCTCACGATTTCACCCCGCCTTTCTGTCAACCATGTCGAACCTCTTTTCTGGCATGTGAGTATATATTCTTATTCTTCATCAGTATCATCTCAATTTGTCTTTGCTCGTCATTGGATCTTCATTGTCAGCGTCGCTTCTGTGTGGCCTGTCTCCGGATTCTGCCACTGTTCTTGTCATGTCTTTATCATAAATCCTAAAAGAGCCGCCACCTCTTGTAGAGGTAAAATACCTATATCCACCAGCCACGACCCTCTACTCCTATGCGAGTGCAACATTGCATGCAAATTCTTCATTTCGGATACACTCGAACCTGGAGTCAACACCCTTGCGCACTCCTTGTCGCAGTGCAGGACAACTACCGAGAGACTGAAGGCCAACTGTACACAATCAGACTCTCACCATGTGGTCCTCTAGTACACTAGTACTTCGTCCAAGACATGGCCCAAAGGTTCATGAGCTGGAAACATTCATTGCTTTGAGCCTCTGAAGACGTTGCTTTAGGATTCTTTACGAGAAACTGGCCACTCTTATAAAAAACCCTCGTCATAATGGGCATTCTCTGGTAGTGCCTATTGGACATGATGGATAGTTCCTCACTCATATATCGTCATCATCCTTACCTACTCACCTACTATACCTTTCCTATCATCATTCCTCTCCCTTGCAAGGGCGCCACGCATGGCGCTTTTCTGCGGCTGCCATGGGCGGACCTGCCAGTGTTTCAACCATGTGTGCCATTTCAAGCATAGTGTGCTGTCACATCCATGGATAGGTGCTCTCCTACCTACTACCTCAGGTACCTTAACTTACCTGCACCTTGTTGCTGACTTGAAGTGACCTTTTTATTCCTTCCTCAACTCGGTCCTATTGCGATAGCATCCATCTCATTACCTATTTACATTTGCTGACATAACATCACCAGTAACGCTCGATTCCGAGGTGGCTCAGCTAAGCCTTCTTCTGGCCCTCAAAAGAGCCCAACTGGTTCTACTGCCAGTCAGCCTCCCCCGCCTGAGCTGCCTACCCAAGGGAGCCAGTCTTCCTCAGCTAGTCTAGCTCCCAAGGTCCCCCCTTTGCCTAACTCTCCTTCACTCGCCCAGACCATTGGCATGGATGACTCCAGCGGCGTCATGAGCGGTGACGAACTAATCTCTTCCTATCATCTTCCTCGACCTCTCCCTCTGTGGCTCAATGCCCAATATGCTAAGCACATAGTAAAGGGTAATTTCATGACACTGAGTGCTCGACCCAAGACGGTCGAGCAAGGCGAGTGGATTGCACACCAGGGTAAGAATGAAACTATGATATCACAACGGGTCCTAACGCTGTTCAGTTGTTGAGCATTACCGCAACCTGTGGAATTTTGTTAGAGTTATCCACGAGAAGGAGGATGATGGTACATCCATCTGCAATTCTACCAGCTGCCCACGCATGTCTGCTGGAGCGTGAGTTATCAGCACTCTTTGCCAGACCATACAGTCACTTACTCTTGCTAGTAACCACTCCTTTACTTGGCTCAACCGTAACAGGGAGCCTGTTGAGCTTCCCGCCTATGAGTACATGACTCTTATGCAGCGATGGATTTCTGGTAAAATCGACGACACCAACATCTTCCCAACTGATGCTTCTGGTGTCTCGTACGCCCACAACCCCTCTATCACCACCACACCTTTGTCCCAACTCTCGAACCCTGGCGAGCCCGAGTACATCGGAAAGCGATCGGGCTTCCCTGATAAGTTCGTCGATATCTGCCAGATGATTTTCCGACAAATGTTCCGAGTCTATGCTCATCTCTACTGGGCTCATTTCACCGAGCCATTTTACCATCTCAACCTGGAGAAGCAGCTCAACAGTTGTTTCTCACACTTTATCCTGACGGCTACGGCTCTGGATATGCTCAAGCCCGCTGAGCTGGAGCCCATGCAGCCTCTGATCGATCTTTGGGCCGCCAATGGAACTTTCCCTCCCGAGTCCAAGGCATATGAGTATGCCAACATCCGCGCCGGCGAGCGCCTTCTGCAGCTTTCCAATGTCCCCCAATAAGCGTGGACTAGTACCGGTGTAGCGTAACACGAAAGGCGGAGAAGATGGGGTATTGATCCTGTGGATCGACTCCCATATACACAACCTGGAGGGCCTGTATCCAACCTGGAGTCGGAATGTTGATAAACCAGGCCGCTTAAATGGGACCGCACGATAAAGCATATACTTGCAGTTGTAAAAGAGCTGCAGACTGGAGTTCGGGAGCCACGACTTGGAGCTTCGAGGGAGCTTGACTATTAAGGGGGCACGGCAGGTGGTAGACATGCGAAGTAGGAACCTTGACCTATCGATGTGAGGCTTGTTTCTAGGTCCCCAAACACAAATAGATTCCGAAAACTGAAGCAACATAGTGTAGAAAATCACGAACGTGACCCATCCTGTCAACTCATAGATTCCTGCTATCAGATTAATCGATTCATACCCGGGCTAACCGATATCTCGTCCCGTCATGCCTTTCAGTCATTCTTCGATCCCTTATTGCACTGCGCGCTTACCTCGCTGATTTTGTATTCCACAATGACTGGCCGATCTTCCTCGATAACGAACCTTCCCGAGCCAACATACAACTTGTCCTGCAGAAGTTTCAACCCAGGAGCATCAGTCTCGAACCTAATCTGCACAACTGACATCGTCAGTGTCAAGTCCAGAGTTGTCCCACAACAGCTGAAAACAATGTGGG
Organism: Fusarium tjaetaba; assembly: GCF_013396195.1. NCBI lineage: Eukaryota > Fungi > Ascomycota > Sordariomycetes > Hypocreales > Nectriaceae > Fusarium > Fusarium tjaetaba. The sequence continues at coordinate 243,745 of NW_023501435.1, forward strand.
TAGGATGGTGGCTCAACGTCAGGTCGACAACCATGTCATAGAACCCGGTGACTCACATGCGTTTCCAAAGCCAGTCGTCGTGGCATTCGTATCTCCTCGAATCACTTTCCCCTCATCTCCCGCCATGTTGACGACTCCATTGTAGCTAAAACGCAACAGGGAGCCAGAAGTATCACGCGCAACACTTGTTACTTCAAGCTTGACCCATTGGCCATCAGGATCACGCCGAATAAAGTCGCCGCCCTGGATGAACGTCGCCTCTAGAGGAAGCTCATATCCCGGCTCAGAGACGAGAGTACCCGCCTTGGGAACAAAGGGGATGTTGAGGAGGTTAGAGGTGATGACTAGAGGATCATTTATGGCGATCTATCATCCAAAGAATTAGTGATTAGTGATACGTGAATCTATGCTGAATGGGAGTAAATCGCTGGGTAGAGAAACACGGTGTTGGTAGGGTTTGAAGGCACAGGCTTTGTGCTGGAGACAAATCCACAGTGATATATACAAGAGGCGAAGAAAACTACAGTCCCAACATACTTGAGCTGTGAAGGCAGGAATGAGTATAGGGAAGTTCGTCAACTTCATATCGAAAGATGTTCGACTGAATGCCGAGTCTCATTCTTTTTCTAAAAAGACGAAGAACGAGCCAAGAAGCTGCTAATAGGCTTTTCTATCTCACTGCTTCGGATCTAGTCTTGAAGATATGAATGGGCGCAGATGCATACGACTTAGTGTGTTGAGAAAACGCATCCCTGTCTCGTATTATAACTGCATTCTCCGAGACCACAACAGAGGAGTTTGCACGCAACGGCGATACACTGGGCGAATCGTGTGCGAGCATCAACATCTGAACCATGACGCACACTGTGCTATCGTTGCCCTTGTGATAGGAGCATCTACCGAAGCGGATTTGCTACTCAATTACGAGATCTCTTGTTGTGTGACTGATGGACACACCTGGTATGGGCGCTTACAAGAGGCGACGATTTCGAGTGACGCAGGCCGTCCCAGATTGTGGAGGTCCTCTGAGGGACAAAGGCACAGAGATCTGATGATAGGAGTATATATATGAACTGGAGCTATTTTCTTACAAGGCAGAGATAGATAAACCCGGTCTCAATAGTGTAGTATCAGAACCTATCGTCAATGACAAAGCACGAGGCCCCATGGTATCAATAGCTAACCGTGAGAACGAAACTGAGGACATGGCGTAGAATACCCGCTGACGATTTGGCTGACGATATGGCTGACGATATGGCTGACGATAATTTGAAAAGCCACCAACAAGGGTGATGTGTGTCCAAGGCACCAGTTACCAGTGTAACGATGTTCACGACACAATGACACCGCGAGCCCATTTATTAGGTACGGCCAGGCTGCTTTCCCAATGCACTCACCAGAACCTAGCGTCAGATAGGTTCAACTAAGGACTAAACTGTCGATGTGATTCTGGTTCATGATCGCGATGTGGTGCTGTGTTTGTGCATGGGATATCTACACCAGAAGTTCTCGATGCCGCGGGCCTGAATGCATCTCCGACAACTTCCCTTGGTTATATGTACCACCAGCTTCGTATGGAAAGAAAAGATCGGGATGTAGATATTATCCGTCAGTTATGCTAGACACGGAGTATTGCCAAGTCTAATAGTGTATCTGAGGTCCTGGTGGCGCAGCCCGTTTATGCATTCTGGGACCGATATCCTTTTCGCCCGGATAACTCCGATGCTGCCCATTAATTCCCGTGATTGCGCATTCTAGACTGCATGGTCATAGGATAAGATACTGTCGTAGAGAGCTGTTGGATATTGGAACTGTCATCCTTCAACTCGTCTAGGCCTGCTACCTGGGTACCCCCGCTTCCTTCTGTCAAAACCTTGTAGGCCCAGCCTTTTGTCTAAGCCACTTGTTTCAGAAACATACCCGCTCATGAGATCAAGTGGCTGACAGGTCCCTTCTCAGCTGTCAGGGTCGTGTCCGGGATGCAGCAAAAAGCACCAGGTTTCTCTCTACCATATTCACTGCTGGTCGTTCTCTGGATAGGAAAAAGAAACGATTGTCCCTTTCGTATCTGGAGCCAAGGTCAAATACACTCAAGCTCAAGTCCTAGTATTTCTTTGTCTTCATGCACTTGACGATGCTCAAGGTATCAGATCTTGGTTAGTTGACCCGGCAGAATGTCCGGCGTGATGTTCGTGATGCTACCCAGAAGGCACGGCTATCAAGTGCTCTTGATGGTACTTGAATAACTCCTGAGAGAGATGGTGATCTACTGGCCGACCCCAGTGTCAGACACTAAAAGTACCTAGTTAACACTTGCTATACAAGATGTGTGACTTTATCTAAAACAGCAAAGTAGATGATCTCATGGACCGTAGTTTTACAATCTTAGCTTCCATGCTTGACTGATACATACTGCCGTGTTCGAGAAGTAAGGTTCCATGGATAGCTTGGAGACCAGTTGCTATCAGTGCCTTCACTTCAGAGTATTCGGTATGTTGATATGCACATGATACCCCAGCTTCGCAAAATACACTTGATTGGGGTCCAAATTGCACTTGCAAAACAAGACTAGTCCATATAAAGACAACTATGTCTGTTTCGTCCTCCAGAAGGGAACGTGAGATTCCTTGTTCCAAGATGTTGTGAGCGTCATCGCAGCTTGTCGGCTGCGACATACCTGTCCCACGTTAACATTTCTGGGTTACCAAGTTGCATTGTCGGCGAATCTTGATCCTGGAATACCGCATGTGCCAACTTTTAATCCCTTAGTGAGATTATGGTGTAGACAATTTCATCATGCTGATGTCCGTGAGTGTTTCAGATATCGAATACTAAGGCGCGGGGGTTATAGACACAGGGCACCTCTGTCTCCTGGATTCCCAGCCGCAGCCTCGTGATATGACATGATACTCGTTGAGGCTGACGCTGTCAAGAGCCTGGAATCCTTGCGAAGAAGCAGCAAAATCCAGAACGGTGGATCGTTCTGCTGGAAATCTCTTCACATACGATGAACGTGGGCCCAAAACTCGGACAGGGATCCAGACCGCATTTTCGGGAGATACCCTACGCCACTTGATAACTTGAAGAGAGGTAACCAGTCAGTGTTCTAAGCTCTTCTCCTACGAGCTAGTGGAATTCTCTGAGTGCGCAAAGTGACTCAGGCCGTAGTAAAGTTATCAGCGCAACTGGGCCACTCTCGGTCAGAATGAGCCCTGAATGATGGGTGATAGGTGAAGGTGAAATGGAGGGAGACACAAAGAACAACGCGATATCAAAGATGAGAGTCTAGCACTAGCAAGACCTGCACTGTTGTTCCTGTTCTAGAAAGAGTGTCATGCGGAAAGGCTGCGTCACGAATAGTACCCAGAATATCTCCCGGTTGTCCTTCATACCAGATACAGAACGAATATGATACAGTATTGGAATCAATATTGCGTTAGATCAGGGGAACTGAAAAGCATGTGCCTCTGAAACCGAAATGGCTGAATTAGAGAGGTTCTGCGTTGTCGTGGGGGCTAGAGTGAGTGCCCGAAAATCGCATCCTCTCTTCGAGTCATAATGGCGGTATCCCTATGCTCACCAATGGGATATGCTGAGGTAGTTGGGCAAAGACTCTGGGCGGCCCTCATATCGGATTCACATCGGCATTGGTGGGCAATACCGTTGATGCTGCGATGAGGAGACCATTCAGAGTCGTAGCAGGCCCTGTCTCATTGAACCCGTTTGTCTCAAAAGGTGATGAGGCTCTCGAGATGACCAAAACGTACATTTCTGTAGCCATGCATGGGTTTCAAAGTTCTGAATCGTCAAGGATACGCTGCATAGCCCACTTGGGTTATGGATGACCAGAACTGGCTAAACTGCATGCACGAAGCGCAGGCCTGATAACCTGGCCAAGCTGTTTAGGAATGGAGCAGGCCGAGCAGGTCTGCCTTCTGGGCGAATGAAGCCCCAAAACCGCTCGCCCTATTTAAATGATTGGATGTCGTGACAGATTGGGCAGTTTTGAAAAGCGCTGGCTGTTTACCCAACTTGACCCTCCCGGAAAAAGATCCGGAGATCCATGGTAGCAGCAAAGATGCTCGCACACTTGCCAATTGAACCAAGTGATAAGATTGTAATACTTGGACAAGCAGATGGGAATCTAAATGCTTCATCGGCATAGAACACAAGCGTGTGTTCATGATGCAACCATCGAGATTCAGAAAGCATTCCAGATAAATAGTCTTTCATTCTGGATCCAGTGTCTGATGTGATATTTTCCGTTACGCGAGAAGGGTCCTCGGATTTGAAGCATGGACCCAGATGCATACCAAGCACGAGGTGTTTGGACCATAGATCAGTCGAAGCCATGACGCTACTCCGTAGACCATCTGGTATCTGTCAAAGAGCAAGTCAGCAGGGTATAGAAAAGTAAGGTGCCTAACATTTTCCTGGTCGGCTAGGGAGAGGACGCGCACGCGTAACACACCGACAAAACAAAGTGCTCAAAAGAGAAGCACCATGAGCGGCCCATTATGCAACCGCGAAGCACAGTGGATCCATGAGATCAGGCGTATGAGCCTAGTGGTTAGAATTAGGGTCGTAGAGGGCGTGCAGTAGGAGCGCGTGGGAGCTGAGTCGCAGCCGTCTTCCCCAGCCACCCACAGTGACGGAAGCATCGAAGTCTCAGTGCATGATCAAGAGAGGCAACATCTCTTGGCTGATGAGCTATTGGAGATTCCGCAGGTGAATCGGACGACAACAGAGGCTTGAGACGTGATATCGATGGGTTCTTGCAGTCAAGAACGGGATTTGTGTGGGATGGTTCGCAAACGGCGGCACTCGTTGGGACTTTACTTGTAAGTTCCGAGAATGGTGTCTCAAAGGCCAGAATACCTTATCTGATAGAAACCTCTTGCCTGGGGCATCTATTATTCAGAGCCGACCCGTAGCTCGGCTCGGTTTCTTCTTCATTGGAAAATCGTCTTTTTACCGCGTTTTGCTACTTCCGCTTGTCGAGAATAACTAGGGATCAATCGGAATGGTTTCCCTGGAAATCGTCAATTTCCAGAGAATGGACAAACACGCGCCAGGATGAAGCCAGTTGAGATATCCATTGTGAGGCGACTCCATTATGCCATGGCGTGTAGTTTTCCACAATTTTGGGACGGCTCAGTGTTCCTCGCTAGAACTAAAAAAGAATAGCAGTCCCTGAAAACTACCTAGATAGGTAGAAGACGCGGTGTCGGACGCGCTGCTCACGTTTCATATTGTGTTGTCTCCTCTAGTTGTTGCCATGTGAAATGAAGACTATCGCGAGCTATTCGTCGAAGACAAACAAGCCATGGGCAGCTGCCCATGGCCTTCCAATCCCATCAGCCATCGGGACTTGGGAGGGTACGTCAACACGTTCTTACCCCACGACCCAGCAGACTGGTCAATAGGAAGGCAGCCATTAGTGTTAGTGGCTCTCGGCTGATGCAGAAATAAAGCCCAATGCTCTGAGCACTAGCGTCCGTTTTGGTGCCCAACGTCTTGGAATTTTCCCATTGTTAGGTTTGCTGGGCTTTTGTAAACAACCTAAGTGGCCGGGCCGGCCCAGCAGCGCCCGAAGCTAGACCCAATGAGACATTTTGGAGTCGAACTTAGAAGTCGACGCTCCTAATGAGAGGCTATAATGTCGCAGGTCTGAGTAAGAGTTTCTTACCGTCTTGAAGTACAGTACCATGCTCCCTTGCTAGAGGTGCCGATATCAGCCTGGGGGATATCAAATTTAGCACATGGCTTCCCGCCATTAGACCCAGTCCTATCCGCTGCCTGTCTACAGGGCTGGGATCGCTTTACTTACTGGTACTGACTCCCTGGCATAATGGCATAATGGTCTCTTTGCTTTTTCCTTCAGCGGTTCGAAAGCATGTTCTCTGTCTTCCGTCATTGCTTATCGTCGCTTCCGGCAGTACCTAAACATATTCCCCCATGTTTCTTAATCCTTGTAAGATCATAGTCAGCCTTCAGCCGACACCACTCGGGTTTAGCTGCTACTGGCTCTCAAGAAGCGTGGGGTTACTGGGATAGTTGCAAGGTTTCCAGTCTATCCGTAGACATTTTAAGAACAAGAAGATCACAAATCGTGCATAGAAAAGCCCGAGACGATGGCCTCATCACTCGCGAGAATCGCTCACGACTTGAATTGGTAGCGGCCCAAGGGGGAACAAGGCCAAGGCTGGTGTACTGTATGTTACAGAACAGAGCAGCGGTCAAGTGACGACGGCCCATTTCTGGAGCTAACAGCAACATACGCCGCTGCTAATTGTTCACACGGGCTCCATGGCTGACAAGTAAGAACGAATAGCATTCACGGTAATCCTCCTCTTGGGCCAGGCTTGGATGACACATGAGAAAAATCCCCTGCCTGGTGTGCTAAACTAAGCTCATTTTGTACTGAGAAACGGGAAGTCGGTTCACATCTGGAGATCTGATTGACATTGTGGTGTAGCTGTCACAATCTCTCGCCTCTGCGGAGTTCTGTCCTCCATTCCCATACTGTTACGTATCGTTGGTTTCCACCGCAACGACAATTGATAATGGAGTCGTTGTTACAGATTTGGCTGGGCACATTGAAACCCATCACCGCTACTATGACTGATAGCCGAAGGCGGTGATGTCGAGGTTGGCAATGGAAGAGATCCGATGAGGGAAGAAACATCGGCATCGCCAGTTCAGTCTTGGTAGGTATCGCGGCCTGGCCCCGTCTCTTCTGGTCTTCTGGCTCTTGCCGTTGAAAGCTTCTTCAGCCTGGTTGGACACCAAGTTTGCCTGGCCGATTGAGGCCCCCCAACCCTGACTTGCGCCTCCACACGCAGATAGATCGTCTGCTACGCTGATTCTTATTCCCATATCATATTGGATACGGCTCAGCCGGCTAAATCGATGAGACGCGTGCTGCTCAGGAAGCTCATTCACTGGCTCATTCGATAATTAATTCATACAGTTTCTCTCTCTGGTTGATCTGATTTCTCGTTCCTCATCACCGTGGTCATGCCCCGGTAAAGCGCTTATGAGATCTGTTAGCCAAGGGAGCTATCATTCGAGCAGATCATTGAATCTAGACATCTCCAACTGTGCCGAGGAAGACGGGCCAATACAGGGCCCCGGTCTCCGGTGGGTCACGACCATCCATGATCCTCCGTCTCGCAGAGGTGCCCTGCCAAACTCATGTTCTGCCATGACCGCGTTGCTACAACTCTGGCATCGCTGGCGTGGTCTAAAACGCGAATGGATGCTTGAGTGTCTGCTCCACAAGAGTAATTGCCGGCTACTTGCCCCGTCCAAGTACATAATCGAAGATTGTCCTCGCTTTGATCCCAAAGTAGAAGTCTGTTTTCTTCATACAAACCCAGTAACTCATCATCTCTACTCATCGTCCTATCTTGTTTATCAGGATTTGCAGACTACATCAAGGTCTCAATTGCACCATCCACCACACAAGGCTTTATAGTGCACACTTCGCACATATTACCTCAAAAACGGCACCATCAAAGTCAACCCTGGACATCACCAGCACCACACAACGCCTAGCCCACACCATCCTAAAGCCTTGGGACATATTTTTGCGCCGGTCTCTCGCTGTTGTAAGTGCTCCTTATTTGATCATTGTCTATTGCGCCGTCCTAGGCTTCTGCACTGCATTATTATACTGCACTGCAGATGCCGAGAGTGTCCAGTCGCGCCGTTGATTTCCTGTTCCCTTCTGGCTTGTCATTGTTGGTTGTATTCTAGTGAATCGGCCATTACATGCGCTTGTTGCCATTCCCGTCCTTTCCCGTCCTCGCCGTTCGGTTGTCCGGCGTCCCGCACATTATTATCCCATCTATCGCCAGCCTCTTTTTCACTTCCTTATACCCTGAATTCTTCGTATATTCTTCCCGTTTTCCTATCTTGGTACATACCGGGATTCCAAATTTAGTTTATCACTTTATCCCTGGAGGCCGATTTCGAGCCACTTGTGCACAAACAATACTCTACGGGAGAAAGCTTCGCCTTTATTTTTTGCTACGCCTTCGCTTCAGCGTTGCGAGAGAAAAGACAAGAGCTTGCAAGCCCGTCTCAATCATTATCACCCGTTCCTTTCAATTTAGTATCTTGGCCACAAACTGGAGTACCAAAGTAAGTACTCGAGAGGTACGAGCCATCCCTCCGATTCTCCCGCCGAACACTGAGTCACATTCTCTGTACCCTTTTCGCATCGGCCTGGCCTGAGGTGGCCTGGCACTTAACCCCACCCAAGCACGCTCCGGAGGGTCGGGCTTTCTGGCTTCCTTCCAGGTTCTCAAAGCCCACCTCACCTCACCTTACACGCCCCTGCCCTGTCCTGTCCTGTCCTGTCCTGCCATTCCTTCCTCTCCAACAAGTGAGGTGAGCTGCTGGGTGCTGTGTGGGTGAAAACTTGGCAGGCCGCCAAAAATACACACCCGTACCCGTTTCGTCCTTCACCGCTGCCCACACTACGGTTCGGCCTTGCCCACCAAACATTGTTTGAGTCTCCCGCGCGCAAAGAAAAAAATGATGATACCTTACCTTGGGTGCTCCAGTACTTTATTATTTCGCGCCCCTCCCCCAAATCCCAACCTCTTTTCGCTTCCCTCTGTGCCTCTGTGCTCTTCACCTCGATATTGATATTGATTCCGAATCTGGGTCTCCTTCTTCAGATTCCACCCTTCCCTTCTTGGCTCCTACCTATTTTCTCTTTGCAGCCTTGCTTACTTCTTCCACTGTTTCGTTTCGTTCAAACTTCCCCGCCCTGTTCTCTTACATATACACACACAAAACCTCACTTAACACACACTCTCTCACTCAATCTCACATCACTACAATGACTTCAACATTTCAAATGCAACAACCCTTTTATCGTCCAGCCTCTCTAACCGTGGATACACAACACGCACAGAAGTACTTCGAAGACGAAGACAACAGTGTATTAGACGACAACATTCTTGAACACAACACTATCGATTCGGGCTTGGAACTATCGCCCCCCATGGCTGACAGTCGTCGAGAATCCTTTGCTGTCGGCCCTCCTCTCTTCTCGCCAAAACAAGAGGACTGGCAATCCGTCGAAATGCAGTCTGTTTCCTCCAACAACCCTTTCTTTGACCAGCATAGCAACAACCCTTTTATGCGCCCTGATCACACTCAAAACAATGGCTTCGCTGCCACTGCCAACTGGTTCGGAAACACCTCCGGCACTTGCACTCCTCTGAATCCCTTCGATGGTGTTCCTGCTGAATATGACGCCAACGCCTCTCTCTTCCACCGACCCATGGCAGGCCCAACACCATTCACAAACCCTGGGAACATGTTCCCGTCACTTCCCGTCGGCTCCCAGTCTATCCCCACATCTCCCCAGAAAGAGTGGATGACCCCTCAGCAGCCCATTAACAAGAACAAAATGCGCCCTAGCAGCCCCGGTCTCCGCTCTCACAACGAGATGCGCCGCGGCGACGGTATTCGGAAGAAGAATGCTCGCTTTGATATTCCAGCAGAGCGAAACCTCAGCAACATCGACCATCTTATTTCTCAGTCCACCGACGAACAAGAGATCAAGGAGCTCAAGCAGCAGAAGCGATTGCTCCGTAACCGACAAGCAGCGTAAGTCCCGTTACACTAAATAAACATGAAGAGGTTGTCATTCCAAGGTTTGATGCTAATTATTGCCAGCCTTGACTCGAGACAACGCAAGAAGCAGCATACTGAGCGTCTAGAGGATGAGAAGAAGCAATATACCGCTCTCATGACTGACATGGAGGAAGAGCTGAAGATGCTTCATGCTAGGGTTGAACAACTTGCCCTCGAAAAGCAGGAATGCATCAAGTTCATCGAGACCCAGAGGCTGGACAAAGAAGAGATGATCCGTGTTCACACCAATGAGACTGGCGAACTGAGGAAGAAGATCAGCGTTCTCACCGACCATGTTCAGCGACTCGATAGCGCCGTTCCCGCCACCGGAGACAACGGCTTTTCGAACGGCTTCGATGCCATGGACGCCATGGACGGTTTGGGCATGCCTGGTGCATGGGATGCTTCGAACTTCCTTCATGATTATCCAGAGCCTGAAGTCAAGCAGGAGATGGCTATTGTTCCCACCAAGAAGAACGACAACCCCTTCGTCGAGAGCGAGAAGCCTGCCGCCCAGGGTGGCCTCCTCTTCATGCTCTTCCTCGTTGGCGCCTTCGTCCTCTCGAGCCGCTCGACCCCTGCTATTCCTCGCGTTTCTGAGGATGTCAGGGCTGCCTCGGCCACCATTCTCGATAATGTTCTCAAGGACGCTGGTGTCAACTCTCAGTCGGCCAGTCTGCAGGCTGCCCCTCAACCATCCGGCACTGCTAATTGGGGTAATGCCATCTCCATGAATGATATGGCGATGGATGGCGTTGCACCTTCGATGCTTGGTGAGCTTGGTGACCAGCTGACTCAGCCGACTCAGGAGCAGACCAACGAGCAGATCTTCTCTCTATCAGCTGCTCAGTATAATGGTGTCAACTCCCAAGACTTCCTCCAGAACGCTCCTGAGAGATCCTCACCCAGTCAAGGTCGCCGGAATCTAGCCGAAGCACTTGCGACGATGCGAATTCCAAACAAACAAAACGATGCAGCCGAAGTGTACACGCGCTCCCTTCTGTGGGATCAGATTCCCAACGATGTTGTGCGAAATTTCGCGAAAATGGTGTCAGAATGCAACAGCGCGCAAAATGAGCAGCAATGCAACGAATTAAGGACATGAACGAAGACACGAATCAAGAATATAAAAAAAGTCACGATGACGATTTCACGCCTTAGCCTCGATCGGCTTTGAAACACCTGTTCTCATTTTCCTCTATTTCCTTTTTCTTTTGTCACTTATTTTATAAGTCGGCTATTTTCCTTCCTCTTCATGGGGGATGAGCTGCCATATACTCGATGTCGCTCTCGCGCACTCCAGACATGTTGCTCACGCACCCAAATGGATGGTTTCTTGTCTTCCTTTTGTCGTTTCTTGTGGATTTCCTATTTTGGGGTCTTTCTGATTTCCTATGGATCGAGCAAGCGAGCGTGCATTGATTTGTTTTTTTGAGTGATTTCCCCAGCGTGGCATCGGTTTTCCTCTCTCGAAATTGGATACCTCTCTTTTGGTAACGGCGAACGGGATGTGGTCGATGTGGACGGATGTGAGCCAGATTGGGTGTGGACATTTGCGGCGAAACAGCAGCCAACAGGAAGTAGCAGGCAGACTCTATGAGGGCCCAGTCCATGGAGAGTCTTGATACTATCGCGGTGCATGGAAAGGACTTGGAGGCTAAGGATATGGATGGAGATGGAAATTGGCATACGTCTGAAGACGACAATGACTGAAATGGTCTATGATGACGATGATATGAGCTCGTCGATGATCCATTTACTTGTTTGTTTGGAATTAGTTCGATTCATTGAAACAACCTCCGGTTCCAGGCGATCCGGTCAGTTGTACAATATTTTATGGCATGGATAATTATCTGGAATTACATAGTTTTCACGCGGCGAGCATCAAACAAAGAATATCCATCTCAACAGTTGCATTCAGTATTCGTGACGATCATGATGCCGATGTTACCTCGTGAACAGTTATGTCATATCATCGGGTATCTGCTCAGGCAGACTTTTATACACTTTGGACGGACCAGGTCCCAAAAGAGGAAGAGGGGCGGGTGTTAGTTTCGAAACAAGAATTGATAAAAGATAGCAGGTGAGACATATGCTAGACCGGTCGATAATAGGCTGGAAGACGTAAGTGGTGGGTGTCAGCGCGAGAGGGTGGTTTGTCTTAGACAATGTCTTGCCAATGCGCGGCGCTGGGGCGGCACGGGATGCGCACATCAGCTAGATGAGCATGTATGTACTGTAGGTATATACAGTATTGACGAGTTGACTTGATTTGGCGCGCAAATGAAAATAGCAATCGAGTCTCCTAAGGAGAGGCTAGTTAGGTGGTAGGCCTCATGTTTATGCTGATAGTCTAAACACATATATCGATCGATCACCGGTTCTGCGCCACTATGGCTTTGCTCTTTGGTATGGGGAATCCTTGAAGTTGCTGCACTCGTCTAGAAGCTGCCGGGCGTGGCTACATTGCATGGCATTGCATTGCAGGGCGTTGAGCTGAAGGGATAGCTTTAGCTGGGAGTTGATTGATTGTTTTCTTCTTTCCTCGACGCAAGGAACAAACGGGCTTGTCAGAAAACAAACCTATCACTGGCCACGCATGAGATAAAAATGCGATGGTCTAAAGAGCCCGAGGAGACGAATGAACCAAGTTCAAACGCCGAGATTTCAACCACTAATTACAGCAGCGATATAGTGTTTTTCGAATTCATTCACTCTTGTTAAGCTCCCTTCTCAATGTGACAAAGATGAGTTCACTTTGATCCCATAACAGGGCCGCTATAGCGATGAACCGTGACAGCCTCCGTGCACCCCTCGTCATGTATGTAGGCCTAGACCAGGCCGCGTCAACAGGCCGCATGACTAAGATGTCCAATAATAACAATATGATGTCTCTTTAGGCCATCGACGTTGGGCATCAATAATAAACGCCTTGTGGGATTGGTAGGGTTTTGTCACGAGGTCCAAAATGAGAGAAGAGGGAAAATCCGTCGCGAGATGGCGGCGGTGGACGATGTACGGCTGCTACACTACACCAATGGTCTTCAACCTAGCCATATGTACGTAGTAGAGAACCACTCAGATACCGGTTTGCGATATGTACAACAAGACTCAAGGTGGAAACACCCTGTACTCTATCTATATACTTAAGAATAGTAAGATATCGAGACACAAGCACACACAAACCCCCACAGTCATATCCACCCAACCGTATCTGGCAAGTATACATATAGGTATGCCGATGTGAGCAAGACACCCCTAATAAATCAGTCACATCAATACGGGATAAAGGTTGGTTGGTTATCCAAAAGTGCGAATCAGAACCATGTGGTTGACTGTCCCATCGACTTTTCCTCCTCCTCCTTGATTGACTTATACGGCATATACGTCGCGGAGATGCACCTCTCGGTCACAGTGGCACATGGCTACAGTTGCACTACTTGCGGTTGCCCTCGCCCGGAGGGTCGTACTTCTCCTTCCAGATCCTAATGCAAGATGTTTGAATCAGCGGTTGTCCATCGAATCGTATGATGCATGATGGGGGATCAAGACCAATCGATAGAACGCCCTCCGTTGCACCAGGGCCTATTGGCTTCCGGGCAAGGCGGAGTCGACGAGAGCCTATCGAAATACAGATCGCCACAACAACAACACTGGAGGACGATGTGCAGAGGGAGGTCCTGGCTGTGGACTTACCAAGAGTTCCCTAGTGTCTTATTACCAGCCTTCTCAGCCAGTCGATAATACCGAGCTGCCGCGAACTGTGCAGGATATCAGCCTCATGCGACGATTCAAGCATCATTAAACGTATAGAAAAGGCCATAGCCGATGGGAGATTCTGGCAGAATGAGTTGGGCAGTGAGTTGGTTTGGGTGCCAGTATCTCGACGAATCAAGCGACCCAGGCTCACCGAGAACATCTCTGCAGCCATGGCTTCGATACGGCTCATGTATTGTGCAGAGTGTTCTTGAACATGCCAGACAGATAGTCATGAGTAAATGGCTTATGGTGTAACATACCTTGTCTTTCTTACACCCGAAGCCTTCGACGTAGCACCAGGCAATCTCGTTCATGGCATCTATCAATTAGTGTCAGACCTTGTTCTCAGCTCGTGTATGTACGACATACCAGTATCTCCTAGATTCGCCGCGGTCTCATAATACTGCATTGAAGTCAATGGTCAGCAATCGATGTCGCTCCCACAAGAGTCGGAGTCAACGGACCTGCTTGGCGGCGTAGGCATCCTTTTCGATACCCCAACCATGTCTGAAGCAGTTGGCCAGCTCGAAAATGGCGAGAACAAGCTCTCCCTTTGCAGCTCCACCCTTCTTCATGCCCGCCTGGAGAGCCATCTGCTCAATTGATGCAGAATTGGAGGCTGCAGCTGAAAGATACTTGACAGCACCCTCCGGGTCTGGAGCGCAACCCCATCCGTGTCTGTACAGCACGAGCCATGTTAGCGTTCGAGACATGCAAATAAACTCATCTCGATAGATCACCAAGACAAGGTTGGTACAAGGTTTCGGGTACCGCTCGACGTAAGTATCAAGGTTTGGAGTCTCAACCGTCTCCAGAGCTTCAAACTCTATCAAGCTTTACCTCGAGTGCTCCACCCGAGACATTGATATTCTAACCCGGTGTTCTCACCTTAAAGCAAGGCCGTACAACACTTGGCTGAGCGGGTTGTTGGCGCCTTGAGGATCAGCCAGCCGTCCAAACATGCGCGTTGACAACTCTAGTTTCCCCTCTTCGTGTAGGCGAATGGCTTCTTGAATATCCTGATCAATTTGCTGCGACGAAACAGCACGCTCTTCGCCTCTACTGCTGTCCGAGGGCGTGCCTGGCCTGCTGTTGCTCCTGGCGCGGTTATTCTGACCCGCCAGCATAGTCGCGCGCTTCTCCCACTGCGCCTCATCTGATGTGACAATGTCGGGCAGGTTCTCGGGGACGTTCTCGGACGAGGGAGGTGCCCGGCTCAGGTGCAGTCGCTGAGACAGACGTCGGGCGCCGCTCTCTTTCTTTGTCTGGCTCGACTCTGAAGCAGAGCGTGACCGACCGGATCGGAAGACATCGAGGGATCGCCGGGACTTGTCTTTTTCTTTGGGTTCTTGGACTGCGAGATGTAGATTGTCGACAGACTTCATCGAGGGCGGGTAGATGCGCTCTTGGGTTGAGGTGTCGGAGCGGATGATGGTAAATTCGGGGGCTGCCAGATGATCGACAGTGCCTTTCTCAGGCGGTTGGCCCGTGGAGAGATCGTCCTTCTTCTTAAGAATGTCGCGTATGCCCATTTTCGCTAATGGTAATGGTACTGGCAATATGGACTTGGGAGGAGGTTTGCAGGGTTGTAATCAGCAATTATATTGATGACAGCCCGGAGGCGGAAGGGCCCGTTCACGAAGGATCTACACAGCGATTCGCGAAGCAAACAGCCCAATCGAGAACGAGACGGCGGGATCAACGAAATAAGCTAAAGATCAGGTTGATATCGTCGAGTGAGAATGGCATGTTTATTAAGTTGCTGGCGCTTTACTCATTCCTTCAGAGTACCGCAAACAGACAGGCACGAGTAAAAGGCACAGACAGATGCATGGATTGAGGCTGAGTTGAGGCTTTGCGATTTCTTGTGCCAGAACTGCCATTGAACACGATGTGACTGGTGTTCGTAGATCTCTGGTCTGCCTACCTAGGTACTGACTGTAAGCGCCAACAAAGATCAGCAACCCCTGGTTCGTTTCAAACTTGAAAGAATACCCGAAGCCAACAAAAGTCCAAGGCAACTGTTACTAATATTAGGTTAGTAGGTAGGTTCCTTGAAGCTAACAATGCCCCTCATCCTTGATGACATACAGCACAATGCCACCTTGCTGCCCGCCTCCAAGGTACGGTACCTAACCTATCAGACTACTAAGTTACTATTAACCTACTAGAGTAATCATCCATGGCATAAATCATCCAAGACAGCTATAGCAAGAAGATTATCCAGGATCTTCATTCAGCCCATTTTACAGTATTCATCTAGGTAATCACTAACACTGCCTCATGGTCGCACATAGTAACAAAATCTTTCATTCAATACATATCTACTATCTTCGGCATTGTTTTGAACACAGATGTGTTCATCTCAATAACCGCATGCTTTTGCTCATCTTTTGCTTCTTTTCCTTTGTTTCATGATATGCTGGTGGCACTTGATAGCCAAAACCTTTACATGCGCCGATAAGTCATGGGTATCTTGAAATCATTTACCAGAATCCAGTCCCAGTCTCCAGACGCCAAGAAAGAACAACAAGTTCATATCCGAGGTTGCCTGCTTCTACTTGCTGAGAACAGACGTGATGAATTGATCTAGATTGATAGGAAGTCCTTGTGTTCTTCAAAATCGGAAAGGTCCGAGTCTGCATCAATGAACTCGGCAACTTCATCTGAATCAACATCGTCGGAATCAGCAGCTTCGTCATCACTTGAAATGTCTCCAAGAGGCTCGCCAGCGGCATTGGTTTTGTTTCGAAGGACGCTTGCCCTCTCACGGTGTGGGAGCTTACATCCCTTGACCTTACAGCGGCCGGTATTGCTAAAGTCAGGGCACTCAAAAACGTGCCGGTCAGTACACTCTGCTCCTTTCTCGCAGTACCCGTTGAAACCAAAATTGCGACAAACTGGGGCGGCTGGGGACGCTTTAGAGTGAGTATAGGGACAGTCAGCCTTGGCACAGTGGCCTTTGGCAAAATGCAAACAGTTGGGGGTGCGCTCAGGAGTCATGTCATGGGAGAGGTCACAAGACTCGCCGTTGACACATTGCCCATCTTTCAGTACATCTTTACAGAGTGCCACTTTGTTCGGGTCGTGGATGTAGCGGCACCGAGGGCCTTTGGTGCATGAACCTATGTGCAAAGTACTCGTCAGTTTCGCCCCATGGCCACTGGGCCGGCTTAGGTAAAGGAGATGCGAAGCACTCCAGCCTGGGGATGAGAAATTACCAGTCGTTGAGAAGATTTTACAGAGCTGATTTATCTTCTTGACCGTGCCGGTTCGCCTTAACCTTGTCAGCAAATTCGTCTCATTGAAAGGAACTGCGTACCGCTGGTCATTAACGAATCTGTTCGCAACGAGGTTTCCTGTCTTTGTTCGGTAAAACTTAACTCCAGCAACAGTGGTGAACTTTGGAGTTCGCAAGGAGGAGTTGAGGGCACCTGCAGCGGGTAAGGCACAAGCGCTAGAGTCACACCGAAGTTTGCACGCACCAGGAATCTTGACAAGCTTCTTGCCACCGTCTATGACGCGGAATTGAACACCTTCGATGGTGAGCACATTGCGGTCTGCGGGGTTAGTCTGCGCGCTCGAAGCGGTAGCTTGATGCTTCAGAAACTCGTCAAACATAGCCTTCTCGCGCTGCCGGCGTCCACTGATCTTTCTCTGGCGCGTTTCTTCGATGGCCTTGGCGCGATTCTGGGTTTCTTTCTCGTAAACGTTGGCGTTAATAAGTTGACGGTGGCGATCGGTTCTGGAAACCCAACCAGGGGGTGTTTCAGCACCACTACTGGCAGACCGAGAAGCAGCTGAGTTGTCGCCATTCAAGTGAAGGGTCCGGTGGTGGTGCGCCGTGGGGTGGCGGCCAATTCTATTATGACGAGCTGGGTACGGTGAGCTCGCATGTCGATAGGAGTTTTCTAGGCATATCAGTAGTGATCTCTCCTCATGGCAAGGTTCCGCATACGACGATGATGAGCAGGATGATGGCTTGGAGATCCCCGAGAGCCCGCTTGTTGATTCTTATGTCGGTTGATCTGGCCTAGGATTTATCAGCAAATTGAAATTGTCATGATGCGCGAGGGGCACAAACCCGCAACTTGACTGATACGAGCCAGAAGTTCTCGTTCTTCTTCTGACATATTGTTAATGGCTTTATGCGACGGGATTGGCTGTGCCTTTGTGAAGAGAGCAGTGGTGTTTAGGGATAAAATTAGTAGTGTTTGGGATTATTGCAGGTTGTAGTGGAGGTAAATAACAGCGAAGACGTCGAGCAGTGGGAGACGGGCGGCAGGATGCATCATCAAAGAAACAGTCTTAGTCATCCTCACCCCGAAGCATCATTGGTTGGCTGCTTTCGCATCTTCAACGCCCTCACAAGGCTGAGCTTTGTTGTCAATCACCTTTCAACTTCCTCAGAATCTATTTACACAAGGCTTAATCAAACAATCTTTTCGAGGCTGGGACGCGTCGCGACCGACATACTATCTTCATCGTCTTTTCTGTGGATCTATATCCCACGCATAAACTACACAAACATTCTCATCCGATCGCGACTCGACCGCATACCATGGCATCAACATGGGATCTCTTGGATCCTGAGGAAGAGGCTGAGCTTCACAAGACTCGCCTCCTCAATGTGGAGGAGAAGCCTTTCAAGCGTCTCACCAAACGAATCAATACCATTTCACAACTCTTACTGCCATTTGATCCTGCCATAAATGGAGCCAATACGTCTGAAGATATCAGATCCAAACTCAAGCAGCTCAAGGAGGACATGAACCTTGATTTCGATGCTTTTGGCAGCAGTATCACGCGCATGCAATTCCTCCACAACGCAAATTCCCAAGAACGTGAGCGCTACAGAGTCGACCAAGATCGTATCCTCGCCGATTGCCAATCGGTACGACAAAACAATATCCAACTTCGAGAGCAGCTCGAGTCCGCACAAGCCACCCTCGCACAGCGCAAACAATTCGACGAGCTAGCGGAAAAAATCACATCGAACCGTCTTCTTCGACCACGGGAAGACCAAATCACCAACCTTGCTAAACTCGAGGAAGAGTGTCGAGAGCTAGAGCGAGAGAGTGAAACCTACAGCGAAACTTGGAGGGAACGTCGAGAACAGTTTAACAGAATCATGGAAGAAGGGATGCTCTTGCGGCGACAGATCAGAGATGAAAAGGAGGAGGTCGATCGTCGAGAGGGTATGAATGAGGATGCAGAGGATGATGCCGAGGTGGACAAGGTCGGCCAGACACCCAGAAACGAACCGAGCGGTAACGCGACACCTCATCCCGACCTGGATAGCCAGATGAAGGCAGATGGGGGCGCAGGAACACCAAACCCAGAAGCTCTCAATGGAGGAACAACGCCAATGAGGGATACGCCAGGCCCAGACACGCTTAAGCCACCTTCTGGTCATAATGAGTCGCAAAGCCGGGGAGATAGCCAGGCTCCCAGTCGGGACGTTTCGCCTATGCCACCACACGACGAGCGCAAGGCAGAATCGGGAGAGGATGTTGACATGGAGGAGTCTGAGTTCAGTCGAACCCATGACGACGGAGGAATGACACCCCAGGTGACAGTTGAGCTACCTGAAAGTAATGATGACAAGATGGAAGTAGACAATTAGGGCTTTCCACTCGGCTGTTTGTACTATCGATTATATCCCAAGATACCCTCATAAATGAAGGTCCAGAAGCGTTTCCCTTTGTTTTTTTAAGTGTCTTCTAAGTGGTATCGTAAAGTGTCCTCCCTTGGTTCTGTTTTATGATTCTATTAAGCATCGACCTGGGTAGCTTTGGCTTTTACCAACGCCTCTTTGGCCTGCACCACCTGGTCCTCCGGAGCGTTCAGCTCTTCGCTCACAGCGAGTTGCTCCTCCAGCTTCTCAACAGCGACAGCGATCTTCTGTCGTAGGGGTTCGAATACGGCCTTTGTCTGCTCAAGGGCAGTTTGCTAGGTCTTGTTAGATCGCCTTTCTTGGCCGAATACCAAGGTGATGTTTCAGACTGACCTGCTGTTTAAGCATGAATGAGGCATTCTCGTCATCGTTTGCACCGCTATCAATCTTCTCCTTCAGAGCTTTGACCTTGGCTTCCTCCTGCTCAACCTCTTTGTGGTATGAAGCCTCCTCTTTGAGGAGTCGGTTGACAGAGCCTGTAGCGATGGCGAGTTGGGAAGGCGGCGGCATGGTGGATTGGTTCGGGATGACTCAACAATCGACTAGATGTTTGGCGAGTTGCGGTGTTTTTATGTACCAGCCTGGTTCCTAGGCAATGAGAAAGGGGGCTTTTGTTTATTTGGGTGCCTGCTCGGTGTCTGATGCCTGGAAAACAAATGGAGAAGCAAGTGAGATCATGTTGGACGTACGTGGGGTTTAACTAAATGGCGGGGCTCCTCGCATTGACTTTCTACGCGCTTGACCGCGTTGAACAGCTGTGAAAGTACTTCACTGTGGCATCACCGAGGTGCTGCGAACATCTTTAAAGGTCGAGATACAAGCGACCGTTCTTTACTACTTAACTCAGCTACTAATGTAATATTCGACAGAACTCATTCATCAGAGAAACTGCTGCACATCCACCTCTGCCGTTTTCCCAAAGAGCTACGATCAATCCATCCAAGTACCGCAAGCCGTGGTATCTCCCGAAACGCCGACAACACCATCTGGGCGGCCCCTGAGTGACTGCCCTAGAATGCTGGAATTCAATAGTTTATATAACCTGACACACGCCGCCCATCCAAGTTTTCGTTATGATGCAATAAGCAAAACCAACCGACCTGCCAGATTATGCTGAAACAGCTACTGCGGTTGATGCAACTGCAGCACGCTCGGGCTCGTTCGGGGCGTCATTGTCTTGAGACATCTCACCGCCAGCTTCTCTTTCTGCCCAAGCTCCCCAGAGTCCACGCTTCGCCCTTATCCGGATGTCATCTCCTAGACCAGGACCCTGCTCGACCTTGATAGCATCCTTGGTCGCGAGAACCAGACACTCGAAGAACATTTTGGTGGCATCAGCCTTGGTGGTCTGTTGTCTAGGACAGAGGTTCTGGAGGAGAACTGCTCTCTGAGTTCGCTTGCTGGGGCTGTCAGCAGCATCGTCACCAAATCGCTCTCGCAATTGGTGCACGACATGTTTCGTGACTTGAGAAACAGGACCGCTCTCAGCAGGATGGACCAGGGCAACAGTCGTATCTTCAAAGCCAGGCATCATGGTTCCTGCATCCTCGTCCTCCATCTCATCGTCGGCGATGATTTCATGGCGACTCTCCTCTGGGGGGATACTCATTTCACCGAAAGCGCCCTCGAAACCAAGTCCAGTGTCTGAACCGACATCGAGCATACGTGGTGACTTGGAAGCGCCGTGGTCACTTTCGACGTCAGCAATGCCACTGTCACGCTTGCGCTTGAGCTCGTTCATGCCACGAGCAGTGTCTAGTGTGAGCATATTGCGAAGCTCAGGAGCCCAGGCCGAGCTCCGGCCTTCCCCCATGATTGAAGACACAAATCCTCCGCTCTTTTGCATATCCATCAAAGCCAGAAGAAAGGGATCACGGGGAAGGAACCCGCCCTCCCTTATGATATTGTCACGGTTGGCTTGCTGTTGCTTTATGTGGTTACTTGAGAGAGCGATTTCTTCATCAGGTGTGAGTATCTTCTGTTTCTTGGCACGCTGTGCTGGTCGTCGAACAATTTGGTCTTCCTCGTGATCGGGTTCATAAAGGTCTGTCATCTGGAATCTCGAGTGATCCTGTTCTAGCTGTGCAACCCGGTCTTCGTCGATGTCAGAAAGCGGCGACTCTGAAATTCGAGGAGGAGGGTAAGCCGCGATATCATGTACTTGGGAGACATCGTCAGGGTTGAAGTCGAGTGCCATCGGTTCGAGGTCCTCGCCGTCATGAATCTGAACGCGCTCGTCGGGCAGATCTA
Organism: Fusarium tjaetaba; assembly: GCF_013396195.1. Classification (NCBI taxonomy): domain Eukaryota; kingdom Fungi; phylum Ascomycota; class Sordariomycetes; order Hypocreales; family Nectriaceae; genus Fusarium; species Fusarium tjaetaba. The sequence goes on from NW_023501435.1 coordinate 265,088, forward strand.
AAGTCATCGCTCGATCGTCGTCCTTTTGGGGAAAATCAAGCTCTGAATCATCAACCTCTGGACCAGCCGTTGTGCGATCCTCCCTTCGGCCACCTTCGGGCTCAAGACCTGTCCCTTCAAGGCCAAGATCATCAAGACCGAAATCCAATTCCAGATCAATATTCCCCATCGGTGCAATCATGTCATCTTCCATCCCCATGCCGTCGTTAAGAAACTGGCTGTTATCGTAATCTTCCTGAAGGTTGATGTCACGCTGACTAGCGCGTCCTTTGCGGCCAATTGGAGCAGCAGTCACATCCTCCACTTGAGACAAAAGCCAGTTCGCGTCTGGTGGAGGAGGTAGTTCGAAATTATCGTATGGGGTGATTCTGTCAGGAAGGGTCAGGGCCTCCCGGTTGGGGATTTGTAGGTTGACGGCCATGTCGTTGTTGCCCGAAGACCGAAATGCCTTGAAAGGGTTAGTGTGCTCAGTCATGCAACGCGTCATGAGAAGGGCTTACCATTTTTATCTTCATCATAGCTTCATTGCAATCATCCAAAAGATAACGCGTCTTTCTTTGGTAGATTCGAACCACACCCAAAAGCAGCTGACTACTTAGTCGCAAGGCCATCGGCGCCTGGGTAGGCATGATGATGGCATCCACACTATCTTTAACATTGGATTGGAGAATGTGATTTTTTGATAGCTTGCGCTCGAGGTTGGCAGAGAGCCAGACGCGGGCGAGCGGCCCGCTCTTGTTGAGCAAAGTCTCTGAGTAGAACATGATGCACTCGCGTAATTACGTGGTATGAGGGTGAGAATAGGCAATTACGCACACGAGATAAGAAAAGAAAAAGGTTGAATTCCAATGTTGAGGGGTTCTTTCAGGTACAGGTGGTAGTGATGGTTGGTGGGAGAACAGGAACGAGTTGATGAACACCAAGACTGGGGGCGCGTCGGGTAAACAAGTTCCTGCTGGACGGATAGCTCTACGCGCAAAAGCAACGTCGCGCGTACCCCAAAAGCACGAGGCAGTGCGAAAAGGTCGCGGAATATAATGAGAATGTTATAGCGACCAAAATTCTGGCGATAGCGACGGTGTCGGGAGTGCAGTAAAGTGACAAGGCGTGTGCGCGGGCGGGATTATCGCGACGTAAGGCAGTCAAGGTATTTTATCAGAAGGGAAAATGGGACCTGGACCTTGAAGAGGGGGGATGCTCTGGTCGTTGTCCAACGGTAAATGGCGTGGCTGGGGGCATCTCAGGCCTGTGGGTGGCAGGAGCAGGCACCTATTGCGGTATACGGGGAAATGTTTATCCGAAGAACGGTGCGTTCTAATTGGTCAGACATGATCATCGGCTAGCAAGGTCTCCCAACCAACACTGCCAAAATTTGTGGATGATGGCTCATGTAACTGGAGTGCTTGGATCCGTCGGCTTTTCTGAAACTGAGGTCATCACCTCATCTGAGGCAACCCTTGGCCCTAAGGTCCTTTAGAATGATGATAGTTGCAGTAAGTCTGTGATGGCCTTCTTGCTTTTCGAAGACAAGAGCGTTGAACATGAGAAATCGATTGTCTCTACCAATTATCACAGGATCACTTATATCGATGTCATAGGTCCTATAGGTAGATGCCTGTTCATTCTGTACTCCGTACTTGATCAATTATTAACTATCCATGCAATATTTAGACCTAGTGAACCCAAACTTCCGGTATTGACTGGCTTTTTTAAGCAGTTTTCCCAACCCAAATAGTCCGTCATGTGGCTTAAACCTGCAGCAAAAGCGTCATTGGCCTGGCATTGCGAAGCTGGGCGGGAATCATCTAACGTTACCACAATTACAGAACCAATCTTGACTCCCGTCGTTCCCTAACCTAGCCTGTTTTCGTCTTTCAGGTGATGCTACTGGCTGATGAGCTTCTAAAGTCGATATGCAAGCCCCTGGCAGCCTTGCCGAGCCTTGAAAGGTACTAGCTCCGACCCGCACATCGAAGGACAAGACACATGGACATCATCTTAGGACAACCTTAATAAGTTCCGTTTAGGTCTCCCAACACATCCATCCTCACGTCTACTTTTGTTCTTGCTGGCCTCTTCCTCTTCTCACCTTCCCGTGCACCCATGATTGAGTCTCTTCTTTAACGGGGCTGAAGCGAGCCGTTTCCTTTGGTTGAATTTTAATTGTCCAGTCTTGGGATAACTAACTTTCTCGTGGCAACTTTGCTCCATGTCCTGACATTCCCTTTTCATGCTATTCAACATCCACGGGCCTTTTTCTCCTCCTCATGACTTTGCGCATTTGATCTTGAACTACCTAAGTCAAACACCCATGCATTCGACGGATTTTTCTCTACAATTGTAATACAGCCGCTTGCGCATCCTTCTGTCAATATGCAATTGCCATGGGGCGGCCGCGACGGTCCGGGAAATGACACCTTGCTGCCGACATCCAACATCCCTTCCATCACCGGCCATGCTGCGGATGGCCTTGATTCCAAGGATGGCGATCGTCCACAGCGCCCAGGTCGTCACGTTCGAACCACGTCTTCTGATGCACGGGTTAGTCTCAACATGCGCAGCCTCTGTAACATACTCGATTTCCATGGACCCAAGCTAACCACTCCACCAGAACGTCGCCGATCATTTCTCCTATATGACCCCGAGCGAAGCCGCAGCGAATTTACGGACATCGCTCACCCTTGGCCTTACTCCAACAGAAGCTCTCACCAGACTAGGCGAATACGGTCCGAATGAAATTCCTCACGAAGACCCAGAGCCATTATGGCTACGATTCGTGAAACAATTCCAGGAGCCCCTTATTCTGCTGCTTCTCGTTTCGGCCGGGACATCGCTCCTCTTGGGAAACATGGATGATGCTATCAGTATCACAGTCGCTGTGACAATTGTCGTGTCCGTCGGGTTCATACAAGAGTATCGTTCTGAAAAGTCTATCGAGGCTCTTAACCACCTTGTGCCGAATCATGCCCATCTGGTCCGTGGTCAGAGCAAGACGTCGTCATTGGGGAAGACTGCTACCTGGCCACCGCGTGCAGATGATGTCGATTCAGCCTTGACCCCGGGCTCTGTCACTCCAGTCAGTGATATTCTGGATGCGACATCTTCCAAGGTCATGGCTTCTCAACTGGTCCCTGGCGATCTCGTTCTGTTCACCACCGGTGATCGCATTCCTGCCGACATCCGTGTTACCAAAGCCGCAGACTTAACGATTGATGCATCAAACCTCACTGGAGAGACGGAGCCTGTAAGGGTGACGGCTGAGGCACGTAACCGTGGATTTGGCTCATATGGTCTTGACAAATCACAATTGCCTCGACCCAACTCTCTTGCCCCCTCTGAGCATGGAGATTCTCACGGAGATGGCATTCACAACATTGCATATATGGGAACACTGGTGAAGTCGGGCCACGGTCAGGGTATTGTCTTTGCGACTGGAGGCCATACACACTTTGGAACTATTGCTGTTAGCGTTTCTGGTACCGAGAGTCCAAGATCACCGCTTCAGTTATCCATGGACGACCTTGGCTCGCAGCTCAGTAAAGCTTCATTTGTTGTAATTGGCCTCATCTCAGTTGTCGGTTGGCTACAGGGGAAGAAGCTTCTTGAGATCTTCACTATTTCGATATCACTTGCCGTGGCCGCCATCCCTGAAGGTCTGCCTATCATTGTAACTGTCACATTGGCCCTGGGTGTTCATCGCATGGCTAGGCATAATGCGATCGTCCGAAGGATGCCCAAGGTCGAGACTTTGGGCTCCGTGAATGTAGTGTGCACTGATAAAACAGGTATGAAATCGGGCGTCATTCGCGGAGATGAGCTAACAAGAGCGTTCAAGGTACCCTTACTACGAACCACATGACAACTACTCGAATGTGGTATTTTGGAGCTCAAGAACCTGTCCCGGTGGAGTCTGATCACGATGATGTTGAAACGAATCCAGACATTAACCAGGCCACCCTTAGAGTGCTTCGCATAGGCAACATTGCGAATGACGCGCGACTCGCTCAAAAATATACAGAGCACGGCCAAGCCGCAACAGCTGTACTTTCGTCGACGTTAGGACGTGGTCAGGTTTCCACATATACCCGCTGGGTTGGACAACCTACTGACGTTGCCATGCTGGACCTCCTTGATCGCTTCAAGGAACACGATGTCAGAGAATCTATCGGCCCTCGAGTGAGCGAGACACCTTTCAGCTCTGAACGAAAGTGGATGGGTGTCACAATTGGATCCGAAACAAAGGGTGACAAGGAATTCGCTTACATGAAGGGCTCTATCGAAAAGGTTCTGGCAGCATGTGACAGCTATCTCGAAAAGGATGGAAGGGAAATTGTACTTGACTCTGCACGTCGCCAGGAGGCCCTTCAAGCCGCCGAAACCATGGCTGTCCAAGGTCTACGGGTATTGGCATTTGCCAGCGGTTCCGTCACGCGCCCATTGAGAAGCAAATCCGCAGCGCGCAGCAATCCTGGTTTTGATCGAAGCGAGAGCCCATCTTCTCACAGCCCAGAAGACATTTACAAAAACCTTACCTTTGCGGGTCTTGTTGGTATGCGTGATCCTCCGCGACCCGGAGTTGGACGTTCTATTAGGCGCTTGATGCGAGGTGGGGTCAAGGTCATCATGATTACCGGCGATGCAGAGACGACAGCGCTTGCCATAGGAAAGCAACTGGGCATGAACATTGCAGTCCCTAGTGGACATGCAGGCGGCCAGAACACTGTAAGGCCTGTGCTGCGCGGCGACGAGGTTGACAGGATGTCGGAGGAAGATCTAGCGCAGGCCATGCAACACACAACCATATTTGCACGAACGAACCCAGACCACAAGCTGAAGATCATTCGAGCACTCCAGTCAAGGGGCGATATTGTCGCCATGACTGGTGATGGCGTCAATGATGCGCCAGCTTTGAAGAAGGCAGACATTGGTATTTCCATGGGCCGCCATGGCACTGACGTTGCAAAGGAGGCAGCAGACATGATTTTGACGGACGATGACTTTTCTACGATCCTCAGAGCCATCGAGGAGGGCAAGGGTATCTTCAACAATATCCAGAACTTCCTGACCTTCCAACTCAGCACAAGTGCTGCCAGTTTAGCACTTGTTTTCATTTGCACCTGCTTCGGCTTTAAATCCCCTTTGAACGCCATGCAGATTCTGTGGATTAGTAAGAGCAACAGCTGATGTGTAGTCTCACCCAAGCTAACCGTCATACTATAGACATTATCATGGATGGTCCTCCAGCCCAGTCTTTGGGTGTTGAAAGGGTAGACCCTGATGTTATGACCAAGCCTCCACGAAGACGAGGAGATCCAGTACTTACCAAGTCGCTTATTACACGCGTTCTCACATCGGCGGCCATTATTACCATCGGAACAATGCTCATCTACCGTCGTGAGATGATGGCTGATGCACAGGTCACCCGCCGTGACACGACGATGACATTCACCTGCTTCGTCTTCTTCGACATGTTCAATGCTTTGAGCTGCCGGTCAGAGTCTAAGTCGGTACTGCAGGGCGAAGTTGGACTCTTTTCTAACAACTTGTTCAACTGGGCTGTCTCTCTCAGCATTGCTGGACAGTTGCTTGTCATCTATTTTCCTTGGCTCCAGGAGACTTTCCAGACGGAAGCACTTGGGTTTTTTGACCTCGTACGACTCGTTCTGTTGTGTAGCACGGTATTTTGGGCGGACGAGCTGCGAAAATATCTCAAGTATAAGAAAAGGCGTTTTGGAAACGGTTATAGCCAGGCGGTGTAATAGGGGGTACCATTTCTTATTAAGAGGGCCAAGGGGTTCATTTAAAAGAGACATATTTAGCATAAAGATATAAACATTGTACAAAAGTAACTTATTGCATAGCGAATGCATCGAGGCTGTATACTACAAAAGCTCGAAGACAAACCTATATCAACCGAGATTCGAGTAAACTACCTATTCTGTCAATACTTCCTTGCCATATCCCTTTTCCAGCAAGAGGTTGTTGACCATGGACAAGTCATTAAGTTTTGGGGTACAGGGTAGGCCTCCATGGCCTAAATTGCGGGGGGAGCTCTCGCAGTGAGAGAGAGGCTGCGTGGCACCAACAGGGCAACTCCAGCTGCGACAAGTCCCTTTGCGCTGTAAGCCACACGTCTCTTCTTCATTCGCCCTGAACGTAGAGAAAAAGAAGCAGAAGGCAGAAATGCGCCGCCGGATCAGGACATCTTAACGACAATGTCAGGCCTTCAAAACGGCATTTCCAATAGCGAACACCCCGTCGTCGAAACACCAGTCGCTGTCTCTACTTCGTCCCTTGACAATGCCAACACCGAGTCCGAGATTCGTGAAGCGCTCGCCTCGCTGCATGCCCACGAGGCTTCTATAACGTCCCGCCTCGATGCTCTCGTGGCTTCACAGGCTGATCTATCCCGCGATCTGGGGCGGCTGGATCTGCTGCGGGCTGGACTGGGAGCGCAGGTCATCGCCGCACGTTCAATTGGGAATGATATGCTAGCAACGGCAGCAGATACGGCTGGTCGACTGAGTGACAGAGTCAAAGAGTTGGACCTTGAAAAGAGCAGAGTCGAGGAAACGCTGGGTGTGGTGGAACAGGTCGCGGAGCTCAAGGCTTGTGTAAATGGCGTGGTGGGTTCCATGGGAGCGCCCCAAGACTGGGAGGCTGCTGCTGGATACATATCGAGAGCAAGCAAGGTCCCAGAAGAGATCACAAAAGGTTCATTCGCTGTTGGCATAGTGCCCAGCGTCGAAGTCCCCGACCCGCCATGGGTGACATTGGAAGAAGCCAAGGAGAGTTTATGTGGCCTCTTCTTGAGGGAGTTTGAAAAGGCGGCGGAGGAGAGTGATGGCACGAAAGTCACTAGATTTTTCAAGCTCTTTCCCCTGATAGGAAGAGCTGAGGTCGGATTAGATGTCTACGGAAGATATGTGTGCCAGGGAGTCGCTGGAACCGCTCGAGCGACACTCAAAGATGCCATGAACGGACAGCGTAGGGAAGGCTTCTTTTATGCTAACGCCTTGACGAAGTTGTTTGAGCACATCGCTCAGATTGTCGAAGGTCACGGCGGGCTTGTAGAGCGTCATTATGGCTCTGGAAAAATGGTTCGCGTCATTGAACGTTTACAGATGGAGGCGGATGTCCAGGGTGGTATCATTGTCGACACCTGGAGCGATGAAAGAGAAATTGATAGGAAACTTACCGACGTCAGAAGCTACCCATTCTCGTTTCTAGTCCAGAGCTTCTTACCCCAGCCCCCTCGTGGTGGCACACCAAGGGTGAAGTCGCCAGCCATAGGGGTAGGCAACAATCCCCGAGAAAGTGAGGATGAGGGTGTCAATATGAGAGAAGTTGATGGCCTCCTGAGTGAGATTGCGGTGATGCTTGGACGCTGGTCATTGTACACTCGATTCCTCGCCGGCAAATGCAAGGTATGTTTGACTATTCAATCTCCGAGATAACCAGAAACTTATGCGTCTCAGAACTCCGACACACCAGATGAGGCGCCTCTTGTCATACCAGACGTACTTGTCAAATCTAATCTATACCGAAAAGTATCTACCAAGCTCACATCCCCTTACAACGTCATGACTACTTTCTTCTTCCGCCGTTCAGTCGAAAAGGCCTTCCAGCTGGATGAGTATCCTACTGGTCTGTCATTAAGCCTGAGCAGGCAGATCGAGGGCAATGCCCCGTACATTATATTAGCGGTGGACGATGTCATGTACATTGTGAATGCAGTCATTCAGAAATCTATTTCAACATCACAAAGAGATGTCATTGCTTCTGTCGTCCCGACAGTTGGCCGAGTGCTTGGCTCCGACTTTGTTGGTATGATCCAGCGCAAGATGAGAGATGAATCGTATCCCAGACCGGTCGTCCAGGGAGGATTCCCACCTGAGGACAAGATCATCCAGTTCATCGTTCTTATCAATAGTCTGGACATGGCCAACGAGTATTTGACTCGAATTATCACGGGACGGATAGGGCAATCGAGTCATCTGCCCAACGGTGATGCCCAAAACGGGCCCCTCAAGGATTCGTTCCCATTTGAGCGAGATGTTATCTTTGTTGCAAACGCACTACACACTCTTCAGACTTCGTTCATCGGAAAAACGACCGAGCTGCTCAACGAGGGAATCCAGGTGCTCTTCAACCAGGTTGTCAAGCTCCGCTTAAGGCCGGTCCTGACAGATACATTCCGTGATGCGGACTACACCCTGTCGGAGGACGACATTGCAGATATAGCGCAGCAGAACGACGAAGACGAAGATGAACTCATGGAACAAGTTCCACGACTGTTCGAGCACGGTTGGGATCAACTCATGAAGCCAATTTCACGTTTGATGACACCTGGGACATACACCACTCTCCTTGACACCACAGCACGCTACCTCTCCAAGATATGGGAGAAGAAGATCATGGGCTATGCGGGCCGCACAAATGCTCTTGGTGCAATCAGACTGGAGCGTGATTTTATCGCCTTAGTAGACATCGTATCTCGTGGCGACTACGCCGTGAGAGAGGTCTTCGCCAAGGTCCTGCAAATACTCATGGTCGCCAACATGGAAGATGACGAATGGGACGAGATTATGGCCCAAGATGGGGAAGACGATGCCATCGAGTGGGTTTTAACTGAGGAGGAGAGGAGGCGGGCGCGAAGTTTGGTAAGAGGATGAGATGACATTTAAAGATATTCAAGGACATAAAGAGACGGCGTTGATTATAGAGAAAAAAATGAGAGAGTCTAAAGAGATGTAATAGTAGAATTAATGCAAGCGAGTATATCGTAGTTTATGGTTGGTGAGCCATTGATAGCCACTGATGCTAACTTGTCTCTAATCATTTAGAATCTGACGGACTGTAATTGAAACTACCTTGACTTTCATAAATCAAGAGCACCAGGATAAGTTAAAAAAGTAAAAAAGGATAAAAAAAAAAAAGCCATTATTGGTGTCAAACCTTGCAGCAAACTGCCTTCTCTAGACAATCATTTTTCGCACATGCTTGATATCCTTCGTTTAGCATACATACCTACCTAAGGTAGGCTTGAACTTTTAGTGGCCTGCCACTGAACAAAGCCGACATTAGGGGCACCAGACCTCAGGCACCCGCCGAACTTAGTACCCAAGTCCAGCAGTTTGGATTGGGCATTGCCCTGCTCTGAGTCACTCTCAACCATCAAAAGTCTGGCCAGAAGCTCCATTTTAGCTCGTCATGATGAGTGAGCATGAGGCCCAGTGTGATGAAAATTTCTATCACCCAACTATCACAAACTCCGAGCCACAGACCTCAATATCATGGTTTCCCAAGATATTTGCTAACGCCTATACTTTCAGAAAACACCATCTACTATTTTCTAAAGCGAGATTTACAAAAAATTACCTACCCCTCTCCGATATTGAGAACACCACTAACATCACAAACATTTGGCTCTCCAGCTGCGCCCGCCATGGAGACAAGGATAGTAAAAGTCCCGAGCAAGGGCTCCCTAGGCCAGTTTCGACCTGGCGATGGACTCGCAAAGTTGAATCACTGGGAGGTTCATTGTGAAAATAAACCCGCTCTTGAGGCTCTGCAAGATGCTGCTCACCTGCTACGGACCAAGGACACGCCTGTCGCATTCCCGACAGAGACTGTATATGGCCTTGGTGCAGATGCTACTCGGACTCCCTCAGTTAAAGGAATCTATTCGGCAAAGGGACGGCCTTCAGACAACCCTCTCATTTCACACGTTTGCGACCTAGAGATGCTACGACAGTATATCGGTTGCAGCGATACAACTGATCCTATACCTCAACGATACAGGGCTTTGATAGAGCGTTTCTGGCCTGGACCTCTGACTATTCTTCTACCTAACCCGGCACCGTCGAAACTAGCACCTGAGGTGACAGCAGGCCTCAAAACCTTTGGCGTGCGAATGCCTTCTTCAACCCTCGCCTTGTCTCTTATCAAGCTAGCTGGTGTACCCCTGGCGGCACCATCCGCCAACGCTTCCACCAAACCTTCACCCACAGCGGCACAACATGTAATGGACGACCTCAACGGGAAGATCGAGCTCATTTTGGACGGTGGACACTGTCAAGTGGGTGTGGAGAGTACTGTTGTGGATGGGCTGTGTGACCCCCCCGTCGTCCTTCGTCCTGGAGGTATCGGTATAGATGAGCTACGAAGCTGCCCCGGCTGGGAGAATGTATCAATAGCTTATAAAGACAAGAGCGAAGAGGGAAAGGCTGCACCTCGGGCTCCAGGGATGAAGTACAAGCACTACAGTCCAAAGGCAACAGTAGTGCTTTACGAGTCGAGTTTCAAAGAAGGGGTCAATGGAATAGCTTCTTTCGACTTGAAGGCGACCAATGGGGCGGTCAACGGCCATGCTAGCAACGATGAGGGGAGGGGCAGGGTTGTTGGGGTTATTCGCACCCAGCGATGGAAGTCAGGGGCTGGTCTGCGATGCGCCAGCTTTCACCATCTCACTGACGTACAAGGAGCGGATGAGGATGACTCGCCATTCCAAGTATACGAAGGCGATCTGTTGGACGAAAAGGAGCAGCCAATAGGAAAGATCTTGGATATCGATCTGGGCAGAGGCACTGAAGGAATTGCGAGAGGTCTTTTCGCAGCGCTCCGGGAATTTGATCGACGAGGTGCAGACACCATCTTTGTTGATGGTATAGAAGATAGAAGTGATATCGCAGCGGCGGTCATGAACCGGCTCCGCAAAGCGGCTTCAGAGACTAGAGCATGAATGATCATATCAATTAGAACACCAGCACACCTGTATAAAAAAAAACCTCCGTTTCTTGACCCGGTGTCAGCCAAACCAGACCAGACCAGACCACTGGCGCGTCGTCTACCTCTTTTGATTTTGGTTTTGCATGCGGCGCTGAATAACGACAAAACTCCTGACTCTCCACACATAAACCCGCTCCCATCTCTACAGACCCTGACGGAGCCAGTCCGCCAGTTTGGACTTTCCTAGCTGCGCCAAGTTGTTGACGCCCTGTTCGCTAAGGTCGATGCGGCCAACGGGCATGTCTTGAGTGGGTGCTCGACTAACGCGCTGGGTGATGATAGTAGGATCAGTCTCAAGAATGATGCCGTCGTCGACAATCTCATCAATAGCTAGCGAAACAAGGTCGTAGTTCTCGACAATTGTCCTCTTGTCAACGGATTGTCTGTAGTACTGTGTGAGCGGTGCTTCAATGGTTTGCGCGGGCTCAAAAAAGAAAGGAACTGACTTGAAAAGGATGTGGAGGGAGTCCCGCAGAGCGAGAATGGTGTTGTATAGCAGAATCTCGTTCTCGTCGACACTGCCAACAACATACATCATGACATCTGACTCCATCTTGTACAGCACAATTCGGTTATCGTAAAGAATGATATCGCCATTCTGCTTGGCAGTCTTGTCGATAAGACCCTTCTCGAAAGCCTTTTGCGACTTCACATCGGAGTAGGGGTTGGCTGAGAAGCTTGTGGGAGCTGTTGGTAACAGTTGTCAGCTGTCGTTGCGCTCACTGGCAGCATAACGAGGGAAGCTCAGGGGAGGATGAAAGTACCATTAGGTGCTGAATGAGGTGGCTGGAAGTACTTTGCGAATATCCGAGACCCATCTTCAGTGCTGAGGATCAGGATGGCCTGAACCGAGAAAAGTGACATCCCAGGGGCCATGATTGCAATCTGCTGTGGTGTTTGTTGGCTTGTAAGTGCTCTCCTTCAATGGTGGCCCCTCCAGATGCCAACAATGCCACACTTAGGGATACCCGGGACCAATGTTTGACCGCTCCGCATGGCCGACCGTCTTATCTTATCAGAAGCTCCCTGACATGGAAGCAACCCCTCGCGTCAAACACTTTACGCGTCTGAAAAAAGGAGACGCGACCCGTCGCCCAGCCAATCCCTGCGCGGCCCCTCATCTTTGTTACCAATCTCCCAACATCAACAGTAGCAAAAGACAAGGGTCAAGCCAAGTCACTTGTTCCAACTTCTTTGGCATAAACATTCAGACGTTCCAAAACGAAAATGTCGTCGCCTACGAAAAGGTCGACACGCAGCTCAGTGACTCCTCGTCGTGCTGCTCGCAATTCGGAGACCCCCCGTCGAGGAAACTCTCAGCTCGATGCCCCTTCGAGCCCCTACCACTACGAGTCTTCGTCACCAGGACCAAGCAACCAGAATAATCTCCCCCGAGATGTGTCTTCGCCATTTGGTCATATGACGAATAGCCAGAGCGATGCCCATACTCAAAGCGACCTGGATCCTGAAAGAACACCTCGAGCAAACCCAACCACACCGGCCCATCATGGAGGTAAGAGAACTGGCTCAATCGAGCTCATCTTCACTTGATTGACCACTGTAGGATCTTCGCCCGTCCGCTATGATCCTAGCTCCAGTCCTGGCAGGTCACTGCGACAGCAATCTGAGCTTCGAAGTGAGAGCAGCGGCTTGTTCTTGGGTTCTCAACTCGGCACCCCCGCACCCCACCGTAGAGGCGATATCAACTCCGATGCGACTCGAACGCCCCGTGCTTCTCGGCGTGTGATTCTCGACGATGCTGGCCGAGTAGTTCGCGAGGGCCCCGCTGATGGATCTGATGCCGCTTCTTTCGCGAACAGGGACCCCAATACGTCAGAGGCTGATGTTCTTGGTGGACAAGGACAAAGCCTTATCTGGGGCACGACTGTCTCTATCGACGATACCTTCGCATCGTTCAAGGAATTTCTTCGCAACTTCACACAGAAGTATCGGATGTACCGCGATGGTGCGTCAGATGAAGACGTCCAGAACGCTCCTGATGCAGAGTCAAAGCCATATTGGGAGGCTCTGGAGAACATGCTGCTCTTGGGAACGACACGACTTTATCTTGATATCTCTGACCTGAATCTATATCCACCAACCCGAAAGCTATGGCATCAAATTCAAGCCTACCCCCAGGAAATCGTGCCAGTCATGGATCAGTCCGTTCATGACATGATGGTCGAGATTGCACGGGCTGAGACTTTGAGAACCCGTCAATCGCAGAGCAGCGCTGGCCATCAAGCCTCCCAGCAGAGCACCCAGAGCTCAGAACCCGTCTTTCCCAGCTCAGATAGACCCGAGGAGGCGCCTACACCCCGGACACAGGCAGATCAACAACAGCAGGCTTCGCTGGAGGATCAAGTAGCTTCATCTATTTACGTGGTTCGACCATTTGGTCTGGACAAGACCACTAACCTGAGAGATCTGAATCCCTCTGGTAAGCTATACTCTACTATACTTATCCCTTCCTTCGACTAACATGGACCAGATATGGATCGCTTGATCAGCATCAAGGGTCTCGTTATCCGAACAACACCCGTTATTCCTGATATGAAAGATGCCTTCTTTCGTTGCAATGTTTGCAACCACTCTGTCAATGTTGGCCTAGATCGTGGTAAAATTCGCGAGCCCACCGAGTGTCCTCGTGAGATTTGCAAGTCCAAGAACTCCATGTTGATCGTGCACAACAGATGTTCCTTTGAGGACAAGCAGGTCATCAAGCTTCAGGAGACACCTGATGCTGTACCTGCTGGTCAGACGCCTCATTCAGTGTCGGTCTGCGTTTATAACGAGCTGGTCGATTTTTGCAAGGCTGGTGATCGTGTCGAGTTGACAGGTATCTTTCGTGTTAGCCCTGTTCGTGTCAACCCCCGCCAGCGTGCCCTCAAGAGTGTGCACAAGACATATGTTGACGTTCTCCACATTCAAAAAGTCGATAAGAAGCGCATGGGCGCTGACCCTTCTACGCTCGGTGTCGCTGGCGAGGAGGAAGCTGAAGCTGGAGAGAACGGCATCGAAGAGACACGAAAGATCACGATTGAAGACGAAGAGAAGATCCGGGAGACAGCTGCCCGTGATGATATCTACGAGCTTCTTGCTCGTTCCCTAGCTCCCTCGATCTACGAGATGGACGACGTCAAGAAGGGCATCCTGCTGCAACTCTTCGGGGGCACCAACAAGACGTTCCAGAAGGGTGGCAGTCCCAAATATCGAGGTGACATTAACGTCCTCCTCTGTGGTGACCCGTCGACAGCTAAGTCGCAGATGCTTTCGTACGTTCACAAGATTGCCCCGCGCGGTGTTTACACGAGTGGCAAGGGATCCTCAGCCGTCGGGTTGACTGCGTATGTCACTCGTGACCCAGAAACAAGACAGCTTGTCCTCGAATCTGGAGCCCTGGTCTTGTCCGACGGTGGTGTCTGCTGTATCGATGAGTTTGATAAGATGTCAGATGCTACGCGCTCCGTACTCCATGAAGTGATGGAGCAGCAGACCGTCTCGGTCGCCAAAGCTGGTATTATCACCACTCTCAATGCGCGAACCAGTATCCTCGCCTCAGCAAACCCTATCGGCAGTCGGTACAACCCCGATCTTCCTGTTCCTCAAAATATTGACCTCCCTCCTACCCTCCTCTCGCGATTTGATCTCGTGTACCTCATCCTGGACAATGCCGATGAGAAGAACGATCGACGCTTAGCCAAGCATCTATTGTCGCTTTATCTCGAGGACAAGCCCCAATCCGCTCCGAATAAGAATGATATTTTGCCAGTCGAGTTCCTTACTCTCTATATCTCCTATGCGAGATCCAAGATTCAGCCTACCATCTCACAAGAAGCGGCTCAGGAGCTGGTCGAGTGCTATGTTGCCATGCGCTCCCTTGGACAAGATGTCCGTGCCGCTGACAAGCGTATCACTGCCACAACCCGTCAGCTTGAGAGTATGATCCGTCTCTCGGAAGCTCATGCCAAGATGCGCCTTGCTGAGACTGTCACACGTGACGACGTTCGCGAGGCCAATCGTCTCATTCAGAGCGCTCTCAAGACCGCCGCCACAGACGCTCAAGGGCGTATTGATATGAGTCTTCTCACTGAGGGAACAAGTGCTGCTGACCGCAAGCGTCGCGATGAGCTACGCACCGCTCTCCTACGCCTCTTGGACGACATGACAGCTGGCGGCAACACCGTGCGTTGGACTGATGTTGCTCGCCGACTGAGTGAGGGCGCCAGCATTCCTGTCGAACAGTCCGAATTCAACGACGTGATGAGGGCTCTTGAGGCGGAGAGCGCCATCATGATCACAGGCGAAGGAGCAAGAAGGACCATCCGCAGAGTGACCTCTGTTGCATAGAAATGATGAGTGCACGGGGCTCACTCGCCGTTGAATGATATACCATGTAGATGAGTTGATGAGGGTTACTAGGATCAAAGGTTGTACGATGATAAACCTCCTGGCTGGGTCAGGCGTTGGGCATATTTGTGGGTGATAGATAGACGTGGACATGTTTAATTTGATTAATGCTGTGTATGGTCAATCTACGAGCCTTGAAACCTGTGCCGGGGTGCTAATGTCCGGTCTGAGCCCTTTCTTGACTTCAGTAGCAACGTGCAGAGCATCTCTTAGAGTGTCGATCAAGTCTTGTTCATTTTCCAGACCAGCCGAGATACGCACGCTTGCTTCCCTGACTCCTAGTTCATGCATATACGCCTTCTCGTCGGGTTTCTTACCAAAGACGACCATGTTGTACGCAAACATGATCGTGACATGTCCGCCAAGATGAGGGCTCGGATAGAAGCCTGCCCTGTCGTAGAACGCTGTTGCAGCTTCAACAGTCGAGAATTCAACTGTGAGGAGACAGCCATATCCAGGCTCTGGCAGTTCTGGCGTTGCTCGCCTTAGAATTGCATCGTAGTTTGACTTGCTGCCAAGTAGACTAGGATATTGCACATTGACCACAGGAGAGTCTGGGTCCAAGCTGGCTCTGCTGAGAAAATTGGCCATGGCGAGAGCGTTCCGGTTCAGAATCTTGGTACGTTCAAGGAGGTCCTTTGAATTGGAGAGCAAGACTTTGGCATCGGAAGCAAAGAGCTCATTATGATGAGACTCTTTGAAGAGAGCCCGAAGGTTATGATAATGGGGAGAAGTGGGATTTAGGACGGTGGAACCGCCCATGACATTGGCATAGCCACTGAAGGACTTGGTGAGAGATGAAAGGAGGACGTCTGAGCTGGATAGGACGTCTACATTGGCGAAACCACTGATTGTGTCGTCGATGATGAGAAAGAATCCATACTCTTCGGACTATTGAATGTCAGCAAGTCCACCCGCAGTAGCAGTAAGGGCAGGGCAATATGAGATCCGCTTACTAGTTCCTTCAAATGTTTCGTATCAACAGTTTCCAAGGTTGGATTTCCGGGAACCTCCACAAATGCATGGCTCACAGGTCTTCCCTCTTCCTTCTCATGCTTTAGCCAATCCTCAAAGGCTGAAAGACCTTGCTTATCAATCTTTCCGAAATGCTTCAATCCTTGCGGGCATTCTTCTATAAGATGGTGGTATGTGTTGTGGAAGACGATGCCCAGCACGACGATAGTGCCAGGTCGATGCTTTGCCAACAGAGAGCTGGAGTGGAAGATAGCAGCCATGCCCGTCGGGTACAGAAACACATCGCTTGGTGTACACTTGACCTTGTTTGCATCAACCGGTGCACGGTGGAGAAGGTCGACGATCCTCGCCCGGAGATCACCATGGGCTTCGCTCTCGGGAGTCCAAGTTGGAGATGGGATAGGGCCCTTTTCAGCATCAAAGGGAACTTCCTTGATAGTGTCTATGCTTTTGAGAAGATCCTCAGCTCCACGAATAGAGACTCCGAGTCCTGGATTCTGCCAAGTGAGCATGGCAGCTGGCATGGCCGTTGGACTAACGAGAATAATATATACTCTATGGCCTGTTATATCAACGCACTTGAGAGTGGCGTCTTGGACTGTCAAGCGTTTGTCTCCACGGTTCTCGTGGGTGATATGATGAAGAGTATATGGCCATACCGCAGGGTTAAGATAAACCAACGCAGCCTTGTCGGTATGGCCAAGACGTTTTGCAATCTCATGCCCAAGCTAAAGCCAGCGTCATCAGTACATTATTCTCAAACCTATATGGACTTACTTGAGCAGAATAGTGCGTGGGCATGAAGCGAGGATATATGTGAACAAGCTTCTTCATAGGAGCAGGATCGCCTTCTCGAATGGCCCTCGCCACATCCCATCCTGGAAGATTAGTGATAACACTGTAGGGAGTTTGGGGGGGAGGTGCATGTCCAACTTCGGACTGGGTCTTCAGTATGACCATGATATATAAGTGAATTAGTCAGGTCCAGAGCAGTGAGTAGAGCTGTGTGATACAGTTCGAGAAACACCATCGTGTCCAAGTTGACCACCAAAGTCTTTAAATACCTCCTGTATCGCGGACTAGTGCACCAATCCTTCGAATCTTTATGGATTTAGTCGCTTCCGTGTCCAGTGGCCTCGACCTGCTCGCTAATCATGCACTAGTTAGTTACACGAAAGTGACCTTCACAGTAAAGCTACCAGGTTGGGCTAGTTAGTGCCACTTTACTCACAGAGACCGTGGCCTAGAATCAGATATAACCTTGGAGGTTGGCAGCCTTGGCGTTGATACTATGCGTATCGCCAATCATGGATACCAACTATCATATGATGGGCTATAAGCTATGAGCTACAGTGGCGGCTACTAGTGGGAATGAGGCTACGCAACTCCGTACTGCCGCGGAGGGAGCAGAGGGTCATGGACTCAAATTCTTGGGGTCATCATGCTATCGATGAAATGGAAGTTGAAGGGATTGCAAAGAGGATTGGTGAAGGTGGCTGACTTGTTGAGATTATCAAGACCATCCTCAACACATGACAGAAATCCACCAAGACTGATGAGAGTCAATCGTCAACTAGTGACGAATACCGCCCCTTCTGTATGCTTTTTAACTTTGCCGGACTCACTAACGTATTACTCAACTTTCTAAACTAGCCACTTAACCTATCACTTCCAACTCTTCAACTGAGGAACTCATATTACACAAAAGGGAACCGAGTCAAGCCTTACACAACACTCCCATCAAGACTGTATCTCAAACACCGCTACAGAGATGCATGCAACAAAGCCTACCAAGACCAAGACCAAGACTCCCTGTCCCTACCAGATGCCTCTCTCTTTACCCTCGAACCCAAAGTTCGCAGCTACGCCTACGAACAGAGCTATGCAGAGAATACTTGGCCCCCAACGATCGTAGAACCCAATGGCCTTACGTTCTCGGATGCCTTTACTTCGGTGGAGATACGTAAACACAGAGTATGCGAGGCTTGCAACAGCCAGTACAGTAAAGAGGCCAGAAATCCAGAAATGGGTAGGTGTGGGATGGCTACCGAAGTTGAGTAGCGTGACAGCAATTGTGCCGATATATATAGAAAACTCGAGCTATCGAACGAAGCGTATTAGTAAATGAACACCAACTTTAAAGTCAAAGTACTCACCCATCCCAAGAATGTTCTTTCAGCCGCAAAATAGACCTTGGGCTCCACGCGTACAGGCACATAGATCTTCTTGCCGGGGGGTGCCTTGAACTTCTTAGTCTGGATAGGATCGTGCCCAAACAAGGCTTGCAGCCGGTCACTGCGTTCAACCTGCGTGCTTCTAGGCGCAGGAATAGCAAGCTTGAGCGCAGAAATCACATTTTTCCCAAAATGCTGTCTGACATGTCGAGTCTTGGCAGAAAGCAAAGCCGAGTAGTAGCGCCATCCTCCACTTCTCTTGGCTTGCGCCAGCTCGTATCTTTCATCATACTCGTCATCGGAGTTGTAAATCGCATAGTCTTCATCGGCCGCAGGAAGGTCTGTCATCTGGCCCTCCATGTCAATAGGAGGGAGCTCACGGAGACCACGAGCGCCCTGTGCGCTCGACTCGCCGTTAGTGCCATTGCGGCCAGAAGCCTGCAATTCCTCATCATCCGAGTCAAGCTCTTCGTCGTCATCAGATGTATTTGTAGTACCTGACAACCCGGGCCGTCGAATACCAAAGTCATGAGTAACGGGTTTGCGAATGTCTACGTCCATCTGAGGCATCCAGAAAGGCAGGAGGTTGATTCTATCAGGAAACAATGTCGCCGTACCGTGGATGAACTTCGAGAACTTGGGCACGGCCTCCACCAGGTGAGATGAGATAAGCTGGCGAACCCACTCAGGTGGTTTCTGACCGGACTGCGTCTGGAGCTTGACCTCCAGGACGGCATAAGGGAACCGCTCAATGTCTTCAGCAGGTAATTGCGAAAAGGGCCAGTCAACACCGATATCCATGCGGCGCCAGTTGTCTCCAGAGCGGACACGGCCATCAAGATTGTCCTCCCGTACCATTGTGAGCTCCGTATCCAGCGAAATTCGGACACGGGCATCAGCGGGGAGCTGGAACGCAGTGCGGTTATAGAAAGATCGGCATACGGGCTTGTAGCCCTTTTTAATGACCGAGTATTGGATCTCAGAGGCCAATCGCTCGTCCTCAGCAATGGCTTTCTCAGACTTCTTGCCCTCTTTGCGTGCCTTCTCAAAGATGGCGGCTGGAAGCAGTTCTCCCTTCATGTACGCGTTGACATTCTTCTCCTTCATGGCAAATCGAGCCTTGACAGACTTCTCACCCGTCCAATCTTCACGGTGAGTCTTGCGCTCGACGAAGATCGTCTCTGTCTTCATGCCTCCATACCATCGAAGTCGAATCGCCTCGGCACCTTCAGTTTTCTTCAGTCGACCTTCGTACAAGTCCCAGGTATCGGGATTGTCGTAGTAAATCGATGTGATGGCAGAATCTTCCGGGTCGAAGTCCTTGTTGGCATTGAAGACGAGAACAGGCAAGTGCTTCAGGATAATGAGCTTCAGTTCCGTCACGTTGTCAGGGTGCACCCAGTATTTAGTCGTTTGTCGGATGAAGTTGGCCTGGCCTCCACCCGCAGCACTGTCACCCTTGACGGGATTTCCGCGAGTTCGGACGAGGTCGTAGAGCTTGGACAGCTTGATGACGGCGGCGTCGTAGTTTTCCTTGTAAAAGGGCTTGGCTTTGAGTCGGCTATCGAAAACGGGCTTTAGGTGCCATCCGGTCGTTTTCTGGAACTCTCGTTAGGCAACGGGTACGTGGTTTCCAATGGGTTGGGTCTTACATCGTGCTTCTTAATGATCTTGTAAAACCCGGTGTAGTTGAGCTGCACAAATTTGGCAAGGTCGTGGACATCGGCTATAATGTCGCTGAGGTCCTCTTCGAGAAGCATGAACTCTTCCTCGCTAGGGCCATTCTCGCCAAGTCCACGCTCATTCAGGCGATTAACCACATCCTTGACTTCGCGTTCGCTCACAGCAATTCGACGGGAAATCTCCATAGCCTTGACCTTCTGCTTGGTGTGAACCTTGTCGAGCTCTAACTCGAGCCTTTCGACGAAGCGCGTCTCGTCATCCTCAGTCCATTCTGGACCCTTGCCGGCCTTCAAAGGGCCGGTAGGTCCCTTGAGCTCATTTTTCAAACCATCGTAATCGATATAATACCATTGATACTCCTGGATAACGCTGGAGCGTAACTGCTCTCCGAACTTCATGACGACGACGCCGGGTCGGACAGAAAGATTTTTGCCGTCGCGGGTGCTGAGCCAGGTTCTGGAACGTGTCTTGAGGTCTTGAACGATCAGCATGTGCGCACTGAAGAAGCTGGATACGACATCCAAGGAATTGAGCTCTGATAGCAAAGGCTGATGATGGATGACGAGATATGGGACGTTTGACCACGAGGCAGCCGAAGAATTCAATCGACGAATGCTGATGGTACAGGTCTTTTGCTGGCTTACCTGGTGACGATAATAAGAGAAGAGGAGGGCGAGAGAGACAATGTTTTTGGTGTCGCCGAAAGTTACGAGATGACCGAGGCGTAACAAAACAGGTCAGGTCAGGGCTTCCGAGTCGGCAGGTACGGACGAACTATTTTAACGAATATGCAAGGTAACCGTGGCACTGTAAGTCAATTACAGTGCGGCAGGTACGAGAAAAGTTTCCAGGTTTCCTCGCCTTGCTTGGCCTGATCTGAACTCTTTTGTCGCTTCGCTTTGTCTTGTTATCGTTGGCGTCGAGCAACTGACTTTAGGTCGAGCGTTAGGTGGAGCAACAGGCCGACATTGGTCTAGTTGGCGTTGTCACGGTCGAGAGCTCTGTTCGAGACAAGCTCTGAACCTGAGACGATTGGCGAATCATGTTAGTGGCTACAGGAACGTGCACGTCACTGAAGGAAACTTAATGGCGACGGGAGGCTAGGGAGGGACAGGGGAGTCCGACGAGAAAAACTGGTGCTGCTGAAGCGAGGGGTATCGAATCCGACACCGAGCCTCAACATATTTCTCCACCTTGTGTTACTGCTGAATCGATCCACTCTCGCAATTGGGCAGTGGGGGATTGTAGTGCAATGCCGGTAACCTGCATTTACACGTGCGTGGAATATGTTTTCTGACAAGCTTAGGTGCCGACGGGCTCAATTGTCGAATAGGACAAGGTCAACTCACTTGTTAGGTACTGTAGTCCATGCACTTTCAGCTTCCATGTAAAATGACGCTGGCGCATGCCTAAATTACCTAACTTAGTACCTACCTAAGGTACGTTGCACAGCACCTATGGTGAGAAGCCCCCAAACAATGGAACTTAGCTTAGTTACTGTACTCCGTAGGTATGGAAGAACGGCCGCGGCGGACCTGGCTAGCCTGGAGTAAGACATAGGTAGTAAAAAATCATAAAAAATGTAAATGGTTTGGATCACACACATTCCGTAGGTGCCTATACTTTCAAGTTGCGAGTGAATGTTTATACCTCTGCACGTTGATCACTTTGATAATATCATTATTAGTAACTGATATAGAGATACCAGTATGAGACACTTCATAACAAGCAAAGACCCAGCTATAGCTAATGGGAGATATATCATGTTTTCTTTGCACTATCCAGGAGGCCCCAATTTTTTGTGGTCAGGATGCTTCATCATCGAACTCCAGACTTGTATAGATCCAACCCTAGCACAAACTTGGCCTTGATTCTTTTCTACAGCCTCAACTCGAAAAATCGGCCTCAACGTTACTATATGCGTAGATAAACAGGTACACTCGTTGCTCAACCCCTGTAGCTCGGGTATTGCCCACTCATCTCCAAACTCCCGTGCCTCTCGACCCCGCAACACAGTTTTTATTTCGTGCCCCTCATCATGGCTCCCAAAATCGATGATTCTATGCCGGCGCGCATATCCTCCGATTGCCCAGACGACATTCGGGAAGTCTTGTACCATGCCTGGGGCCATGATAGAAGTGGCCTACAGAAACTGCTAAAAACCACCGGCAAAGCAAATGCTCAGGACCCCAAGACTGGGGAGACACCCTTACATGCAGCTATCCGTGCCTGCGGGCCTGCTTCTGGGGACGATAAGGACCAGGAAGAGGATGGCTCCGTTGAAGAGGCTAAAGAGATAGTTCACGACCTCTTCTTGAGAGGTGCGATCTGGAACGATGTCGATAGCAACAATGAGACACCAGGGTGCCTTGCCCTTAGACTTGGCCGCAAGCCTCTATACAACCTTTGTGTAGAGGCTGGAGTGCGAGCTGAACTCCTGTTCGCTCTTATGGGGGATTATGAAGCACTATCATCTGGTTCAGATGACGGTGACGAAGAGATGGAAGCTGAGCAAGATGGCGAAGAGGCTCCTCAACTGGTATCCGCTGAAGACACCGCCCCTCATCCAGAAGAACCCAAGTTCATTCCCCCCGATGCTCAAGAGAAGCAAGTCACAAGTGAGGAATATCTAAATTCGAAACTTGTATATGATGATGCCAAGCTCGTCGACTCCGACCTCAACGGTGTCATGATGGCATGGGAGACCGATATCATGCGCCGGTCGGTTGCTGCTCTGATTCCCGACTCAGCCCCTGGCAAACGTATCCTGAACATTGGTTTCGGCATGGGTATCGTCGATGGTATGTTCGCTGATTTGAAGCCCTCACGCCATCACATCATCGAGGCACACCCAAGCGTTCTTGAGCACCTCTCCAAGGATGAATCCAAATTTGGCCCTAGTTGGGAGAAGAGCGGCCCTGAAGAGGGCGCCTTTAAGGTGCACAAGGGCAAGTGGCAAGATATCGTGCCAAAACTACTGGAAGATGGTGAGGTTTATGATGCCATTTACTTCGACACCTTTGGCGAAGACTACTCTCAGCTACGTCACTTCTTCTCTGAGTGCATCATTGGCATCATGGACCAGGATGGAAAGTTTAGCTTTTTCAATGGCCTTGGTGCTGACAGAAAGATCTGTTACGACGTATACACCAAGGTGGTCGAGATGCAGTGCGCCGATGCAGGGCTCGATGTCGAGTGGGAGGAGAGTGATGTGGACATGTCTGGCCTAGAAAAGGCTGGTGAGGGAGAGTGGGAGGGTGTACGGAGACGATACTGGACCCTAGACAGTAAGATACACCCATGTATTTTACATCACTATCAAGCTAACTTCGTTTCGCAGAATACCGGCTGCCTATTTGCACATTCATGGGCTAGACGAATGTATCAATCAAAAAGATTACAGGCGTGTCGGTGGCACAAGCTTCTTGATAGTCTTTAAGAAACCCTTCGTCTCTATTCATGCTTTCGTTTTCAAGTCCTCGTCTATCTTCGTTTTCTGTCCAATCCTAATATAACCTTTGATACACATCACCCGCCTTTCATCATTCGATCCCTGCTCATGCTTATTTGAAGTTCTCGGGATGAAGGATACCTGCCATGTTGCCCTCATTGATTCGCTTGAGGGTCAGGGCGGCAATCAGGGCGGCGCCGACACCACTGCCATCCTCAGCAGTAAGAACCTCAATAGGGTCCTCGGCCTTCTTGTCGGTCTTCTCAGGCCAGTCGAGAATCTCTCGCAGGGCCTGAGCTCCTCGCTCCTTGAAGTAGGGGTACTTGTTGAACACAGAGCCATCAGCACCGACGTGGCAAGATTCGTATCCCTTCTTCTTGCAGATAGCAGCGATACCACAAGCCGAAAGGCGAGCAGCACGTGTGCCGATGAGCTCGGCGGTCCTTCGAACGAGCTCCAGTTCGGGGCGTGTAGGCTTTAGGTTCAGCTTCTTGCCGAAGAGATCATACGTCTCAGTAAGGTTCTCCCAGGGGTCTCTAAAGCAGAAAATTAGCTGTGTGCGTAAACCTAGCAAAAGAAGGAAAATCGTACTCTTCAATAGCAGACAGGAAGGAAGCATCAAGGGAGTAAGGTTTGCGTAGCAGAGCGATATCTTGGTTCTCGAAGATATGGATGGCTTTGTTATCGTGAAGGTCAACAAGGATGAGCCGGAAAATCTCGCCAAGGTAGAGACCAGCAATCATCTTTTCGAAGGCCTGTTGTCCTGGGCGAGGAGACTCCTTATCGATAGTCACATCGTAGGCAGTTCGGGGAAGGACTTTATGCTCGTTATCAAAAGCTCCCCACTCGCAGTTGATAGCCATGGGCAGATCGGCAGGCAAATTCAGGTCGGCAATCTTAGGAATGGAACCACAGTCTTCCATGTAAGCAGCATTGCAGCCAGTACCAAAGATGCAGCCGATCTTCATAGCGGTATCGGTATAGGCTGAAGCGATCAATGTGCCAGTAGTATCATTAATGATAGCCGCAAGCTTGATGGGGACGCCCTATTCGCATGATCAGCAGCGATTCTTTGGGATATTAGAGCGATGTTCAGCGTACGCGAGCCTTCAGGGCCTCCTCGAACATGGGCACGATGTTCTTGCCCTCCACACCCTCAATGTCGAAGCCCTTGGTCCATCGCTGCAGGATACCCTCATCGATGTAGTTCTGGGTGGCAGGATATGAGAATGTGAAACCCAGAGGAATTTTCTCCAGCTTGCTACAGTCCCCGTGGTGAGTCTCGAGGAACTGGTAAAGACACTCGGCAATGTATTCCCAAAGCTCCTCAGATGTACCAGACTTGAGCTCCTCGGGCATGCGGTACTTGGACTGGAGGATATCGAACTCGGATTTCTCTTCGGTCAGGGTGATTTGGCAGACTCGCAGGTTTGTTCCGCCCATGTCCAGGGCCAGGTAAGTTCCGGTTTCATAGCCATCGGGGTATGACATGACCCAGGTAGGGTTCATAGGCTATGGGCTTGGTTAGAAGCAGGATTGGAGGTGTCTGTTTCGAACTCACGATGCTACCCCCCTCAACACTGAGGCCTATTGAGAGTCAGATAGTCGTCCCTGCAGTCGACAGAACAGCAGGGCTCACCTTTGGCCAATTCGGAGACAAAATGGTCGGTAATCTCCTTGAGCTTAGCGGGCTCTACCGTGAAGAGCTTCTCGAGCTTGTGAATCTCATCGGCGAGATCCTTAGGGACATCGGCCATTGATCCTGACATGATTAATCGTTAGCAACGAAGATTTGACCAGGCTGATGTTATTTTTGCTTGGAAGCAGTTGGAAAAACAAGAGGCTCTGAAGAGAGAAAGGTTGACAGAAGGGTAGCGCATTTTGACTTCAGTGCTGCATGGTCACTGAACAAGCACTGCATCTACACTCTAACAGTAGGACAGTGATTGCCAGCTGGCAAACCCAATAGAATTCAGTAGCCACGAAGTACAAGCTCACGTAATACACCTTATCTGCAAATTCGTTGTCCCCCAAAACTTGAGGTCGTAGTCGCATACACAGTCGATCATCATTGTTATCGCCGATTCTTGGCCAAGCTCAAAGAGCCAGTGGGGATTGCTCTCGATCTCGCACGACGGCTTTCTCTAACTTTCGTGGCTCTAGATGACGACTTCGTCTTGTCTCCAAGGTTCGCCACCAGGAATGTTGCAAAGGATGGAGAAACATCGTCATTGCAGCGCATTTTTGCTGGTTCTGCCCTCCTGAGCAAGCTTCCTCTTCTTAGACAAGCAACAACTCGTGGCCAGCAGCAATTGATGCTCCCAAATAACGAATGATAGAGTTTCTTGGTCGCGGGGGGCGTCATAACATAACAAGTGACAGCATTTGAGTATACGTACCCTTTCGGGAGGGAGGACGTCGAGGACCAAGACCAACCATTTTGATGAGCGAGGTTTGACTTTTGGCGGGGTTCGGATTTGGCGGGGTAGTGTCTTGTTGCAGCTTCGTAGCGCGTAGGTCACCGTGGGAACTTTTGTAGGGAAAGACGTATTCACGAAAGGAAAAGAAACACGATTTAGAATTTAGAATAGATTGGAGTATGAGGTGGATGGTGTAGGTAGGGGGATACAGGGTTTTTAAAGCAGCCCAGATATGGATAGGATGGGATGGGATGGAAGGGAGGTGGAGTAGAAAGCACCTTACGTAGGTAAGGTAGGTGCTAGCAGGTCCTGTCGGGACTGGACTGAAGTAAATTGAGGTGAGTCGAGGTCAGGACAGGCCCGTTGAGCGGGAGATTTGCAGGGAATTGACTTATTAGGTGTCTTCTCATGTCATCAATCGGCCAGAAGCCAAGTACATCTACCTGCAAATAAAGGTTGACATGTACTTTATCTTATATCTTGTGACCAATTGGTAACAGCCAGATCGTCCCAGGTCTCCGCCGTCTTGACCCTCAACAGGTACCTATGGTTCCTTAGTACCTACATAGAAGTATGTGTCCAAGATATAGGTGGTATGTAGGCCTGCACCTGGTTTCTACTGAACACTCGTGTCTGCTCCCCTTGACTAAGGTACTTAGGCAGCTGAGCCACCTCTGTACCTTTCGTAGGTTGCTCGATTGACCGCTTCGTTGCAAAAGGAAGTAAGAAGACAAGAGACGTCTCTCCTCAACAATGATACTAGCCAGAACAAGAACTCAGGCACCTCACGCTTAGACATTCGTGGTCTGAGATGCGTGTGGGTTGAGGTGTCTCTTCTCCTCAATTCCAACTGGAGCCTATCTTGTCGGGCCGTTGATGGAGGGGGCCATTGGTATTTATTAGTGGTTACTCTGACTGAAAGTCACACAACACATCAGAGTTCCCAATCGCGTTTCTTCAGTTGCATCTCTTGATTAATGCCGTCTCTTCGAAGTCACAATTAGGATGAAATTCATGATACCCCGACTGGGCACATGTTTCACTGCTCTCGGCCTTCATAAGCTGGTAGGCTGGGGAGCATGGGGGTCGGCCGCGTCCACTCTGGCAGTTCTGGGCAGTTGAAACTCCAGCTTGGTAACATGATGTCAGGTCCCAGTAAGCCACCTTCGTGGGGGGATCCTCCAAGGCTACTTTAGGTACTTGGTTCTTCTGCAGTTCAGGTATCTCTCACCTCATCAGGATGTGGGGTGCTTGTGCTATAAGGTAAGGTACTAGGTAGGTTAGCTAGGGGAGGAAATAAAACTTGGGACCTTAAACCTAACTGATAAAAAGACTTAGGTAACTTAGTATGAGTTTAGGGTGAGTTTAGGATACCTTTTGTAGAGTTTATTTTGTTACCTTAAAGCTAGGTCTTGTGTTTTCTTGCTCCTACAGGGTTCCGTGGGTCAACCTGGAACGCACCTTAGTTACCTATCGGGGGTCCGGGTCCGGCACTACGATTCTCCCGAGCTGCGATCTAGCCACGTTTTCATTGGTTAGACAAGCTAGCTACGGAACCTAGGTACCCTGAAGCTTCTGCTGACGCGCCAAATGGGCAACGTATGCTTTTTGGGGAGCTGCCCTGTCTCAGGAGGGTCTAGAAGTTGAGGTGTCGAGAGAGTTGCGAGCTTGCATTTATCAAACTTTGACCACAATTACCTTGCGGTACACGGCCACAACAAATTTTCAGTCTTGACAGCTTTGGATCTCTCAATAGATGAGTGTATCCCTATCTTAAGCCGTCATCATGAAGCCTTTCGCCATCACCACGGCGCTCTTTAGCTTCATATCCGTCGCACTCGCTGGCGCAACTACAGACTCCAAGACATCAAAGGTCATCCTGTCCGTCGACTTTAAGCCTCCACAGGTTTTCAAGAACGCCAATTTGGTGCACGTCATCTCTCTCGAGAAGACCTACGTAAAGGAACAGATCAATGTCCTCGTCGAGAACGTTGCAAAGGAGCCGCAGACAGAATACTATGTGCCATTTACTGCCGAACAGCTTCCTCGTATAGGAGGTTTCGAGGTTAAGGATCGTAAGGATGCGAACGCCGGACCGTTCGCGGCCGAGGCTGTCGAGTACGATCCTGTCAGGTATGTGTCTTCTAGCCGGGCTATGTTGCAGTTCAAGACTAATGGTGCGATATAGTGATGTTCAGTACTATCGTATCCGACTGCCCACGCCGCTCAAGCCTGGTGCCCAACAAACACTCGGAATCACCTACTATTACCTGAAAGCCTACACTCCTCTCCCCGCGGCCGTTTCCCAGGACGATGACCAATACCTGAGCTTCAACTTTTCCGTTTATGCACCATCTGCCTATATCACGAAGAAGCAGAAGACTGAGCTTAAGGCTGCTTCGGCCGATGTCCCCGATTATACAAAGCTTCCAGGCAGCGGCGAGGTCAAGGAGTTTCCTGTAAAGCAGGGCACCAAGCTCATCTATGGTCCCTTTGATGAAAAGCCCGCCGGTGCTGTCTCTCCTGCCAACGTTCGCTTTCAGTTTACCAAACCGGTTATTCATGTCAAGGAGCTCGACCGTTTGATTGAAGTCAGCCACTGGGGCGGCAACATCGCCTTCGAGGAGCACTACGAGATGTATCACGGCGGCGCTAACCTTTCTGACAACTTCGACCGAATCAAATATTCTCAGCATTCGTTGTACCGTCAGCATGGGGTTGCAGGAGTTCGTCCTTCGCATTACCTCGACCAATTGCGAATTCCTCTTCCGGGCGGAAGCGTGGACGCCTACTATACAGATGTGATCGGCAACGTCACAACGTCTACTTGGCGAACCGACAACCGAGACGCTCTTCTTGTTCTGAAGCCGAGATACCCTCTTTTTGGTGGATGGAGGTACCCTTTCACTATTGGATGGAACTCCGATGCTTCTAACTTCCTGCGAAAGACCGCCACTGGTAGTTTCGTTCTCCGAATTCCTTTCATCGAAGGCCCCAAGCAGCCAGAAGGCGTTGAATATGAGCACATCAACGTCAATGTTCTCCTTCCAGAAGGCGCCGAGTAAGCCGACAGTCCAAGCACTATCTGTGCGTTTGCTAACTTTGATACAGGAACGTCAAGTTCCACACCAACATTCCCGAATCGTCGATTGTATCTACCTCGGTTGATTTGACCAGAACCTACCTCGATACTGTCGGCAGAACAGCAGTCAGCATCAAGGCACGAAACCTGGTCGACGAGTTCCGAGACCGCCAACTCATCATCTCTTACGATGCGCCTCTCTCGAGCGCTCTTCGAAAACCTTTGGTCATCTTTGCCAGTGCCATGGTGGTATTTGTCACTACCTGGGCATTGGGCCAGGTGCAGGTGGGATTTAAGCCCAAGAAATAAAGGCTTTGATAGAAAAGGAATGCGTCTTTTGATTGAGGGGTCTTCGCCTTCACATGATGAGGAGTCTGGAAGCAGCTGCTGGGAAAGATGTAAAAGTGTAAAATAGAGGGACCATATTAGTAAATGGGATTAGGTTTCCAGTTTGCAAGACGCAAGAAACATCAGATGACAGTCAAATACTCGCTTGACTTTGGTCATGTTCTGACAAAGACAGCAAAGCCACCACCAAGAGACAGGGTCCAAGCCATTATCCGCGAGGCGGGCAATTCCGTAAGCTAGCTAGGCCCAGCCTCTTTTGATAGCCTCTCGTACAGACTTTGCCAGGTTCTAACACGGACTTGGTACTACGCCAAGTGCGTGTGGAGGGACTGTGTCTCCCAGTTGAGCCTGAGATGGGTGGGCGAGACAGACTCCGAATGGCCACCCTGGCTGAGGGCCCTCTCCTTGTCTGAGCCAGGTTCTGACAGCATGGGTGAGTCAAAAGAAACCGGGCAAAGGAAATCAGGGCAGTGGTATAAGATTGAACATGAGAGCCCTCCTCAAAGCCTCACACATTCTTTTGCATTTATAATTTAACATCCAATATCTCAAGTTGAGGCTGATCAATCAGGGTCTCACTTTACAGTCGCTTCAACGATCTCGTTCGACTAATCCTGTCCTATCACAGCTGCGACCAGTCTCACCCTCGCCGAACAAGCCCTCAAACAACCACCAGGATGTGTTTCGGCAGTGAACCCAAGCCTAGGACCAAGTACTACTATCACGAAGAGATTACACCTTCTAGGCGATACACAGGCCATCATCACCATCACCACCATCACCATCATCACTCACGCTCTCCCCGAGCAAGCTACACCAGTGTCTCTAGACGGTCCTACAGCCACAGCCCACGAAACAGTGGCACTGTTGTCTATGAGCGCTATTGATCGTCTGGAGGCACCAATGCTGAATTGTGGGTGTAATTAGAGGCGATGACGTTGTGCAGAGCATGCGGTACTTGGCGGGCTGCGTTTAGCGGCATTGGCAATGTGTTTAATCATTTGATGAGGAACGTATGACTATTTGGGCAAGGTATTGGGGGAAACTGTCTGTTTAAAGATATTGGACACAGGGTGGGCGTTATTCATGCACAGGAACAGGCGACATAGCGCAATTCAATACAATAAGATGGAGTTTCTTTTCCATTGGCTTTGGCTCAATGGGCTGTTGATCATAAGCTGTGGCAGTAGAGGAAGGTCAACTTAAGGATCTCAAGATGCTATTTGACCAATGTCCCTTACATGAAAGGCTGAGCCTTGTACTTCTTTCCCGGGAGCCACGGAACTTTTTTGTCATTTGGAGCTCTTTGGAAAGCCTGTTGACGTATCGTCTGGGCGGGGTGCGGAGTGTCCCGCAAAGCTGGATCGTCGCTAGAAGAGCTCATGACATCACACTGCATTCCGCCACCGAACATACAAAGGCTCTCTAAGACAGATACGGTACAGCGAGTTACTCCAAATGTGAGCGTAGGTGCAGCTGAAAGCATGTACTTGTGCTACCGAAAGCAGGGCAGATCCAAGATGGGTTGGTGTGTGTCGTCAACGTCAGTTCAACAGGCCCTTATGCTTGCTTAAAGCCTGCACAACCCCTGCCTTTGTATAGACAGCTTTGACATCTGGAGACCTCTTACATCCATCCCCCTTGTAACAAACCTGACCCGGACCCAGACGATTTGCACTGATTTACATTTACTACCCAAAGCGGCTCTGCAGCTGAATTCTCGAATCGCCTTATTCCACCGTAAGCTGTCACCTGTTCCATTGTGTGAGGAGGTGTTGGGCCTTGTCTGCTCCATAGGAGGGAGCGGGGAAGGCAAGAATGTTCTGTGATATCGAAGCTGACTATATGGAAGAAGGTGCATTCTGGTTGAGTCGCAGATTCCTACTCTTGAGCGATACCTGAAGGATTCGCCTGCCTACCTTGGCTCTCTAGGTAGTTATCCTTCCTCAAGCCTTCATCATGTAAGCCCCCGTTGGAATCTTCAGCAATTGTCAAAATTCATATGTCGTCGCGCCTCAACCAACCGTACTGTATATCAAAATACAATGTCTCGCTTCAGTTTCGACACCTCTTCTTCACGCCATGAATCACTAGATTCGGAAAGTCCGATTGACATGAAGCCCTTTTCTAGGAATCGCGCACTCTCCATTCGATCCAACAAACCCAAGGGCAGCTCTGGCGCTGGTGCCGGAGCCAAGCGCCCAGGTTTCTCCTTCAACTCACTCCGCGGCCAGGTTCAACCTGAGCTGTCCCGTAAGCTATTCCGCCTCATCAAATCGGAGAACAACCTCATCACCGCCCATGAGACCGCCGGCCGTGAGCGGGTTTCCATTGCAACTCAGTTATCTGAATGGGGTGAGCACACCGGAGATGAGAGTATTAGTGATATTTCAGATAAAGTGGGAGTTATCCTGAGTGAAATGGGCGAGCAAGAGGACGCATATGCTCATGCTCTTGACGATTCTCGCGCCGAACTCAAGGCCATTCGAAACACTGAGAAGAGCGTGCAGCCCAGCCGCGAAAAAAAGGACAAGATTGCCGACGAGATCCAGAAGTTGAAGCTAAAGGAGCCTGGCAGCACAAGACTGCCTGTCCTCGAGCAGGAATTGGTGAGGGCTGAGGCTGAGAACCTGGTAGCGGAGGCCCAATTGACCAACACCGTGAGTTGTGACTAGCACCGCTTCATCAACCTTTTGAGCAGGGCTGACCTTCCATCTAGACCCGACAAAAGCTCAAGGAAGCCTATGTTGCCGAGTTCGCTGCAACCATCGAGCGTGCCGAAAAGCAGATCATGCTAGCCAAACATGGCCGCCGTCTGTTGGAGCTTCTCGACGATTCGCCTGTGGTTCCTGGCGATACACGAGTGCCTTATGAACACTCGTCCCTGGCACGCCAAATCCTCAACGATGCTGAGGATGACCTTCGAGAGTGGCGACCCGAGGCCGAGGGCTTTTCTACTCCAGTCCAAAACCAATCGCCAACCCTTGAGGGAAAGGGAAAGGAGCCTCTGGCTTCGGAAGACAATTTGTCTCCTGTCCAGTCTGAGGCAGCCACAGTTGAATCCGCCACTTCTCCTTTGGAGCAACGGGGCACCAAGTCCTCTGTCTATGCTGAGGTCGCTGGCTAAGTGGGCAATTACAGGGTAGTTAACAAGGGTGCCGATTCAGGTATTGTCTTTTATTTCGACAAGTTTCGTTTTCTTGAGCAGGCGAGAAGGTTCACTTGCTGTTATCGCAGTCTGTCTGGGCGTGCCGAGGGATTAGCTCCTAAGTTTAATAAGTCTGGGGTACCGAGAGGCTTTTGTGTGAGTGCTGTCTGTTTATTTCCTTTGAGTGTTGCTTCGTTAGTCTCGTTAGTTGAATGAGAATAGGGGTGCCTATCAAAAGTGTAATAAAATGGTGTCATGTTGAGGTTCGTAGTGTATGTTGCACCTTGGGTGCAAGAACGACGATGAACCGGCTCGTGGCGCAAACTTCGGGCTTATTAGGCTCATCTTCAATCCATTGTTGAAACACTCAGCACCAATCGATATGAGGTGATCAGCATCGTGGGTCCTGGTGCTCTGGTTTTTCAGACGGTGTGGATGGATGGGGTCTGCATCTTGGTGTTGCACCTAATAAGAAGACGATTTATTATGTTCCGGTTCCGGAGATGGATGAACTTTCGTGAAAGGCTTGATTGCAGAGTAGAAAGATAATTACATTAATGGTCTTCACAGTAAACATCGTGGATTGACTACTAACGAGAGGGGAGCGAAAGAAGGCTAGAAGGACCTTGAGCCTAGCTAGACATTACTTCATCAATCCGTTTAGCTGCAAGTGTAATGAAATACGTACTACGTAGGTTCATCGGGTCATGACTTGTCTCCGGGCTGTCGGCCGTGTTGCATGGAGATAAGGATCAATTTAGCACAACTGAGACCCATCATGATATCCAGAACCAGTTAGCTTCTGGTTTATATCAACCATCCGAAAACCAACTCCCGTGCCCGCGAAAAGACGACCTCGGTTTCTCTTGAAGCCCTGCGCTACAGCCGACGACCGCGGTGTAAGGCCTAGGCATAAGGTTTCTTCTCACCGTATTACTCTTGATATAACCTCCCAATCTCTTTCCTCTCTCCCTTTTTGCACCCTTCTCCCCGGGGCTGCTCCACTTCAAGCCGCCCCTAAAGACCAGCTTAGTATTGATGTTACAGCCGCAAAGTTCCCGGCTTCTGCTGCTCCAGAGGTCGTTGCGCACTACAGTCACAGGCACCGCAGCCACTGGGACACTGCTGTACAGTCCCTCCGCAGCGCCGTCACTGTCGCCATACCGAGTACCTGGCCGGGCCAATTACATGGCATCGCTGGCAGCACGCAGCCCTGCCGCTGCCGCTGCAGGCCCCGGCGGGAGCAATAGTGTCGTTACCAGTGATGCCCCGCCCCCTCCATCCTCTTCTTATTCTCACTCTGCTGCTACGTCAACCTCCAAAATTTCTTCCCGTCGAACAGCTCAGATTGCTCGACACTTTTCCTCTTCATCCTCACCAACAGGTCCCGTTTCAAAGCAGAAGCCCGACATGGCCTCCAACTACACTGTCCGCAAGGTTGCGGCTCCCAACACCCTCGAGCACCGAGTCTACATCGAGAAGGATGGCCAGCCCGTTTCTCCTTTCCATGATATTCCTCTCTATGCCAACCAGGAGCAGACCATCCTGAACATGGTTGTTGAGATTCCTCGATGGACCAATGCCAAGCTCGAGGTATGTTACTGGTCAACATCAATTGCTGTCTTGTTACCTCCTCGACACGCTTTGCTTTATTTACAGTTGTCGTGTGCTCTATTACCCCTCCCCCCTCCTTGCGCAACCGTTGCTCCAGACCAGCAAAACGAACGCACAATATGAATACTGACAAAACCCTCACTATAGATCTCCAAGGAGGAGCTCCTCAACCCCATCAAGCAGGATATCAAGAAGGGCAAGCTTCGATACGTCCGAAACTGCTTCCCCCACAAGGGTTACCTCTGGAACTACGGTGCCTTCCCCCAAGTATGCTCATTATTTACCCCAATCTGACGTGGTCACCCCTAACTCGATCACCAGACTTGGGAGGACCCCAACTCCGTTCACCCTGAGACCAAGGCTAAGGGTGACAACGACCCTCTCGATGTCTGCGAGATCGGTGAGCTCGTTGGTTATACTGGCCAGGTCAAGCAGGTCAAGGTCCTCGGTGTCATGGCTCTCCTCGACGAGGAGGAGACTGACTGGAAGGTCATCGTCATTGATATCAACGACCCTCTCGCCTCTAAGCTGAACGACGTTGAGGATGTCGAGCGACACCTTCCCGGTCTCCTCCGTGCCACCAACGAGTGGTTCCGTATCTACAAGATTCCCGATGGCAAGCCCGAGAACCAGTTTGCCTTCACTGGCGAGTGCAAGAACAAGAGGTGAGTTCTCAAATTCCGGCTTAGTGAGCCCGAGACTGACAATTTTAAGCTACGCCCTTGACGTCGTCCGCGAGTGTGCTGAGGCCTGGGAGCGTCTCATCACTGGCAAGACCCCTGCTGGCGGTGTCTCCACGTAAGTCTCCAAGCTGTCTTCCTAACACAGTTGATACTAACGTTTGCGTAGCACCAACGTCACTGTCCAGAACTCTCCTTCTCGTGTCTCTCCTGACCAGCTCCCCCCTCTGCCCCCCAACGAGGACGTCCCCGCCGAGAAGATCGATGCTTCCATTGACAAGTGGTTCTTCATCAGCGGTGCCTCTGCTTAAGTGTCCATAGACCAACCATCTTGCATAAAAGGAAGAACTACGGCAGACATGTAGTCTTCACAAAAGTTGAGCACGGAGATACTCAAGAACAATATATAAAAATGATGCCAATTGTCGTAATATTATACAAGACCCTCAATCCCTGCTATGCCATAGGGGTTTGTAAATGTACAGGGTTCGTTCCCTAACGCCGTTTGTGCGGAGTGATACAGTATAGCGGTGTTTTTCACATATTTTAATCAGTCAAGTCGGCTGCCTTTTGCAGTTGACGCGAATGTCGGTCTACTTCCTCCACCAGTCCTTTAATGTTAATCTTTTGGCAGTCGAAGTTGAGCTCCTTGCCATCCTCTGCATCTCGTTAGCCATTGGACCCCTTGGGGACAACTAATAGCCTTCTAGTATTACATACTAAATTTCACTCGTAGGGAGCTGGGCTCTTTTGAAGTTCGGGGTAGGATGGTCGACGTGATTGTTGTTCCATTCGCTCGGGCATTCGGAGGCAGAAATGTGAGAAACAGACGAGCTGGCTTTGCGCAGGCCGAGAAAGGGTTGAATTTGGCCGAAACCTCAGTCATAAATTTGGTGATCATCTTGGCAGCGAGGAAGAGGCTAAGCTCGTGAAATACTCAAGAGAAATTGGCTTTGGCAAGGGAGTCGAACGTAGTCGTTAACACACTCAAGAGCTATAGCCGGGTACCTCAGTTTGGCGATGCTGAAATTTCGAGGTTCGATAACGTCTCGGTACATGCATATATCACCCTAAAGGGGCAGCACTCAGCTAACTGCAACGTCATGATAATGACGGACCACGTTTCGAGATCGACTTGCACATTAGGTATACACTTAACACTTCTTCACCAGCATACTATTACAAACTCAACAAGCTAAAAATGTCTTTCGATGGTCTGCAGGAGCGTTTGACGGCTCTGCAAGAGACGACAACACAGCTCAAAGAGCTTATCGATCGACTCGCAACACTCAAATTCCAACCTGGCTCCGTTCCCCTGACCACCGACGAGGAGAGCAGCGAAAGCGGCGAACTCAGCGCAGAAATCACGAGCACTCTACGGGATGGAGAAGAGGAGCATGAGCTTTTGCAGGAAGAAGTGGAGTTTCTGCGCGTTGCAGAGCATGACAAAGACCGATTGAAAGAGAGTGTCGAAAAGATTGGAAAGGAGCTTGCAAGGTATAGTTTGCACTCAGAGGAAGGTGGTATTTATGTCTAAAATTACTCTAGCTGCCGTCTCTCTTTTCGAAAAGCACGGCTGTCGGCAAAACATAGCCTCGCACAGGCACAAAGACGAGAGCGCGAGATCCTCCTTACATCATTTTCACAACCTACCTCCGAGACCAACTCTCTTTACCCTGACGATGAAAAGACTGCTCGTCCTATACGCCATCAGCAGAACGTTCAGAAGCAGCAATCGAGCCTCACTGAAGAGGATCAACAGAACGTTGGTGCGAGTGCTAATGTGACCAATGCCCTACGACGAACACATGATCTGATCCAGGCGGAGTTGGCTCGCAGCGAGTTTGCACATGAGACTCTGACGGAATCTTCTGCTGCTTTGAAGCAACTGAACGAGTCGTATGGCTCTCTGGACACAATGCTGGCGAGCTCCAAGGACTTATTAGGCACACTGTTGCGCTCGCAGAAAAGCGATACGTGGTACCTCCAGACGACATTTTACATGCTAGCTTGTACACTCGGCTGGCTGTTGTTCAGAAGACTGCTGTATGGACCGATGTGGTGGATTGTTTGGCTACCGCTAAGGTTAATGTTTGGATTGGGAACGTCAGCAGGCAGTGCGGTGATGCACGTGGGTTCGGGGCAGGGCCAGGTGAAGGAGGCTGGACAAGCGAGCAAAGGAGTTCCGGTGGAGGGCTTGCCGGACGATGAATTGCCTACCGTCAAAGTTGACACCGATCAGCAGGCCGAAGTTTTGGAGGAGGTGGATAAGATTGTGAACGTTGTGAAAGAAGCAGATGAGCTGGGGAACATCCCAGAGGGTGATGAAGACAACATTGGCAATCCCAAGAAGAGGATGTGGGAGGAGCCTGGTGTTGTTGAGCAGCAACGCCCTAGAGACGAGTTATAAGTTGGATAATTATTAATTTTGTAACAACAACGTCCCGAACATGTTAAAGCATTTTCTTCATAACTATGAAGCGAGTCTTGTCAGTAATTTGTTGAACTGTAAACTGATTCTGGAACATGATGCCCGTTAAAAAACTCGCCAAAGAAATGATCCGCAATGGTGGCATACTCTATTCTTCCAGAGAGGCTTTCAGTCCCTTGGTCATCATCATGTCATCGACCACATTCATCTATCGACTATCCTTGAATTTTCTTTAAGCCATCATCTCACATAACGCCGTGCCTCATTTGGGTTTCAGGCTAACAACCTGACAAGCAAACCCGTTCGTCGAGAGCATAAGCCAAGGTGCCGGGATTTGTAGGCAACTCTGACTGCTTCTCCGACTATGTTCGCTGGGGAGCAATCTGCTCGACTTCGCTGATCCAAGGAAGGCCGAGCTTCTTCATCTCAACGGCAAGCTGGAACAGGTAATCGAGACTACGTTAAATCAGCGTAAGGTAATCATTCACAGATCACGAGTGAGTTGTTATATCTTCCATACCTCTCACATTGAGTCTTGGCCTTATGAACGTTATCACCCCAGACGTAGACACCGTGACGACGGACGAGAACAGCGTATGTGTCGGGATACTTATCCATCGCTTCTTCGAGATACTCCGTCAAGTCCTCCTCATGAGGAGTGTTCTCGATGACTGGAATGCGAAGGGTGTCATGATAGCCCAGGTTGCCTGTCTTGTTCATGCCACGGCCAAAGCCCTTGATTTGCTCAATGTTGTTGATCTCGAAAACTCGGTCTTTTCCAGGGCCTTGGGATTCTAACAGGAGGGTCACAAGAACAGCCCATTGAGAGTGAGTATGTATACAACAGCCAGCCCCTCGGCGGGTGAAAGCAGCAAGGAACAAGGGGGTGCACTGAGAAGGCTTATAGCAGGGAGGAGATCGCAGATAGGTGCGCTGGTTGAGCTTGTTGTGGTTAGGATCTTGCTCAGAAAGAGCCATGACGTAGATGTCGGTGTTCTTCATGAGTTCTTTTTGAACGCCCGAGGGCGCAATGTATACGAGATCACTGTGATCATGGTGTAAGTTAAGAGAAACGTTTGCTCCTTATCTCGATAGCAAATGCTCAAGATAAGTTTCAGATGATTTTCCCATTGACTTGAGGAGGATATACACCGGTATCATGAGTCTTGCAATAACATAAATTTGCCTACTCCAACTCATCATCATGGCGGGGTCGCGGGGTAAAAAAAGAAATTGATGAAATTTCAAGAACGAGCAAGGTAAACATAAACATACTCATCTCGAATGGAGCAACCGCCTCCTGTTCCCGTAACCCAGCCCAGAGTCCAGAACTTTGCGCATAGCGAAGGGATCAGGTTTGCAGGGTGGTTTGGGTCCTCGGAAGTAATGAGGGCATCGCCAGTTGGGCGTTGCTCAGTTGACATTTTGTCTTTGGAGGAAGACTTAGAGATACGGAGCGAGCTTTGAATTGTGTCTTTGCAGAGGGTTGCCAATTCGGAACACTGCGGCCGGGAAAACACAGAGATTCAGCGGAGTGTTGAGGTATGGGAAATGAGATAGCAGCACGGCCAATGTAATAGAGATGAAACTGATGTTGGTGGTGGATAGTTTCTTGTCGAACGTTAGGCCAATGCCACACCCGTCTACGTAGTAGGCTACGCCTCAGGGGGCAAGAAAACACCGAACCTTGAAATAAGGTGTTAAAATAAACTAAGCAAAGAGGACCCTAAGCTTAGGCTAAATTTACCTGATATTTTTATCGCTTAGGGTAGAGGTCTTGAGTTTTCTTTCCTCCCCTAGGCTACCTAGGTTGTAGTTTGAGAGCCTCTGAGTGGCTGAGGAAGATATATCAGGGTGCTCTGTGCTCTGTGCTCTGTGCTGTCGAAATCCATCTCATCCGTGATGACAAGAGCACTCTTGGGAGAACTACCTACTGTACGCTAGCCAATTAACAACCACAAGACATTCTTTACATCCAAGGCCATTTTGCGAAGAATCAGGTCGTGGCTGATGAGCGCAACGGCTCAAACAATCAGAAACAATGGCTTGGGAACGTTGGGCATTTACTAGGTAGGTACTTAACATAAGGTAGTCTTGAGTGGGCGGGCCGTGTTTCTCCTGGTGCTCTTCAAAATCTACACCAACCCAAGTCTCTTTCTCAATAATCTTTGCCATGTGGATGGAATCTTCTTTTGTCTGGAATATTCTATGTTGTATTCCAACTCTATGCAATACGTGCAACCTCGGTTTTCTCTGAGCTGAGGTTGTATTGCGTCCATGGTGGCAAGCGAGTGGGCTATGAATAGGAACGGAGACGGAACAGCCGAGAAAGGACCAAAAGACACGGAGTACAGCTAATAATGGGGTTTCCCTTCCATCAAGATTCATCGACGCAAGTCTGAACTAGACCAGATAGCCATCTGTTGCAACACATAGGGCAGTACATACACATCTTTGCATGAACTCAACGGTTCATGTTATCTGAATGACAATGACTCGGAGTTTTGAATATGTGATAATAATAGCCAGCATCAGATGGAGAATCTTGCCGGATTGAAGACGAATGGACGAATGCCTTGGAACAGACCTGGCCTGTGTTTTAACATTTTCAAGGATGGCACCTCAACCACAAGCCTTTACAGGTGGGTAATAATACTCGTTTAATGAGTGCGAGAATCCATCAACAGGCTCTGAGCAGTGAGCATCATGTCTTGTCTTAAGATGTTGACCCTTGTCCCTGCTTATATGCAATAAATGGCCTTTTTCAGCTCTCAGCGCCGGTGCCGGGAAGCCAACAACCTGGTCCTGGTAGAGCTGCACTGTGGCAGTATCACAGGACACAGGTGCCCCTAATAACAAAGTGGCATATGGGGGAACGGGGAGCACCGCCGGGGCCTTTTCTCTGGGATCCATACCTCGTATTCATGGATTAGGTTGTAATAGGTTGAGCCGACGGCTTTTGCAGCATTTGCAGGTGACAACGCGGCAAAGAGCATCCGTTACAAGTCCTAGGCGCCGTTTGACCATCCATTTGAGGGAAGAGGAGGTTTGAGTTTGTTGAGTTCTTGAGAAGTATGTAATTATTCTACTAAAGTTAGTCTACTTTGACCTACCTGGTGATAGTGCATTGAGATGACGCTCGTGTTAGCCAAACAAAGTGTATACTACATGTACGCCAATGAAAACGAGGCCGTTTTAATTAATTACCTACCTTACTCTGGCCAAGGCGGCCTCGACTCCCTGGCTAACTTACAGTAGTAAACCCTGGCTTTCCAGTCTGTTCTGTATTTAATCACTCATACGGAGTACTGTGAAGAAGAAAACAAATCCTCAAGTGTGTTATTGTTTACATTGTATTGGCAGGATCGCAAACTCACTGGCTCAGGCTCGCTGATGGTTTACAAAGTCTCGTCTCGGACACACTTCCGCCCACCCCTTGACCCAAAATGGAGGCCCGGTCTATTATTGTCTAGCCCCAAGGGTCACCCCCTGAGACAACCTCGAATCCAATGGACTTGGAGAGATCCGATGCTAGTGCAGTGATCTAGGATTCTAGGCGCGCTGAGAAGAACAGCCGTGTGCCGTCACCTTTTTAAAGGTGCAAATTAGGGGGCTCATCACCACTGATGAGTGGTGTTGGAAAGTAGAAAACACCACACATGTAAGAAAGGACGGCAGATGGTGGTCATGTCGCCAGGCAACACGAGCTGTTGGAGGCGAAGCTCTCCATGATGGATGGATGGATGGACGAACGAGCAAGTGGAGGATTGATCATCCATCCTGCCATCCATCCTATGTGTGGGCCACTTGTGTTTTTTGTTTTTTTTAATCCCCCAACGTCTTTATCCATCCATCATAAGTTTTGTTGGTCACAGTCGGTGGGAGAGGAGAGGAGAGGAGAGTCCACTCACAACATGGATGACCATCTTGAATCATCTGAGCCGAAAAAGAATCGTTAAACGAAGGGAGAGATGCAAGATCTGCGCTGAGCCGGAATTACAGGAACATCCCCCAGCTCAACTGGCAAATAATTAGTCGTTTCTTCCCCTAGTCAACGCAGGACAGGGACGGCAAATTAGTGTCAGTCTCTTGGATTATGGCTTGCAAATTTAAAATTGTATGTCGGCGGGCTTCCCCAGACCAGAAAGTAAACGAACATCGATCGACATCACATCACATCAGTCCATGCCTTCCCTCCTCAGGCTCCTCTCCTTCGCTCGCTACAGTCCGACCCGACTGCAACTCACTTTAATTTTGTGCTTGTGCTGGTGCTTGTCCCTTCTTGGTTGTCGTCCCACTGCATGTGCTGTACTGGTACTGTGTCACAACATGGACGTGGACTTGTGTGAGGGGGTTTGCGTGGCATACCCAAAACTCCCCTCATCTCTTTTCCTGATGCGTTGTTTTGATACTGACGGGACCCCGAATGTGCATCATGCGTACCTATGCCCGACAGCAATAGCATCCCCGAGAAGGTGATGGATACTTCGCTTCTCTCTCCTCCTCTCTCGCACTTCCTGATCAGACAAAATGGATCCTTAATGGCTCCAATTCTAATCCTAGCGCCAACATGGGCCCTCTCCTTCCTTACCCCATGTCCATGCATGTCCGTCCATGCTCTGGCCATTGACAAGGAAGATGCAAAGGTCCTGATGGGTCCCCTATCTCCCGATGAACCGGGGGCTAGCTTGGCGCCGCTTTGCCTGCACCTCAGGTCAGTCTTGTTGACTTGTCTAGCTTGTGCCTGTGCCTGTGACTTTCACGGCTTCCCCTAGCCTGGCCTGGGGGTCTGAGTCTCTCTGAGACTGTACTCTGCCTTGTCTAGGCTTGCTTGGGCTTAAGCGGTGGTGGTATGGTCATTGGTTTGATGGTGTGGATGCCCCTTTGCTAACCGTCTACGTCCAGTTGAGGACTCGACTCATAAAAGGACCTGGCTGCCCCGTCGCGTGCTCTTGTTTCCCTTCTTCTTCACCCTCGCTGTCATCCGCCTGTCGTTCGTTAAGACAAGAATTCCACTTCAGACTTTCGCTTTGAGATTCATCTCGATTACTTTACACTACTAATTCTAATATCAACAATCTCGAAATCTATCAACATGCGTTTCACCTCTATCTTCGTTGCCGGCGCTTTCGCCACCATGGCCGCTGCCCAGAGCAAGACTGCTTCTGTCTCTCCCGCTCAACAGTCTCAGCTTGACTGCCTTGACGCCTGTGATGCTGGTGATGTCAAGTGCCAGTCTTACTGCATCACTGTGAGTCTGATGTACCACCATGTGGACAAACACGTGTCTAACCATAATTCTCCAGGTTCCCTCTCCCGATGAGAAGAACATCAACGCCACCACCGAGTGTGTTGCCGCCT
The DNA here is from genome assembly GCF_013396195.1 of Fusarium tjaetaba. Classification (NCBI taxonomy): domain Eukaryota; kingdom Fungi; phylum Ascomycota; class Sordariomycetes; order Hypocreales; family Nectriaceae; genus Fusarium; species Fusarium tjaetaba. The sequence goes on from NW_023501435.1 coordinate 307,656, forward strand.
GCCCCAAGGGTAAGGGCTCTGCCTCCGACACCGAGAAGTACTCTGTTTGTCTCCAGAACTGTATCGCCGACAACTACTGGAAGACAGTCTCCGGTACTCCCCGTGAAACTGGCGATGCTAGCTCCAAGGACGAGGCTTCCTCCGCTGCCGAGTCTGCTGCTTCCAAGGCCACCGGCACTGCCTCCGATGAGGACAGCACCGCCACCGCCTCTGCCGCTGAGTCTGATGCCACCGCTACCGACGCCTCTGAGACCTCTGGATCCGCCTCCGGTACTGCTTCCGGCTCCGCTGCTTCATCTACCGAGACCGGCAATGCTGCCACCGCTCTCGTTGGCGGTGTCTCTCTTCTTGGTCTCGTCGCCGCTGTCTTCGCTCTGTAAATTGGATCGCCTCTTTTTGGACATCTGATTGATAGAATAGAAGGATTTTAATGGGATTGCTCTAGAGCGGTAATGATTGGAGTTTGATTTCAGATGTGATACATGTTGGGCATCATGACGAAGGCTTTTTTTGGGGCCGGATCGACTTTTCATGGACAAATTATTGGGACACCTTACGCGTTCACATACGGCTCGACACGAGCATCAATACAATACCTCTTTTTTTGCGCTCTGCGTAACCTCATCTTGATGCGCATCTTTTTCAGTGGACTCGAAGTCAGAACACAACACAATACAACCACTGAGGTTGTGTTGGTTGTGGAGTGTCGTTCTGTGATTGGCTACTGATTCCCAATCGGGTGCTTGAGTGGTTTAGTTTGTAAACAAGCGAAATGATTGTCTCACTACTTGCAGAACACATACATACCTATGGAAGAAATGCTCGAGTTCAATTCAATGGTTTCATCATGATTTTTCCCCTTCGAAGCCGATATAGTAGTTGATATTTCGAAGGCACCTCCTCAATTATTTGCATGCTGAGCAGTTTAACCGCGTCGCTGATGTTTTTATAAAAACGTCATGACAGAACAATTGGCTTCAGTTGCGGTTTAATTGTAGTAATACCCTTGACGCCACGGTGTTCCATGTGCGCCCGCTTCTTTTCTTGTTGCTGTCCTGTCAGGCTCTTTTCGAGACACTATGTTAGTTAGGTGCTGGAAACCGCCCTCAGGAAGCAAGATAACTCAAGAGTTGGAAAGAGTGTGCTAAAGTAGGTAAACTTATTAAATAGTCCCCTAAACTTGTGCTGAATTGTCTAAATATCTTAAACATTTTGTATCAAGGTCCTGGGTTTTCTTTCCTCCCCTAGATAGGGTAGCTGTTAAGCAATCCTAGACGGCATTCTTACTACTGTGTCACTTAAGGTATGAGAGCAAGGTAATGCGGAGAAGGATAATATCTATCGATAAATTCAAAGTTCATAGTCCACATTATTTGCGTTGACCAATCTCATGACTAACAAGCCACTGTAGACAGCTTCTTGTTTCGTTCAGAAGCATTGGAAGGTACCTACCAAGTATGTACGGATACCAAAGACTCCGAATTTCGCTATTGGTCGTCGAGCAGCTGTTTTTACACTTACACTGAAGCCCAATGGAAGAACACTCCAACAACGGCTCTGTGCGTCTTCGTGGATACTACAGTATTATGCCTCTTGGACTAGATTAGCCAATATTTTGTTTTGGTTTTAAAGTTGAGGCTTATTACGCTTGTGGAATTAACCATTCATCCGCCAATTGTTCCATGGACAGCTGTGTTCTTCTCGAGCCTTCTGTGGGACATGCATGACCTATTCTGTAAGGCCGAGGCTGTGAGGCTTCCGCCAACGTCCCCGCCCCCAGTCCCATGGGAGTACCTGACAGTCGGCATACGCACCTTCCTTCTTCCAACCTTAGTGGCTCCGGGCCACGGCCCCCGCTCTGCACCTGTTCGTGATCCCTGAAATTTAGGCGGCTCTGAGCTTCTTCGTTCTACGTGTCCTCAACACTAAGACAGAGCTCTCCACTCATTGTTAAGACGCCACCTTTCGCTTCTTCACTCTCCCAATTCTGCATTCCACCTCACTCTTGGACCTCTTATCTCCTCGAGCGCTGGGAATACCCTCATCGAGCAACACTTTCCCCTCACTCACAAGTCCTTTTTTATATATTTTGTGTCCTGCTCCCCCTCTTGCGCAGCTTCTGGTGACGTCCTTAATTCTCTGCTCAAGCTACTCCGTCACTTCCTTCATCATGAAGCTCAACGCTGTTGCAGCGGCCATGTCGGCTGCCATACTTACAGGTAACGTCCACGCCGAGGACGTCAAGGAAGCTTCTCCTTCTGTTCCCGACAAGCTCCCTACATTTACTGTGAGTGTTTTTCTTCTTCATTTCAATGAGTGATTGATCTCGTGCTTGAGGGCTACGTAGCTCCTCCTCATGAGCTCTTGTTCCAGTCAATTGATGGCTAACCCACCCTTACAGCCGACCGTGGTGAAGGCCGATTTCCTGGAGCAGTTCACCGACGACTGGGACCAGCGATGGAAGCCTTCTCACGCGAAGAAGGACACATCTGGCTCCGAGGAGGAATGGGCCTATGTTGGCGAGTGGGCCGTTGAAGAGCCCGTACAGTACAAGGGCATCGAGGGCGATAAGGGTCTCGTTGTCAAGAACCCTGCGGCGCACCATGCTATTTCCGCCAAGTTCCCTAAGAAGATTGACAACAAGGGCAACACCCTCGTCGTCCAGTATGAGGTGAAGCTGCAAAGTAAGCATGACTCTGGAATCCCACTCAGTGATCGCGCATGCTGACATTTTTACCTCCAGATGGCCTCGAGTGTGGTGGTGCTTACATGAAGCTCCTTCGTGACAACAAGGCTCTCCATCAGGAAGAGTTTGCAAACACAACCCCCTACGTGATCATGTTTGGTCCCGACAAGTGTGGCCACACCAACAAAGTCCACTTCATTTTCAATCACAAGAACCCCAAGACTGGCGAGTATGAGGAGAAGCATCTCGATTCCCCCCCCACCGCCAAGATTACAAAGACCACCGAGCTTTACACCTTGATCGTTCATCCAAACAACACATACGTTATCAAGCAGAACAATGAGGAGGTCAAGACCGGCAGCCTCTTGGAGGATTTCACCCCTGCTGTCAACCCCCCGGCCGAGATTGATGATGCGAACGACAAGAAGCCTGAGGACTGGGTTGACCAAGCACGCATTCCTGATCCTGAGGCGAAGAAGCCTGAGGATTGGGACGAGGAAGCTCCCTACGAGATCGTCGACGAGGAAGCCGAGAAACCCGAGGACTGGCTCGAGAACGAGCCCGTCACCATTCCCGACCCCGAGGCCGAGAAGCCAGATGATTGGGATGACGAGGAGGACGGCGACTGGATCGCCCCCACCGTCCCCAACCCCAAATGTGCCGACGCCTCTGGTTGTGGCCCATGGACCAAACCAATGAAGCGCAACCCCGACTACAAGGGCAAGTGGACCGCGCCTTACATCGAGAACCCGGCATACAAGGGAACTTGGGCTCCCCGCAAGATCAAGAACCCTGACTACTTCGAGGACAAGACCCCTGCCAACTTCGAGCCCATGGGAGCCATTGGTTTCGAGATCTGGACTATGCAAAACGATATTCTCTTTGACAACATCTACATTGGTCACTCTATTGAGGACGCCAACAAGCTCGCTGAGGAGACGTTTGGTGTCAAGCACCCCATCGAGAAGGCCCTCTTCGATGCCGATAAGCCAAAGCAGGAGGATAAGCCTAAGTCCCCCAGCGACCTCAAGTTCCTCGACGATCCTGTTCACTATATCACCGAGAAGGTCGAGCTCTTCAAGGCCATTGCCGCTCAGGATCCCATCGAGGCCATCAAGTTCGTCCCCGAGGTTGCTGGAGGTCTTGCCGCCATCATTATTACTGCCGCCGGCCTCGTCGCTGTTCTTTTCAACCTTGGCAAGTCGCCCGCTGTTCAGCAGACTGCCGAGAAGGCATCCGACAAGGCTAAGCAGGTCAAGGATAAGGCTGTTGAGGCCACCGCTACCGGTGCTGAGCAGGTCAAGGGCGCCGTTAACAAGCGCACCACTCGCAGCCAGTCATAAGGAAAACGAGGAGGTGATCTCAAATGGTTAGTTGTATCGGATGGAGTGATATTCAAAAGCGGACAGAGAACCTGTGGAGCTAAGAAGAGAAGCAACTTTGGAAGGAAATGTACACAATTCTTATGATTGATTGATTTGGCGCACCAGAGCAGCGATAGGGATATCAGACAATTGATAGCTTTTCAGGCTGACCTCACTCTTGATCTGTTCATGATTCGTCGTGGTGTTCCGTACGTCTAGACCACTCAAGAGGTACTGTGAAGCAAGGCGTTGGCATTGTTATCTCGGTTTGTTTGGTTTCGCATTTGCAGTAAGGGTAGGTCAACTTGACAAAGTCTTAAACCAGGGCTTTTACTCCTTCACCGAAATCGGCGTGCATTTACAGATAAGGGTGTCTAGTATCAGTTTAGATCGATATTGAGAAGACGAACGCCCTCCATAGACATCCATTTACGTTGGAGAATCATGGAAGGTGACCCCGACGTCCATAGATAGAGGGCAGGTCACTTGAGAAGTTGAGATAGATATGTTTCCCAATTAGGCAGGCGAAAGGAGACGAACAAACGAAGTGAGAGATCTAGTTTCTGGCCGGCAATCTCAGCCAGTAGGAGACTTGAATTGGGAGACAAACCTCAGACCGTGGTATCCATCGGCATTGACGGTAACCAGCGGACAAGCCGGAGCTCGCTCGGCAATTACCCCACATTCAGACTTTCCAGAAATGCCAGCCCAGCTCTTGGGGGAAGTTGCTAAGCTTATCATGAGTTGCTCTTGCCGCCCCGCACTGACTCGCCTTTGGTGCTTGTAAGTGGTGACCTTCTCAGAGGAACGCCCCTCCAATTGCCTCCGCACCATTGACATAGCCGGGACAGTTCCTCAGTATAAAAGTCTAGAAAACCCATGGCCTCCTGAATTCTATCCTGTTTGTTGCTTCATTGGAAGTCATCGGGGTCAATTGCTCTTGCTCTCGCTCTCGCCTCCCTCTCCCAGTTATCGTCCCTCTCACTTACACACAACGTATTTGAGCCTCAGAGACTATACTGTCATCTTCATCGCCATCATGCGTCGTGCAATCTCTCGCGGCTTGGGTGCTTCCAGCAGATCTACTCCCGCCCTCTCTCGATCCTCTCTCCTCGCCTCATCTAACATCACAAGCGGCGCATCCCATGTCGCTGCCAGGCGCATCCATGCGACAAGCAAGCAGCTACAGCCTGTGACGGCTGCCTTGGCCTCAACCGCCAGCAGTTATCCTACCACTCACGCAAAGGTCGAGGCGGTCGATACCCCTTACTTCATCGACAACAAGTTTGTTTCGTCCTCGACCGATAAGTACATCGACTTACATGATCCTGCTACCAACGAGCTCGTTACTCGCGTCCCTCAGATGACCGATGCTGAGATGAAGGCTGCTGTTGCAAGCGCCGAGAAGGCCTTCAAGTCATGGAAGAACACTACTGTCATCTCTCGACAGCAGATCATGTTCCGATTTGTCCAGCTTATTCGTGAGAACTGGGATCGCCTCGCTGCTAGTATTACTCTGGAGCAAGGCAAGACCTTTGCTGATGCCAAGGGCGATGTCCTTCGTGGCCTTCAAGTCGCTGAAGCTGCTATCGCCGCCCCGGAGCTTCTCAAGGGCGAGGTCCTTGAAGTCTCCAAGGACATGGAGACCCGAACCTACCGTGAGCCCCTAGGTGTCACTGCTGCCATCTGCCCCTTCAGTGAGTAATCGACAAGTCGCTAGCATCATACCTTAACTAATTCATGTGTAGACTTCCCCGCCATGATTCCCCTTTGGTGCATCCCTATTGCCACCATCACTGGAAACACCCTCATCCTTAAGCCTTCTGAGCGTGACCCCGGTGCTGCCATGATCATTGCCGAGCTTGTCCAGAAGGCTGGCTTCCCTGAAGGTGTTGTCAACATTATTCACGGCGCCCACCGCACCGTCGACTTCATCCTCGATGAGCCTGCTATCAAAGCGATCAGCTTCGTTGGTGGTAACAAGGCCGGCGAGTACATCTTCAGCCGTGGTTCCGCTAATGGCAAGCGTGTTCAGGCCAACCTGGGTGCCAAGAACCACGCCGTAGTCTCTCCCGATGCCAACAAGAACCAGTTCATCAATTCCATTACTGGTGCCGCTTTCGGTGCTGCCGGTCAGCGCTGCATGGCTTTGAGCACTCTTGTTATGGTTGGCGAGACCAAGGAGTGGCTCAACGAGGTCGCCGAGCAAGCCAAGCATCTCAACGTCAATGGTGGCTTTGAGGATGGCGCCGATCTCGGTCCCGTGATTTCCCCGCAGAGCAAAGAGCGTATCGAGAAGCTCATTGAGTCTGCCGAGAAGGAGGGCGCTACTATTCTTCTCGATGGCCGTGGCTACAAGCCCAGCAAGTACCCTAACGGTAACTGGGTTGGCCCTACCATCATCACCAATGTCACACCTGACATGACCTGTTACAAGGAGGAGGTCTTTGGCCCGGTCCTTGTCTGCCTCAACGCAGAGTCCATCGATGACGCTATCGACCTTGTTAATAAGAACGAGTATGGTAATGGTACTGCTATCTTCACCAGGTCTGGTGCTACTGCCGAAACCTTCCGCAAGAACATTGAGGCTGGTCAGGTGGGCATCAATGTCCCTATCCCTGTCCCTCTGCCTATGTTCTCTTTCACTGGTAACAAGAAGTCTATTGCTGGTGGTGGTGCCAGCACATTCTACGGAAAGCCTGGCATCAACTTCTACACTCAGCTTAAGACAGTAACAGCTCTATGGCAGAGTGCTGATGCCGTTGCCAAAAAGGCTGATGTTTCCATGCCTACCCAACAATAATCAGGCAGCAACTAGATGGCGGATTTGATTTAAAAGGAAAAGCGAACAAGCAAGAACCGAAGATGGAACATGGGATATTGATGTAGAATGCATATCTGCTAGCATAATAAGGGTAGTCGTCAGGCTGTTGGGCTCAGCCGAGTGTCATGAATTTCAAAAACATCGGAACCTTCATTATATTTCGCTGTATGTGTCTTACTCATCTTGTGTTTTCGTTTCGTCATTTTTACTATGCCACACATGATTTATGTTATTGGCAGTCTCAAAATGTTTGACTGCTAGGTGTAGAACAGTTATCCCACCCTGCCCCTACGAAGAGGTGCATGATTGGAAGAACAACTGATAGATGACTAGAGAGATGTGTGGTAAAGAAAAACAGCTGATAAGAGAGGACACCAGAGAACCAATGTGATTTACCGTAGGGACATCAGAAAGCAGGTCTAAACAGAGATATCTGAGCACAGACTCTGGCTGACATTATCTTTATGTATTCAGTGCTGATAAGAAGAGAACATGTGGAGTCGTACGTACGGCAATAAAACATGATGCTAATAATAATGATCATAATAAACAAATGTAATTTGATAAATAAAATAGATTGCGTGATATGAGTAGTGACCAACTACCAAATGTGTGTAACATGAGCAAGATTACGTCCATCTGGCGATCGATCTTACTGTGGCGATGGCCCTCTTCTATTGCCGACAATAGCGTCTGTCTCTGAATATGCCTTCCTGGTCCCTCCTCCTTCTGTGAGTGGTGGTTGATCGGGCCACAATGGCCCGTCTTGCTTATTCCTTCTCAATGGTGATGCAGGCCCAAGCAGGGTGCTGTAGGAGTTTGCATCAAGGATGATAAATATTGTCAACAACTCCATACTCCTGGATACAAGAATTCGGAAATGCCAATGTGCAAAGGGATCTCTTGTTCCCCAGATGGCTTTCGAAGAATTTTAGATAGAGTATGGGTAAGTTTAGGGGTTTTGCGTGGCTTCGGCTGGTCCTTTATATTAACTCATGACCACCTCCGAGCTTACTGTGTTGGAATTTTCATGAATCCGTCATAATATTCATCGAGCCATCGAGCTGCCTGAACGCCAGACTCATCAAGGCTTGAGTCCCAGCGACCTATCGAGCCGACATAACCATCGGGGCGAACGTTAACGATGGCTACCTCGCCAGGTCCCAGGCTGCCGAGCCATTTGTTAGTGCACAGGGAGCCACGGGTGTCCTGATCGGGAATGTCGTCGAGGTAGAAAGTCCAACGGCTGTCTTGCAGAAGAGGTGGGAGATCTGAGATTTCAATTTCTGTCTTGGGCATAGTGGCTGATTGACTTGTTAGCAAGCGATCTCCAAGTACAAGATGCGCAGGAACTTACTGATAAGACCAAAAGTGAAGAGGTGGCTGACAACGGTGTATCGCTCAGGTCGGGAGTAAACATCCTCAGGAGCTGGTGCTCGAGGTTGAGAAGCATAAGATGCGCTAGCTGCAGCAGATAGACGGCTAATAAAGGAGTCTGTACCTGCAATAGCATGGCAGAAGGTCTGCAGAAACGGTGCTGATTGTTGAACATCCCACATAAGAAGGTAGATTCGGAACTGGCCGAGCATAGGTATGTCGAGTTGGATATCCACAGGGTTGGAGTCGATATATCGAGTCACCTTGGCGGGAGGCAGAAGGCATCCTGGCTTGGCGTCTCCCATTACAAAATGGTTGTTTCCAATTCCTGGCCTGTTGATGGCATTCTCACCATATTCAGCACCAATTCCGGAAATGAAGCGAACGTTGGTCCTGAAGTTCTCAGCGAGTGCAATAGCGTCGCCACCGGCAATTTGGTTCGCGTGCTCATAGTCAAAGTTAACCAAGTCCAAGGCAATCTTGCGTCGCTCTTCCTCGTAACTCTCAAGAAGATTTGGCTTGGCCAAGCCTCGAACCGCAAGGTTCAACTTCCACGACAAATTCCATGAGTCGTGCATTGAGGTGTTCATACCCTGCGCAGACTTGGGAGAGTGAGTGTGGCTGGCGTCACCAGCCAGGAATGCCCTCAAGTGGCCATCAGTGAAGCGACTAGCAACCCTCTGACCAACCTGATAACGGCCGAACCACTCAACGTACTTCCAGTCCAAGCGGAACGGTGCCATAATCTTCTTCGCGCGCTTCATCATGAACTCCTGACCCAGATCGCGGCGATCAAATTTGGCACCAGCCTTCAGCTCAATATAGAAACGAGTCATATTCCTCTCTCGAGGAATGATGAGAATTGAGCCGTGCTCCTGCGAGTAGACGAGCGTCTTGGACCAAATATCGGGGAAGTCGGTAATCAGTTCGCCGTCGAGAACGCCCCAAATGGCAGCCTGAGACATGCCGACAGCCTTGACATCGGGGATACTCTTGCGAACCTTGGAGTGTGCGCCGTCACCTGAATAGTAATGTCAATTTCTGAGCGTATAATAAGTGTGAGGATTTGCCACTCACATCCAATCAGGTATTGAGTCAGAACCGAACGCTTGTCCTGATTGACATTGGCACGACAGTTGACTTGGAGGGGGCCGGTCTTGTTGTCAGGGACGCTGTACGACTCAAAAGCCATGTTTCGACGGACCTCCTTGCCACGCTTTTTCATATCCTCAAGAAACAGCCCTTCGACCATACCTTGATGGACTAAAAGAATATAGGGGTCGAGAACATCGATAATAGGGGGGTAATGGACTTCGCGACCAAGTCGACGAAGAGGTTCGTCCGCAGTGCTACGCCAGAATGCGATATCGAAGACACGAACACCTTGTTTTAGCAAAGTATCTGATAGTCGCATTTGTCGGAATGTTTCGATCGTCTTTGGCTGAAGGCCATCGGCTCTATTATCGAGGTCAATTGAGTTGTTTCAGTGGTACAATTGAATCGTGGTGATAAGCTTACCTTCCCACGGGCGTCTGATCGGCTCGATCATCAATTACCTCAACGTTGATGCCGAATCTGGTCAGGTTTGCGGCCAACATCAGACCGGCAGGTCCTGCACCAACGACACATACTTGACATTCTAGCGGAGGCTCAGGAAGACTACGAAGAAGAGCCAGAGGATCTTGAAAAGGAGGGGGAGAGCCTTCCTGGCGCTCACGATGTGCTGGAAAGGGGATTTCCATTTGGTCCATGTCGTCAGATTGGACAATGCTAGGCACCATGTTAGAGTGGAAGTATTTGGGATCACAGGATCATGGACGACCTCTGTCGGTTCAGACTGTTGACAGAGTGTCGTCCGGCAGTAGTTGCGAGAGGTAAAGGCGGCGGAGGCTTCCGAGTCCAGGTAGAAGATGCCGCAGATGATCAAGCTGGCGGCAAAACGACGAGTTTTGTGGAAAGCAAAGTATATTCGGTAAGGTGATACTCTCCGAGGAAGTCTGTCCACTCAGTTATCGAGTGCTGTGCGTATCACACCGGAAGCGTTATATGAGATCCCCGATATCGCCTGATGCGAAAAGGCCGTCGAGATCGAAGTCGCAAAATTGAATATGTCGTAAGATGTGTTTTTGGAGATTTCGTTCGAGCAGATCGCGTAGTAGTATTAATTGGATATGTATGATAGAATAGATCGATCGGTACGGATAAGTGTATGGGGTTTCGAGGTCGCGGGGCAGAATGGCCGAGTAACTATTGGACAGGCTGAATCTGACTGACAAGCTACAACCGAGACGACAAGGATTTGTGCAGATATGCAGGCTACGATGAGAATGGCGAACAAGGTGGACGAGACGGCCACAGCGATGGCACAAACGAAGATACAGACGATGGACGACGGAGCACGAAGAGGGACACCGAGGTGAAGAGAGAATAAGAGAGGGGCTGAGTGTGAAGCTATTCCGAGCCTCAAGGTCAGATATAGGAAATACAGCACCCACGAACGGGCAGGTACCGGATTTCGGGGGCTGATGGCAAGTGACGACCGGGGTGCTACGATGCCCTGGCCTACATGGATCAAAAAGAGACAGAGAATGGATGGGAAGGGCCAGCCCAGGGTCGAGGGCAACAAGGGCAAGTGAGATGGGGTCACAATTGCCTGGAGCAGAAAAAATGGCATGACACGATTATCGACAGCAGGCGGAGGCAGGCGACGCCAGACCTGACGAGGAGACAAGAAATGGGCTGATTTCGCGGGAGATTTTGCTGGTTCGCTGCCACACGGTCCACTCAGACGACACGGTTGACACGTTCAACTGGGTCTAACTTCCAGGGCCCTTCCTCAAATGCTTCCGCCAAGCTCCTTCACTCTTTTTCAATGGGTCTTTCCTGTTGGAATGCAACTTGAAGGGATCCACATGCTGTCTCTGGACCTGTCCCCGCTTGACGATATAGCATGTGATTGGACGATAATTGATGAATTGAAGGCTTTTGCTAATCCCAAAGCCAAAGCACCAGAAGTTTTGAAGAAGAAGAAAAGGTGAGACAGCCCGGTCGGCATCATCGCTTTTGATCAGATCCAAGCGCAAGCATTGATATTGAAGTGTAAGTATCTCTGAAGAAAATAGACAAATCGATGGCAGAAGATAAACACCGCTAGAAGGAAGGTCTGGAAGGCTAGACCACGGACCAGGCCATGCACCAAGACCTAGACCAAAACCAACCCTCTCTCAACACCACCATCTTCTCCTCTTTGACAATGACATTTTGGACCAAGACAAAAAAGACGTTGAACCCGTGCCACACGCTCGCACTATTTCGTCAAAGAACCCACTCCTGCGGCTTCTAGTCTCCGATGAGAACGTGGTGTGTCCGGTACCAGGTTGTGTGTTTACTGCTCTGACAGCAGCAAGGATCATGCACTTGTTATGTACGTAGATGAACTTCTCGTACAATATTCAGCCCGCATCTGCTAACCTGTTATACCGTTTTCAGCTTTGGTCCAGTGATTTGGCTGCGGTCAGGACAGGAACGATGGAGTAACAGAGTCTGACATCGCATGTTATTAAGTTCCTTTTGCCTCTTCTCCCATACGCCTGCAGGAACTCAGGGTCTTTGAGCCAGGAGGCCGTTCTCAGGCGGTGTCATTATCAAGCACGGCGAGTGGGTGCGATCCATCAGTCTGACACCGGTTTCCCCGGCCTTTTGTCTGAAGTTTTGTAAGTCAATGACATATCCGGTTAAGTCTTGTAGGTTATCAGCTGAAGTTATCTAAAGTCGGGGAATTGGCAATATGCAGCAAAGCCACACCGTAAGTTGTGTTATATATAGGAACCGTTTCATTGACTCAGATGGATTGGATCTGCTGGCAGTAACACACAGATTCAAACTGATACGTGCAGGTCTTAGCCCAGGGCTCATGTACCTGATATCGTCTTATGCAACAGAAGATGCATGCATGCAGATTCAACGCAACCTGCCAGAGTTGCAATTTCCTCAACACCGTTTGTTGGTTACTCAAACGGACGGCCACAGAGTTTTCACAAATTCTCAGATTCTCATAGTCTGCTATTTCCTGTCCAGGATGAACCCTGGGTACAGTCCGCAAAGACCCATGCTTTACATGTTACGCTGCCACATTTCAAGCAGTTGAGCTGACGATGGAGCCCTTTACCACGATATGCAGCGAACGATGATCATCTCATGATATACAATTGAACAAGGTATCTGGCAGAACGGCCCCCCTTTTCACCTCGATTGCATATGCAATATGTCAAACTCATCACAAATATTGTATATGCATCAGCATCGGAGCTGATCCTTTGCGCAATGCAGCGTAAGCGACGCCTCTCATCTCATCCTGTTCGTAGGTGCCGTGCCCGTTCATCCATTGGGAGCATTCCGCATTGGAGCCAACCCAATTACTGGATGTCAATCTGTTGACTCATTTATCGCGTCATTATATGGGCTCATCACTCGAATTATGCCGCGCGTTATGTGCATCCTGTTAGAGCGGCATGTCTGAGTGCTCTTAAATCAGTCAGTTGGCACCACCAACATGACATAACATCCGGGCTGGGACATCACCAACACAATGGTACTCTATTACATGGATGACCTATAACGCACAGGCTGGTTCGGACTTAGGCGTCTGGGCAGCCCGAGCTCCCACGCACGCCCTTTATAATTGGACCTTGGGTCTTGTCGTAAGGAGTGACACTTCGAATAGGCACGAGAATAAGTTTATCACGTATCTTTGTTTGAAACTCATGGGCCCTGCCTCAGTAGACACGTATGAAAACTGCAATATTGCATAAGACAACGGTTCATAATGTCTTCAGTGCTCTAGTGTCCCATTCATCTGTCACCATATGCTTAGAATACGTTCCTTGACAGTGACAAGTCAATGATATCAAGACCAGTTCCGTGTTACCTACCACAATTAGTCCCATACAATGTGATAGCATACAAGTGGTACAAGATGGCAAAATGAAACAATAGCAACCACAATTGATCCGCAACAGTCTAGTAACAAGGCAGTCTTGATCAAGACACCAAAACCGTACTGGCGGTTGCATTCTCGTCAGCTTCCTTCTCCTCACCACTGTTCTCAAGGGCTGTGTCCACGTCCTCAATGACTTGACGACCACTGAAGTTCTTCATATAGGCCTCTGCCTTGGCTCTCACGGGAATTGCATACCAGTCCGGTTGCATACGTAAAGCAGCCAGAATGGTTCCCGTGCCAGGAATCACAACATGCCCACTACGCCCTGTGAGAACCTGCCTAACCACTGCATCGGCCACCGACTCGGGTGCAAGTGGTGGCATCAAGAAGTCGGTGTTTTGGTAGTATCCTTTGAAAAGAGCAGTGTTGGTGGGACCTGGGTGGACGATTACAGTCCTGACCTTGGGCGCATTATATCTGGTAGTCAACTCAGCGGTCAAGCCTTCGTGGAAAGCCAAAGCAGCTGCTTTTGAAGCACCATAGTCTACCAGGTTAGGTATTGTCAACCAGCTCGCATAAGATGTCAATGTCACAACCATGCCGTGGTTTTTAGCGACCATATCAGGAACAAATGTCTTTGCTATCCAAAAGGGCGCAAAGGTGTTGACGTCAAAGGTGAAGCGGATATCGCTGGGCTGAGACTCCAAGATAGTCTTGCCCCTGACAACTCCAGCCACATTGATAACCACGGTCGGATGTCCCACCTCAGCTCTAATTTTTTCGGCGACCGCCTCGACGTTTTCGGGCGATCGTAGGTCGCATTGAAAGTAGTGCACGTTGGCCGCTATTGGGTGTGAAGTCAGCCTCCTCTTCCTATCCTGAGCCTGAGCTGGGGGTCAGATGTAAGAAGACAACATACAAACTTCGAAGGACATGGGCTGAACATCAAGAACGACAACTTTGACGCCCATTTCCTCAAACAGCTTCACGATTCGCCCCCCAATACCTCCCGCACCACCTGTTACGAGAACAACTTCGCGCTTCCAGTCATACTTGTCGTCAGCCCAGTTGTTTCTCGTCTTATCGGACCACCATCCGCTGGCCCATCGCGCCAGAGCAACGTAGAATAGCGTTTTGAGGTGGCTGGAGGCGTTAGGATGGAGAATTGATAGATCTTGACCCTTCTTGGTGAGGCGAGCAAATAGCACGAGTGGAAATAGGAGAGCTGGGTTGAGAGCAGTCTGACGAACGAGTCGTAATACAACGTCAGCGCAAAAGCCTTCTCGTGGGATGAGTCCTTGATGGATCGGCATGATGGCGTTTGCGTCTGGTGTAAGTCAATATTTTTTTGATCAGATTACACCGAGATACGACTACTTTTTCATATGGAAAACAGACAGTGCACAGGTCCAGGAGAGCAGCTCAAGTACTCGAACGACGCACTTTGCGCCCCGGATGCGCATAGGCATCTCTTATGGAAGGGGAATGGGCTTGATGCATGGTTCTCATGATGGAGCATGCAAACCGAGGTTCTTTTCCACGAACAGCTACCAACTCGCTGCTCGCTGCAGTAGTTAACAGGGATGAGGAATCCGGGGTAATACTCGAAGAGCTATTCGTCAGGGTTCTCGTAGCAGCTCCTACCGAACAACACCTTTGCTTGCGCCAAGCTGGACTATCATGAGTTAGCCATTGTTGTGGATTGTTCCTCGGCATCATGATGACCCCGCAATTCGATCGCCTTGTAAAGCCATGCTGAACGGGGATGGTTCCTTAATTGGCATGGTAGATGATGGTTGACATGGCGATTTGGTAACCTGCATTGGTTAGTGGGATTTGAAGATGTGCAACAACCCAAGACGAGGTGTTTCAACTTTCACGCTCAGACTTTGGGACTGTGATTTATTATGGCGTCTGAACGAATAATGGATTACTGGAACAGGTTGCCGGAATACGATACACTATATGAAAGAGCTTGCACTTAAGTGTAAGTTGGGGGGTATCAGAATGTTAAAGGGCTACCTAGTCAAGATCGTTCACAATTAAATCGCCACGAACAAGCTCACCAATCCAGCATATACCGCCAGCTTCGAATCTAGGTCAGATCCCTTCGAATCCTCACCACTGGCTTCAAGCTCGGTCGAGTCACCTGGCGCAAACAAAACGCCCACTTCATTAGCTGCCTCTGCGTCGATTTCTTCGGGCGAGAGTATATCATTCGATAGCTCAGCGCAAGACGGCCGATCACCATCTTCAGGAATCAAGTTGGTGACATTGATCGGAACATCGAAGATGGTGTAGTGGTCATCGCCGTTGAGCCTAAAATTTTGTCGGATGGAAATCTGGGCATATTGTCAGAACATATTCTGATAAAGGGGATAGAAGTAGGTATTGCTCACGTTATAAACGCCACGGTCACTATCTCCTTCAGGTTTTCCATCGCCAACGAGGCAGTCAGGCCACAACCAGTTGATATGCTTGACCGTGCTGCCTGGTTCTTGGGCCATGATCTCGCCGAGACTTACATTATTAGCGGTCGCCGTTCCATTGGAGATGGTCAAGTTGCGACCTGTCATGTAACTGTAGAGGAACATTTCGATACTGAAGATCTGGTTATCGTCATCTTCGTCATATGGTGGCAACGGCAGCTTGCCGTTGGCGGTCACGTCTATAGCCACGTGTAACGTATCTTGTATCAACAATGTTATTATGGTGAAGCTATCGTCGGCGGTGTAATGCCAACTTACCTCCTCCAAGCGGCGTGTTCGGTTGAGGGGCATCCAGCACCACAAAACCAGGTGTAAAGATCTGGCCATTAGAAATCGTAAAGTTCAGTCCCAGCGCGCGCCCAGCCATGAGCAGCACGGCTGTCAGTTGTTGCTTCGATGATAGCATTATTTGGTAAGTAGGTAAGTAGGTAGGTAGGCAGTATCAAGTATAGGTACTCGACAAGTCCTAGCAAAATTGAGGTGTGAGAAAAGGTAACGGCAACAACAAATTTACCATCGCGGGAAGTACGGCACAGGAACCAAAATGACTACATCTTCTTTTTGAAACCGGAAATTGGGCTTGGCCGAGCATCCAATACAGCTGCAAAATCCTTGGGAGATGTTTGAGGACGGGGGCTTGGTCCTTGATTAAAGTAAGATTACAAGGGTATTTATTTTACCAGTATATGAGGCTAAGAATATAGATAATCGGGATGAATGATTGTTTCTCAGTCTTTTATCTTGAACTGATGGCATTCCGAGTTCGTTCTGGGACTTGCTTGGCAATAAAAAGCATTGATTCATAAAGATCAGTTATGCAATATGATAACTAATCGTTCAACCATTTGTATTGTTGCACTGCATTCATTATGAGGGGATGTTTCAGAATCAACTTGACAGGGATTCAATAATCATGGAAATTTAAGATGCATCCCCGGCTCAAGAAAAGAAATACTGTGTAAAGCCCAAGAATCAAGAATGCGAAATATACAATGTTGGCTTTTCGAGATGGAATTCCCACCTCAGTCACCAACGCGCAGCGGAATTACTTCCTTGAGTGCCACTTAGGAGCCAATGAATCGCTAGAGTGTCGGGGCATTCACTGGCGGAGCCCCCCGTAGCCAAGAGCTAAGAACCACCAACACCGCCTACTCAGAGCAAAAGATCCTCTTGAGTTACCAAATTGGCGGCTGTGGAGCTCTTTTCCTTTATCGTGACAGAAGATATCTCACGATAGGAGAGTCATTGGCTTCTAAAGGTGATCGCTAATAGATGTGATCCGAGGCTCTTGTCATTGCCAACTCTAGCGCTAACTCAAGTTGTCAGGTCAGTTCCTACAACCCCTCCTCTCAGTAAAGGTGATCGATCAGCTTCAAAAACATCGAATCTTGATTCAGACACGTCGTTTTTTGCCCATCTTGAATTCCAGGGACTCCAGCCCGCCCTTGCTCATCGGTGTACACTCAGTACAGTATATCCAATATGCGGCTGTCAAGTCTCATCGCCCGGCACGGCTCCGTCCTTCGGCGCTGTTCCGGAGCCGCATCTCGGCCGGGCTGTTCTTATTCTCAACGCCGCCTCATGAGCTCCTCCTTGGCTGGTATCAAGGACTTGCTCAAGATCTCGGACGAGATTACAGATGCTGTTGCCACCAACAAACCCATCGTTGCACTTGAGTCAACTATCTACACTCACGGAGCTCTTGGCAATGAACTTGCTCTCCAACATTCAGATCTTGTCCGCAGTAGTGGAGGTATTCCCGCCATCATCGCCATTGTTGATGGCGTTCCTACTGTTGGAGCAACGGCATCTGACATCCTTCGCATGATTGAGAGCGGAAACGCTGTTAAAGCATCCAGGAGAGATATTGCCTACCTTGCGGGAATGGTAAGTCAAGTCCGGTACTGATTTTGGTCATACCTCGTCCGTGTAGCATTGTATCCATAAATTGGTCAACATATTTGATATACATGGGCTGTAAGGCTGACTGAAATTTGCTTCAGGGTTTGACAGGACAGAACATTCACGGCGGCACCACCATATCAGGGACTATGTTGCTCGCCAGGCTTGCAGGCATTCGAGTATTTGGTACTGGTGGCCTCGGCGGCGTTCACCGTGGAGGCCACGACTCAATGGACGTTTCTGCTGATCTCACTGAACTTGGCCGAACACGGGTCGCTGTCATCAGTAGCGGTTGCAAGGGTTTCCTTGATATTCCCAGGACGCTGGAATTCCTCGAGACCCAGGGTGCTCATGTGTCGACCTTTGCAGACGGGCGATCTGGAAAGATTGATTTCCCAGCTTTTTGGGCTCGTGATAGCGGCATCAAGAGTCCTTCTGTTGTTCACACTGAGAAGGAGGCAGCTGCTATCATTCTGGCCCAGGAGAAGCTTGGGATCGAGTCAGGCTTGCTCTTTGCCAACCCAATACCGGAGGAATTTGGCATTCCCGCGCCTGAGATGCAGGCCTACATCGAGCAGGCTGTCAGGGAGGCCAATGAGAAGGGTTTCACTGGCAGCGCCAACACTCCGTATATCCTGGGTAGGCTCAAGGAGCTCACAGGAGAGAAGGCCGTTATCGCCAACAAGGCGCTGGTAACGTCCAACATCACCCGGGCCACCAACATCGCTGTCGAACTCTCAAAATTGTTGTCTTCTGGTTCCGGGCCAGGCAAGACTTTGTAAGTGCAGCGGTGAATGGTGTCGGACGTAAATCTAATCGTAGCTATAGCAATTCATATTCTGCCGCTTCATCTGCACCTGCATCTCCTGCTCCTAATGAGCTCAAGGCGCCAGAAGTAGTGTCTGACAATAAGGTCGATATCCTTGTCGCTGGCTCTGTCGCTGTTGATCTGAGTTGTGACTATGCCCCAAAGTCGGGTGACCCTTCACCCGTCCTCCACACCTCGAATCCATCTAGTATCAGCCAGTCAATCGGAGGTGTCGGCCATAATGTAGCTCTCGCTGCCCACTCTGTAAGCAAACATGCTCGAGTACGGCTCTGTAGCATGGTTGGTGATGACGTGTAAGTGTCCCCTCGTATCAAGATCTCACCCTCACTGACGTGCTGTAGTGCTGGCAAGACCATTCTTAATGGACTCAAAGCCTCCGGCCTTGACACCACCTACATTCGACAACTAGGCCATGAATACCACGGCTCTAATAGAACGGCTCAGTATGTTGCTGTCAACGATGCAAACAAGAATCTAGTTATGGCTATGGCCGACATGGGCATCTTCACAAACCACTCTTTTCCCGAATATTGGATGTCTGCCGTCCGGGGAACCAAGCCCAAGTGGTTGGTAGTGGATGGTAATTGGAGCGAGAAAGATATTCGAGCATGGCTCAAGGCTGGCCAAGACCAAGACTGCAAGATTGCATTCGAACCAGTATCGACAGCCAAATCTATGAACCTTTTCTGTTCTCAGAAAGGGCATCCGAAACTTAGAGTCTTCCCTAGGCCCACGATAGATATCGCCTCTCCCAACAGCTACGAGCTGGCAGCCATGTACTCCGCAGCTCGCGATAACGGCTACTTTGAGGCACCAGAGTGGTTCGATATCATCGATGCCTTTGGCATGCGAGGTGCCCGAGATCGGTTTATTAAGATGACTTCAGCCGAGCTGACTGACGCTGGTGTTCCTGTTCAGTCTGTTCAACTACTTCCTTATATTCCGACTATTGTGACGAAACTTGGTCCTCAAGGTGTTCTCCTGACCACTATCCTCCCAAAGGATGATCCCCGTCTGAAGGATCCTGACTCCGAAGAGTACATCCTTGCTCGCTCGCTGAGCGACCACCCCAGCGTTGGTGGGCTCTATATGCGACTATTCTCTGCGGCTGAAAAGGTTCAGAACATTGTATCTGTCAACGGTGTTGGAGATACCTTCTTTGGTGTTTTAATCTCTGGATTAGCTCAGGGTGGAAAAGTCGAAAACCTCATTGATGTTGCACAAGCTGGCTCATGTTTAACACTCAAGTCTCCTGAGTCAGTGAGTCCTGATCTACACAGGCTCGAGAGTGTGTTGGCACAGGCAGCAGCAGAATAGCGGGAGAAGGACGATTGAATACCCTAAGTTGATTTTACTCTTTCTTCTGTTCTAGATTTCCTTGCAATTCCTAGCATCTGTGCTCCTGGAAGCCTGTAAAGACCACTGTGAGCTCGCCAAGCTCATCATTGAGGCGCATTCCTGGGTAATCTTATTATCAATGTCAACTTTCTAGGAATATTTCAGCCTCGGTCAATCTTCCGTATGATTGGTCACTGCGCCACTAGTGTTAAAGTCAGAGAGCCAATTGTAGAGTATCGCGTGCGCAAGGCTGCGCTGGCCCTCTAAAAAAATTCCATGACCATAAACATTTCCAAACCAGAAACCGCAAAGCTTACTCCAGTGAGCCGAAAGACAACAATGGCGCCACCACAAGACGAAGAGATGTTAGATCCCTCATCTTCCTCCTCCTCGGAGAATGAATCTCAATTTGACTCCGAAGATGAAGTTCCTCAAAAGAAACCAACCATTGCGCTCTACGATAAAGATTCGGACGAGGAAGAGTTGGAGCGACTTGTTCTAGGTAATAAGGCAGGCTTCCGAGCGCAATTGTTCAAAGACGATGGAATTTTTGATAGCAGCTGGGACGCGGAGGGTAAGGAACTTCAGCTTGTCGAGCAAGATCCTGGGCTGGAGGAAATCGACGACGCGGACCTGTTCATGTTCGACACGGGTACTGGAACAGGCGCTGCAGAGGTCACAAAGGCAGCAAAGCCCACTGATGGAAACGCTCCTGTATGGGAGGATAGCGACGACGATAGACTGGCCATTTCCCTGGCTGGAGCCACTCGGTTACGAAAGCTGCGAAAGACGGAGGCCGAGGATCTTGTGAGCGGAACAGAGTACAGCAGAAGGTTGCGACAACAGTACCTCCGACTCAATCCCCTTCCAACGTGGGCGCGCGAGGCAGATGGGCGACCTAGCAAGCGAAGGCGATCCTCTGCGGCGTCTGACTCTTCAGCAGACAGCGAATCCGACCCTGAGATTTCTGCTCAGCCTCTTGAGAAGTTCCTTCGCGACGTCAACAGTCTGGCCGGGGCTGGATCGACCAAGAAGAGGCGCTTGCGACCTGAAGTCATTGACATCCAACGCACACGAGAGATTCCAGACAAGCACAAGGCGCCTGTCGCCAATCTTTCCTTCCACCCCGAGTTCCCGGTCCTCCTTTCCTCCAGCACCGCTTCTGTCCTCTACCTCCACCACATCGCGCCAGCCGCTCATCCTACACCCAATCCTCAATTGACTTCAGTACAAGTCAAGCAAGTCGATGTTCGAAGGGCCGAGTTCTTGTACCCTCGGGGCGACAAGGTGTTCTTCGCTGGCCGACGAAAATACTTCCACCACTGGGATCTCAAATCAGGAACGGTGCAAAAGACGGCTCAGATCCTTGGTCACAGGCTCGAGCACAAGACCATGGAGCGATTCAAACTCAGCCCATGCGGTCGATACATGGCTATTGTTGCATCTACCAGAAAGGGAGGCGGTATCATTAACGTTCTGAACACGACATCTATGCAGTGGATTTCGGCTGCCAGACTGGCTAGTCAGAATGGCATTGCAGACTTTGCTTGGTGGAGCACTGGAAACGGTATGACTATCCTTGGTCGAGATGGTCAGGTTGGCGAGTACAGCATGGAGAGCCGCTCGTTCTTGGGAATATGGCATGATGAGGGTTGTGTTGGTGGTATTGTCCTCGGTCTCGGCGGACATCAGGGTCCAGCTGTCCTGGGCGATGATCGGTGGGTCGCTGTAGGTTCTAACAGTGGCATCACCAACATTTACGATCGGAACGAGCTTGTCGTACTCAGGTCGGAGGATGTATCTATCAAAGAGCGGCCAACACCTGCAAGAGTCTTCGAGCAGCTTGTCACGCCCATTACACATATTGCTTTCTCGCCAGATGGTCAGCTCATGGCTTTCGGAAGCCAACATAAGAAGGACGCTTTGCGCCTTGTGCATCTACCAACCTGCACCGTGTACCGTAATTGGCCTACGGAACAGACACCCCTTGGAAGAATCACTGCAGTCGCGTTTGGGAATCAGAGTGACTTGTTGGCGGTTGGTAATGACACAGGGAAGATCAGGCTTTGGGAGATAAGGAGTTAGATATTTAATGGACAAAAAACGGCGCATGGCTATCTGCAATCAATATCCTCTCATCCCATTGATGACCTGTCCAGTATCCAATATCATATCTTGTGTCTGATCCTTCTCCAACGGACAGACATGGGTCAGTTGAACATGTGCTTCAACAGCGTCCGAAGTGGGCTACCCTTGGGCAGCTGGCGTCGGGGGAAGAAAGCTCCCCTCTTGCGCGTCCAGACAATAAGTTCCTTTCTACTCTTGAAGAGTTTGACATCATCGGGCCTGTTCTCACATTGCAAGAACTGCTTAATGTTGACGTTGATGCTCTTGAGCGCCTACAGTAAATCAGCATCTGGAAGATATCACGGGTATCTGACAACTGACGTCTCGGCATTTGGTCTTGCTAGGAAGATTATTCGGTAGGCCTAGATCGGCACAAAGTCGCTGAAAGTCTTGTAAGGTGCCTTTCTTGAAGTAATCGTTCCACTGGTCCAAGAGGTTCGCATGTTTGCTACTGGATTTAGACGAGTTGGAGGGGGTGAGGACGATGACACTGGAGCGATCAACTAGATCACAGTCTGAATCTTCATCAAGGGATCGATTCATGACTTAGATGGGAATATCGTGTTCAAGTTGGGTGAAAAGGGGTTGTGCTGACTTGTTGGTGACTTATGAGCCAGTTCATACGACAGGAGAGTATGAAGGAATTGATATGTTTATATTCTTGGGATAACATATATAAAGGCCTCCAATGTTATTAACCAGATCAAAGGGACATTGTGACTAGTCCAGTAACGCATATGTGAATAGCCTGGCAACATCCACTCAAGTTACTTGAAAGGCGTAACTGCAGGCTGCCGTCTGCCCATGACGCAGTTATCCGCTACGGACGGCCTTCACTATTCCACATTCCCTTGTTCACTTCCAAACCAGCTTCTGTGTTATATATTATTCATATACATAGACATTAGGGGAGAAAGAATACCGAGGCTAGACATAAGGCAACACATGGTGTTTTCCAAACACAACCACGACAAAGGCTTTATACACTACACCTGAAAACACAATAACCTTGACAATCTGGCTATACTTCATGCCAGGTATCCAGAGGTTCACGTAGGAAGAGCACAGCAAATTTAATTAAGGATGGAAGAAATAAAATCACTAACTTTTATCACCTCTCGATAGGTAGTCTACCTAATCCTACACAAGCTCCATTTGTAAGGTGATGAACCTCACTCATCTCGACTTTCATTTTCAAGAGGTCCCCCCTGCTCAACCTCCTTTCTTTTCTTACCAACATTTGTTCCTTGCCCTAGATCAATGGTGGGGGATGTAATTCGGGTGGTCTTGACCATGGGAATCTTGAACGGTTCATTGACATCACCAACTCTGATCGCTGACTTGTAGCGGTCTGGAATAGGAGCGGGCTTATTTATATCTTCTGCTGGAAATATCTTTACTCCAGTATAAGTGATTAGGCGTAAGCTGGGAGCAAAAACAATCTCAGCCTTAGTTAGGTAAGGGACTTGGGGAGATGGCTTATACTGGCTGTATCTGATGTTGAGAGCGGCTATCTTGACATGACGCTGCCTTTGTAGATTATTGCGAAAGGTCTTTGATTTTGGCTTGGAGTGTTTATCCCAGCACCCAGTGGCTCAGAGGAAGTCCAGCACATAGGCACCAGCCGGCACTGTCAGCTGCTGGTGACATCGAATCAGC